>NC_036855.1:44333363-44399307 GCF_002910315.2 Salvelinus sp. IW2-2015 | reverse complement strand
TACGTTGGGTACCTGCTTCTATAAACGCAATGAGGAGAATGGGAGAGGCAGAGGACTTGCAGCGCAGCATCTGTGTCAGAAATAGAAGGAAGTTTCGTATTTTAGGCCCTTGGCAACGCAGACTCTCGTTGACCGCGGGAAGCCGCGGTGGTGCAATAATTGAATCAACAATAGGATTTCTAAATTCTATTGTTTTGCAAGTCTTTCATTGGGTTGATGATAAATTGATTTGGTATCGTCAGCGCGTATTTATGTACGTCAGGGTATTATGTAGTCAGGGTAGCTGAAAGCTTAGTGTTCCTAGGTGGTAATTTAGTGGGTCTATGCTTCTGGTACTTATGTATTTGTCATTTGTGTGTTAGTCGTAGTTTCAGCGGAGTTATGTCGCGGCTGGCAGAACTGAACGCCAGATGGACTTTTCGTTTTGTTTCCCAATATGTCTGGATCATATTGAATTCCAGAATAACAGTGCCGTCTGATTTTAGACCTTATTTACCTGCCGTCATTTATGTCTACCACAAAATATATAAATGAGCTCTCCACACAAGTGAATTTCACATAGAAAAACTCTGTAAAAATAGACAGATCCTGCAGCGATGCCATATGGAGAGGTGACATACCCCTGTCGGAGTTTAATGTCGATCAATGATAGTTGGCCCTGTTTCTTTGGTCATGCTAACCGGTGGGTTCTCCCTGTACACGTCGACCGCATGTGTTGGATCTTGCCAAGATTTCGCGCTTTGTCATCTCTCGCTCGGTCTCATATGTTAGGCTGATTTATGCGGCGGTGCCTACTCCTGATGATGTTGCTTCCGTTTGTCTGTCAATTAGAGAAAGTTGAGAGTTTGCTCTTTACTTTGGGGTTAGTCTGCGGCTTTGGTGCTCTCTAGAACTACGTGCCCTGCCCGAGTTATGCAATACTAAAACCGACGTCCTGGTTCCGCGCGTATCTCTATATACTCAGCCTCGATGATGATGTCCGTCTGGTAGGTTAGGCGCTGGGTTTGGGTAGAGTTTCATTAAATCATAATGTACGAACAGCCGGTTTCGACTCCAACCTTCTCAGTGATAATATTTCGTGAAATCTTTTCAGGGTTTACCTCCAAAGGGAACCTGCTTTTGTGTTAAGGTATCTTGAACTTCTCATACACTTTTGATGTGGGTTTTGGTCTTATTAATGATAGATTTTGACTTCCGCTAAAGCTCCAAGACAGTTACTCGCATGGCACCATTGGTGTGGTTTAAACTGTTGCTACCAGCAAAATTGTGGGCCCTTCGTTTCTTTGCCTGCTTAGCTAGGTGGGTCACCTAGTGACCTTTAAGCTTCGATAGGGTTCTCATTTTCCGAAGTAATTTCTGAGAAATGAAACTGTATAGTTTCAAAAAGTATGTCTCTTTTCGCCAAGATGCTGCTAAACATCGTGTGAGTCGTCGTGCGCGTGGGCCGCAGTCGGATCGAAGCATAGAGATTTTCCGCGGATGTGAAATACATTATCATGATTACAACTACAACATATACACGCAACAATACACACTGACTAACCAGGATGAAACAACAAACACTACATAGCTTAAGACAGCACCAAGAAACATAGAAACTCGAACAATACGACGTGCCTGGGGCATGGAAGCAAGAGGGAGTGACATATACTACTGGGGTAATCATGTCGCAGATAATCAAAGGAGAGGCAGAATAAACCCCATCCATGGCCCGTTCTTAATTGGCGGCGCAGGTCGAGTGCGCTGTCCGCAGAGTGTGGCGCTCAGACGAGTCCACCCTGGTGACATAAATAGGAGTGGTGAATGTTGAGACGGGTAGGGAGCACACGTCCAAGTGATTACACAAGCATTGCCAAGACGTCCCTGTGCTACACATTTCAAATTGTCACGTTCCCGTTTATCCTTGTTTTTAAAGGTCTTACTTGCACCAACAAGACGTCCCCTAGAAGATTAAACAAAGTATTACAGGTCTCCTCGCTCTGCGCTACGCAGAGCGTTCGATCCCCGTCGTGCGGCCCGTTCCTGTGTGCTCCTCTGCCTCGTTCCTGCCACCTTGCCTCGAGGCCAATACTGATGCGCTTTCTAGAAGCACTGTCGATAAATTATAGCGCTCTGGTGTTTGTGGGGTTTGTGACTAACGTGTATTACTGGCAAGGCTCGTGGGTGTGCCTCTCCTGTTGATCAGTTTAAACGTGAAGTATTTGCACCTGACGCCATTGTTCGTGACGCGCCATAAGGTGTCGTACTGATTCGGTCTTCGTCCTAGTCGGGGGTAGCACTTTGTTCTCTTTTTGTTGCTTGTGTTGTTTCACAGAAGGTGTAATATTTGGTGCTTTCCTTATCATTTGGACGTATGGTAGATCGCCTTACGCGTGTTTGGTCTAGCATCTTGATCGCACGTGGACTCTCTCCTTTTGCTCAGATGCGTGCTGTTTGTTGTGTAAGATTTCTCTGGGTGGTTTGTATCTGGTCAGTTCGAGTAGTCAGCGTATGGTCCTGTTAATGATGAGCTGCAATACGTCACACGTAATTACAACCGAATGCACTCTCTTGACTGTACTTGTGACCTGGGCACTTGATTGTGGTGTACTACTCCTGCGCATAGGAAGATCCGGACATTTCCAGTCTGTGCTACGCAAAACGATCAGTGTAGGCTTAGCATCTGCTTATCTGCCACTTTCTTTTCGGTGCTCTCCTTTGCTTTGTTTTTTGCTTGTGCAGATCAGGAAGATAGAATATGGTAGATTTGCCTGGGGGGGAGGGAGAGCTTTGTCCGCGTCTCTGTGTGTGAGTAAAGGTGGTCTAGAGTTTTTCCCCCCTCTGGTTGCCATTTAATGCAGTTAGAAATAAAATGATTAGAGTTTCCCTGCATTAAAGTCTCCGGCACTAGGAGCATCGTTTGTGGATGAGGGTTTTCCTGTTTGCTTATGGCCGTATACACCTCATGAGTGCGGTCATAGTGCAGCATCGGTCTGGTGGTGGGATATGGACAGCTACGAAAAATATGAGTGTGAACTCTCTTGGTAAATAGTGTGGTCTACAGCTTTATATAGATGAATCTACCTCCGGCGAGCAAACCTTGAGACTTCCTTAAATTTCTGCACCAGCTGTTGTTTACAATATGCATAGAGCCCTCTTTTCTCTTACCAGAGGCCGTGTTCTATCTGCCGAAAAATATTTAAAACACGC
The DNA here is from genome assembly GCF_002910315.2 of Salvelinus sp. IW2-2015. NCBI lineage: Eukaryota > Metazoa > Chordata > Actinopteri > Salmoniformes > Salmonidae > Salvelinus > Salvelinus sp. IW2-2015. Next base: position 44,396,118 of record NC_036855.1, on the reverse strand, counting down.
CAGCTGTATGTTAATCATGTCGTCATTTAGCCACGACTCGGTGAAACATAAGATATTCGTTTTTTTTATGTCCTGTTGGTAGGATTAACGTGCTCATAGTTCGTTTATGATGAGGGCTAGTCGTGTGTCTGGAGTAAATCCTTCCCGTCCGACTAGTTGAAGAAGAAGAATTCCTCCAGTATGGGGTGAGTAATCGCTGCTCTGATATCAAGAAGCTCTTTTCGGTCATAAGACACGGTGGCTGAAACATTATTTACAAAATAAGTTACTAATAACGCAATAACACATACGCAATAGCACAATTGGTTACAGGATCGTAAAACGGAGGCTATCTATTTCGGCGCCATTATTGAATATATTGCTGTGTCTGTTGGAAAGGAGACTGAAGCAGGTTTTCTTCTAGGATTTTGCATGTGCTTATAGTTGTATTCCATTTATTCGTATCCTAAAAAACTCCTTAGTCCTTGCCGATGACAAGCATACCCGTAACATAATGCAGCCACCACCATGCTTGAAAATATGAGGTGGTACTCAGTGATGTGTTGTGTTAGATTTGCCCCAAACATAATGCTTTGTATTCAGGACAAAAAGGTAATTTCTTTGCCAAATTCTTTGCAGTATTACTTAAGTGCCTTGTTGCAAACAGGATGCATTCTGCACAGGCTTCCTTCTTTTCACTCTGTTATTTAGGTTAGTATTGTGGAGTAACTACAATGTTGTTGATCCATCCTCAGTTTTCTCATATCACAACCATTAAACTCTGTAACTGTTTTAAAATCACCATTGGCCTCATGGTGAAATCCTTGAGCATTTTCCGTCCTTTCAGGCAGCTGAGTTAGGAAGGACACCTGTATGTTTGTAGTGACTGGGAGTATTGATATAATATCCATTGTAGAATTCAGCATATGCTTTTTTAAATGTTCACACCTTTGCGAGGCATTGAAAAACCTCCCTGGTCTTTGTGGTTGAATCTGTGCTTGAAATTCACTACTCTATTAATCTGTGCTTGAAATTCACTACTCTATTAAGGGACCTTACAGATTATTGTGTGGGGTATAGAGATGAGGTAGTCATTCAAAAATCATGTTAACCCAGGGGTTCCCAAACTTTTTTTAGTCCACGGCCAATTCTTGATATCTTAAAAAATTATGTAATTAACAGCCAATGTTTACTTTTTACTTGGGACTATGGCAGTCAATTGAAAAACATTCTAACAGTATTTCTGGTTATCTTCTCAACTCACCATTACATACTTTTAATGTGGGGCTATGACAGTCAATTTGCAAATTAATCTTGACCATTAATGTTCCTCTTATCTTCACCCCCATAATGAGATCGTGTCCGACCAATCCACGCGGGCTCGACAATCTGATTCCACGCTTCAAGACTGCTCCGATCACGTGGATTGGGATATGTTTCCGCATTGCGCTCTCCAACCAACCAACATTGACGAATCAGCTGATTCGGTGAGCGAGTTCATTAGAAAGTTGCATTGACGATGTCGTACCCACAGCAACTTGATTAAACCATTCCCAAACCAGAAACCGTGGATTGATGGCCAGCATTCGCGTGAAACTGAAAGCGCGGAACCACTGCTTTACAGGGCAAGGGTGACCGGAACATGACGAATTACAACAGTGGTAGCTATTCTCGCAAGGCATCAACAAGCTAAATGCATATAAGGACAAGTAGAGTCGCAATTCAAAAGCTCACGACACAGAGCTATGTGGCAGGGTCTACAGTTCAATCACGGATTACAAAAAGAAACCATCCCGTCGCGGACCAGGAATGTTTCCTCCCAGACAGACTAAATCACTTTTTTGTGTCGCTTTGAGACATACAGTGCACTGTCTACAGAATTCCGCTAACAAACTGCGGGCTACTCCTTCACTGCCAGCGAGGTGAGTAACAAACACTTTAAACGTGTCTTAAATCCCTTTCGCCGAAGGTGCAGCGCCAAGACGGCATTCCCAGCCGAGTCCTCAGAGATGCCAGACGCAGCGGCTGGTGTGTTTTTAAGGGACATATTCCAATCAATCTTATTATCCAGGTCTGCTGTTGTTCCACAATGCTTCAAGAGGGCCACCATATTTCTTCGTTCCCAAAGAAAGCTAGAACTAGCTAAACGACTACCGCCCTGTAGATCACTTCCGTCATTATGAAGTGCTTTGAGCAGATAGTCAGCCATATATTACCTCCACCCTACCTGACACCCTAGACAGCACTCCTCAATCTTGGTTACCTACGACCCAAATAGGTCCACAGACGACGCAAATCTGCAACCACACTGCACACTTGCCCTGACACCCTCTGGAAGAGGGAATACTATGTGAGAATGCTGGTTCATCTACTCAGCCTCAGCATTTACACAGCATTATTGATACTCCTCCAAACTCGTCATCAAGCTCGAGACCACTGGTCTCTGACCCCGCGGCCATAGTGCAACTGGGGCTATTTTGAGAGCTTCCTGACGGGCTGCCCCCAGGAATTGGTGAGGGTAGTCAACATCTCACCCCCGTGCTGCATCTCTCAACCACTGGGGCCCCACAGGTGTTGCCGTATTGAGCCCTCTCCTGTATCCCTGGTTCACCCACGACGATGCGTGGCCATTGCACGCTCCAACTCAATCATTTCATGTTTGCGGACGACACTACAGTCGGAGGCTTCGACTCAACACGACAGACGGCTGACAGGAGGAGGTGAGGCGCCTCCGGAGTGTGGTGTCAGGAAATAACTCACACTCAAGCGTCAACACACAAAGGAGCATGATTGTAGGACTTCAGGAAACAGCAGAGGAGCCACCCCCCTATCCCAACATCAGACGGGACAGTTAGTGAGAAGGTGAAGGTTTAAGTCCTTCGGTTAACATCACGACAAACTGAATGGTCCACCCACACAGACAGCGTTGTTGAGAAGGCCGCAGCAGCGCTCTTCAACCTTCAGGAGGCTGAAGAAATATCGGCTTGTCACCAAAAGCACTCACAAACTTCACAGAGCACAATCGAGAGCATGCCTGTCGGGCTGTATCACGCCTGGTACGGCAAACTGTCCGCCCACAACCGTTAAGCTGCTCCAGAGGGTCGTGAGTCTGCACAACGCATCCACCGGGGCCAAACTCACTGCCCTCCCAGGACACTACACCACCCGATGTCACAGGAAGAGCCATTAAAAGTCATCAAGGACAACAACCACCCGAGCCACTGCTGTTCACCGCTATCTCCAGAAGGCGAGGTCAGTACAGAGCTCCGTCTAAGCAAGGGACCGAGAAACTGAAAAAACAGCTTCTATCTTCAAGGCATCAGACTGTAAACAGCACCACAGCAACATTTAGTGGCCGCTGCCAACAACTGACCTCAACTCCAGCCACGTTTTAATAATGGGAATTGATGGAAATGATGTAAAAATTGTATCACTAGGCCACTTTAAACAATGCCACTTAATATCAATGTTTACATACCCTACATTTACTCATCTTCATATGTATATACTTGGTACTCTATACATCTACTGCCATCTTGCCATCTTTATTGTAATACATGTATCACTAGGCCACTTTAAAACTATGCACTTATTGTTATTTGAATACCCTACATTACTCATTCTCATAGATATATACTGTACTCTATACCATCTACCTGCATTCTTGCCTATGCCGTTCTGTACCATCACTCATCATATTATCTTTATGTACATATTCTTTATCCCTTTACCTGTGTGTAAAGGTTAGTAGCTTGGGAATGTTTAGTTAGATTACTTGTTGGTTATTACTGCATTGTCGGAACTAGAAGCACAAGCATTTCGCTACACTCGCATTAACATCTGCTAACCATGTGTATGTGACAAATAACATTTGATTTGATTTGGTGTGTTTGATGCATGTCACGTCAGAGCTTCTCAAAGTCAGGGCGCGTGGTTGATAGCGCACACCTTATCTCTGCTGTCACATCTAACCTGGATTGATATTTGGTTTTAATGCAGAAGAGAGAACTGAATCCAGCTTCACACAGATGTGAGCTGGCGAAGGGTACCATGAGGTTTATGGTACTTTCAAGACAACTGGGAACTCTGAAGAATACGAGGTCAAATCATGACATCAGTGATCTTCAGGTTGGAAGGTCGGAGCTCTAGAAAGAGRCCCAGTTCCCGAGTTGGAATTCTGAGTTGGATGACCATTCAAAAAAAGAATCCCAGTCAGAGCTCGTTTTTTCCCCCTGAGTTTCCAGTTTTCTTGAACGCACGGAAGTCAGAAGTCTGAGATTTCCCAGTTCCGAGTTCCCAGTTGTTTTGAAAGCCTCATTAATGCTCAGCGGGAGACGGCAGGGTATTCTCTTTGATCAGAAACCAAAACTCCTCCGTAGTGACCCGTGAATGTGTTGTCTGCAGCATTCGGTCACATGACAGCTCGAGCAACTGTTYGATTTCACGGACCTGCATGTCAACTGAGCCAGGATCACAGTCAAACGGATTGGGAAGTAAGTCCCAACCCAGCTARCACAGTGGATCTGGGCCGATTTCGGCAGAGAGTCAGACTCGGTCGACGTCATGTGGCCCGAGTCTAGGCCGCCTTCGGCAATATTACTTACAATATGGCTGCGGGGTATGCGGGGATTGAGCTCGGGCCCGGGAACGGGCCCATTCCGGTGTGAGTTATCTGGCCCAAATGTATTACTTGGGGCTCGGGCCGATTGGGGCTACTCTACAGATGATTACACGGGGTGCTTTATAATTAACATTTCATTATTTATTTTTCCATATTTTCTCATTGTTTCTGTGATCAAAAAATACAATTAACATTTAAATGAAATTTAAAAGAGTCCTGTAGTATTTTAGTATTCTGATCATTTGTCCAAGGCAATTGATAAGCATTAAAAACTTTGGGGATGGAGCCTCMTGAGTGGCTCAGCGGTCTAAGACACTGTTTCACTGTGCAAACTGCGTTGCTACAGATGCAGATTCGAGACCTGTGCCGGCCTTGCCCAGGAGACCCATGAGGCGACGCACAATTGGCCTACCATCGTCCGAGTTAGGGGAGGGTTTGGCCGGCCGGGATGTCCTTGTCACAACGTGCTGTAGCGACTCCTGTGGCAAGCCAGGCACATGCACAGAGTCATGGTCATCAAGTGTATGGTGTTTCCTCCCACACAAAATGTTTTTTTTTGTGGATTGGTAAAATTTGTATGTATAAAATGTATAATAGTAATATTTAAAATTACTAAATCGGGTAAATTTAATTACATTTATTTTAATTTGCATCRGGCCGCTTCTGGGGAGATTCTGGTAAGATACCGGAAAAGTCGGCTGAATTCCGGTAGACGGAAACGGCCTGATGTACTTGGGCCGATTCTGGGCAGTCATTMATTTTGATTCCGGGCCGAGTCCGACACCCGATTCCGGGTAGATTCAATCAGGGGCCGCTACTGGGCCGATTCCTCATTGCTAGCTGGGAAAGTGCTCTTCCAGGCGTTGGAGATGAGCAGTCACCATTCATGTGGGACAATAACAGTTATTGACTTACTGATGCTGTTTTCTGTGCACAGCCTAGGGAAGGGGGCATGGTTTGCTTTGGAAAGACTCTCCAATAAGAATTCGTTCCTCTGATCTGAATCCACTGATTCGCTACTCATCTAAAGAATGTTTTTGTATTCCCCCCTGCATGCTTGTGTTCGGTTCATTCAGTTGACCAAATATGTCTATTACATAGGCAAGGAGACACATTTTCTTGCACAGAAAGTCAACCAAGTCTTCTTTTTTTTTATATCCACTGTGAATGACAACAGTTCCTCTCTCAATGCTAAAAATATTTCCAACACTCCCCCTCAATAACCACCCAACCTCGGTGTGAAAAAGAACATTGTCATGCTCTGATCCCATATCTCCACATAGTTTTGCCAACAGGCGTGCGCTCAGTGGATGTGGTTTGATGTTGTTTACAATTGAAGTTGCCTGCTGCAGCATATCTCAGAGTTCTGTGCTCAGTTATTTTGCTGCCAGTTGCTCTACGTGTATCATATAATGCGTCCTTATGGCAGAGGGAGACACATTCATAACTAGTGTGCAGAGGCCTGCTCGCCKTCCCGCCATAGATGGAGCATCTGTGCAAAAGCCCACCATTCGATCCCATGGAATCAGTTTTTCGTCAATATGGCCACGCAGCACACAAAACATCCCCTGTGCCTTTTCATGCTCGGGAATCGTGAGAAAGAACAAGTATGTCCTCGTGAATAGCATCCCCTGACATGTATAGCAAACAAAAGTCAATGCATGGGCATCTCGGCCCTCACAGCTAACGTCCATTTGGAGACCATAAGCTGGGGAGTTTTTGAGTCGCTCAGTCAGTTTTCTCTTTATTGATAGCAATAGCATAAATTCTTAATTTAACAGTGTTATCTGACAAAGGTATTGATGTGAGTTTCTGTGCCTCTGCCTCCCCTCACCATATCAATTGCGGACAGTAATAACAAAGTCTTTGCAATAGTGTAGCAGGCCTAGCCATTCATCTTGGGAATGATTCAAGTGCAACAGTCAAGTGCGGCCTTTTCCCATGATCTAAGGGCACTCTCTGGTTGATTTTTATGGTTAACCAATTACAATGATTTTGAGATACAAAGATGGTATTATAATGTATATATATTTTTGTTTATATATATTTTTTTCCTCCAGGATTTTGGAAATTCTCCCGCGACCCCATTTTCATATCAAGCGACCCTGACCCCTAGTTTGGGAACAGCTGTGTTAACCACGATTATTGAACATAGAATGAGTCCATGCAACTTATTATGCAATTTGTGCAGCACATTTTTACTCCTGAACTTATTTAGACTTGCCATCACAAAGGAATTGAATACTTATTGACTCAAGACATTTTAGCTTTTAATGTTTTATTACTTTCTAAAATGTTCTACAAACAAAATTCCACTTTGACATTATTGGGTATTTTGTGTAGATCAGTGACACATATTCTCAATTCAATACATTTTAAATGGCTGTAATAGAACAAAATGTGGAAAARGTTAAGGGTGTGAATACTTCATAAAGGCACTGTAAATGGATACATGTGGCATTCCGGCAACATTGAGAAAAATACTTTGTGTGCTTGTTGTTCACATGCGTATCTGCCTTCTCATTGGCTAGAATGGCCCTACCTGATCTCACCTGCCTTCAATCATTGACGACATGTATTTCTATAGTTAGAGCGGTCACTTGGCTATCTTGTCAAAATAATAGATTATCTTTGACTGCACTGAAAAGCAGAAGGGAATGACATGACTACTTTAGGCAGCCCACCTTCCACTGATTCATGAAAGCTGAGTTAGCCAGCCCACTTTTAAGGATGGTAATAGGACTCCTCAATAAGTCCCAATGTAACATTAAAGGTTTTGTTAATGGAATATGGACATCAATACGATGCTATTAGTTTTTCTTATAAAGAGAGTATTGAGGTGCCTAAATAACAGAAGGATTAACTTGTCATGATTTCAATGGTCGAAATGGAATGAAATGCAAATCAGAGGTCGCTGACATATTCACCCAAATGTTGTGACTCACTGTAATAAAGTCTTGGGTGAGCTTGCTGCAAAACATACCAATTCCCTTGTTTGTGTAGTGGCTTCCAACAACCCATTGCCCTCAGTCTAATTAAAATCCCTGATTGCAGTCGTTCATTTGCTCTTGGGAACTCGCTGAAACGCACAAGAGACTGGCTCATATTTGAACGAGGTGGTSAGATGGCATCAGATGAGCATCATTTAAAACAGATAGGCACATTTAGCTTCTCCTACAAAATTATTTGTAGGAGAATGACAGAATATCTTAGCATTCATAATGGGTCCAGACTCAGAGCTCACCATGGATTTATTCTGCAGACCACCACCCTGATAATATTCTATACTCAAGCACCATCTAGTGGTCAGTTAAGACATTTACTGGTATCTTGGCTTGGATGGTCTTTATTTCATCTGAGACCTCAAGAGCACAGCCCTTTAAGGTGTGAATAGTTCTCTGCCCGTAGTACAATGTCTGTCTGTAGGCCTATAATTGGCAATTATATACAGATATAGCATTTCTACAGACCAGTCCTATTAATACAATTGAATTGGTAGGGACCAAATAAACAATATTTACTGTAAATCAGGTATTTAGTTTATTTTATCATATCAATAGCTGTGTTAATATTTTTCATCAGTTCCAACACATTTATGACACCATTTAAATAAAATTGAATTTACTTTTGCTTGAATTAAGGCGTGATAACGGGGATATTGATATATTAATTGAAAAATACGTGATCAATGTGGGCAGCATGATATCATCGTGTCGATTATCCTTTTCTTTTTATTCTCCCATAGAAAAGTACAATGAATAATGTTAATGAATTGGTGGAATGAATGTTGAAGAAACCTGGGCAATTACCGAGTTTATAAAAGAGATAGACAAACAAGCAGGCTATGTGCACGAAGCCCACAATTATGCACCTTTCAATCATTATTTCTAGCTCTTTGTTGGACAATTATATCCAAAATCCCAAGGTGGAATGTACAAGAAATGTAGCTAGGCCAACTGAACGTGTAGTTGATAAACTCTGAAACTATCGACCCTGAGAGAGAGAACCTATTCCTTTGGCTTAAAATAAATTGAGGTGGGCCTATCACGCTGGCCAGGACAAATGATTAATGTATACTTTAGAAGGGTCTCATCTATCTCAGAAGTTAGAACTAGCCATGGACAGGAGTCCTTAATAATAATCAGTATATTTACTTCACAAACACTAATTATACTAGTTGACTGCACATAGCATGGACACATAGTACTGACACTCCGCAGTGGTTTGGAACGGGCTGAACACCAGGGCCCAGACCACTTTACTATAGGAGACTACACATACTGACTCCCAAGAAATGTAAATACTGTTTCATTTAGTCCTAGTTGGGCATTACCAATGGAATGATAAGTCATATTATTATACAGTGGGCTCCAAAATTACTGGCACCCCTGACTGGCAATGCACAAACAGTGCTTAAACAAATAATTATAATTACAGAGATAAACTTAAAATACCAACATGTGAGAAATACTGTACTTTATTAATGTTTCAATGGAACCAACCAAAATAATTTATTGATTTAATWAAAAATCAATGTCCTCCAAATCAAGGTTTCACAATTAATGACACCCTTAAAGATTATTGTAAATAATATCTACCAAAATTAAACCAGAAATTAAATTCCACTTATTTAAGTTTATCTAAGTCTTAAGGAACTATAYTGAGCCATTACATCACTTCCTGATTCACTAGGGTATAAAAATGAGGTAACACACATGCAATATCCCTTTGTCATCCAACACCATGAAGAAACAAAAGAACTAGCAGTTCAAAAGAGACAGATGGTCATAGACCTTCATAAATCTGGTCATGGCTACAAGAAGATCCACAAACAATTGAATATACCACTGAGCACTGTCAGGGCAATTATTAGAAAATTCTAAAGATATGGAACAGTTGAAAACCTCACGGGTAGAGGACGCAAATGCATTTTGCCCCCCAGGATAGGGAGGAGGATGGTGAGAGAAGCAACAAAATCCCCAAGAATCACTGTGAAAGAATTGCAGGCCTTGGTGGCGTCTTGGGGTCACCAGGTTTCAAAAAGCACMATCAGACGCMACCTCCACATCCACAGGCTCTTTGGAAGGTTTGCCAGAAGAAAGCCCTTTCTGACCCCAAGACACAGACGCAAGCGCTTGGAGTTTGCCAAACGTCATTTAAATTATGACTGGAAGAAGGTGCTCTGGTCAGATGAGACCAAAATTGAACGTTTTGGTCAGATACAGCATCGGCATGTTTGGTGTCGAAACAGAGATGCATACAAGGAGAGGCACCTCATACCCACGGTGAAATATGGAGGGGGGTCAGTGATGTTTTGGGGCTGTTTTAATTCCAGAGGTCCAGGGGCACTGGTTAAGATTGATGGCATAATGAGTTCTACCAAGTATCAGGCAATTTTGGCTGACAATCTGGTTGCCTCTGCCAGAAGGCTGGGACTTGGCCGTAGGTGGACTTTCCAACAAGACAATGACCCGAAACATACCTCAAGATACACAGAGAAATGGTTCTGTGACAACAAAATCAATGTTCTGCCATGGCCATCTCAGTCGCCGGACCTCAATCCAATCGAAAACCTGTGGGCTGAGTGGAAGAGGGCAGTTGATAAGCGCAAACCCAAGAATGTGAAGGATCTTGAAAGGATCTGCATAGAGAAATGGTCCAAAATCTCTCCAAATGTGTTCCTTAACCTTGTCAAACATTACAGGAAAAGACTCCATGCTATTATCCTTGCCAGAGGTGGTTGCACTAAGTACTAAATGAGGAGGGACAATAATTATGAAACTTTGATTTTGGTTAAATGTATTTTGTATTAAATAATTGAATGATTTTAGTTGGTTCCATTGAAACATTAATAAAGTACAGTATTTCTCACATGTTGGTATTTTGAGTTTATCTCTATAATTATATTGTTTATATTTGTTTAAGTATTGTTTGTGCATTGCCAGTCAGGGGTGCCAGTAATTTTGGAGCCCACTGTATATACAGTGCCTTCAGAAAGTATTTATACCCCTTGACTTATTCCAAATGTTGTGTACAGCCTGAATTCTAAAATAATAAATATTTTTTTACCCATCTACACACAATACCCCATAATGACAAAGTGAAAACATAATTTTATAAATTTTTGCAAATGTATTGAAAATGACATCCAGAAATACCTAGTTTCCAAAAGTATTCACACCCCTGTCAATACTTTGTAGAAGCACCTTTGGCAGCGATTACAGCTGTGAGTCTTTCTGGTTAAGTMTCCAAGTGCTTTCCAAACCTGGATTGTGCAACATCTGCCCATTMTTYTTCAAAAAAAGTTAAGCTCTGTCAAATGTGTTGTTGATCATTGCTAGACAACCATTTTCAGGTCTTGCCATATGGTGAAATCCCTGAGCGGTGTTCCCCTTCCTCTCTAGCAACTGAGTTAGGAAGGATGCCTGTATCTTTGTAGTGACTGGGTGTATTGATACACCACCAAAGTGAAATTAACTTCACCAAGTCTGCTTTTTAAAATGTTTACCCATCTACCAATAGGTGTCCTTCTTTGCGAGGCATTGGAAAAACTCCCTGGTCTTTGTGGTTGAATCTGTTTGAAATTCACTGCTCGACTGAAGGACCTTACAGATAATTGTATGCGTGGGGTACATAGATGAGGTAGTCATTCAAAAATCATGTTAAACACTTATTGGACACAGTTCATGCAACTTATGTGACTTATGCACATGTTTACTCCTGAACGTATTTAGGTTTGCTATAGCAAAGGGGTTGCAGTCTTGACTCAAGACATTTAATCTTTTCATTTTTAAATAATTTGTAAAAATGTCAAAAAATAATTCCACATTGACATAATGGGATATTGTCTGTAGGCCAGTGACCAAAAATATTAATTTAAAATTCAAGTTGTAACACAACAAAATGTGGAAAAAGTCATGGGGTGTAAATACTTTCTGAAGGCGCTGTCTGTGCTATAATTTCATTTTGTCTAGGAATTTATCTCTATCTTGGTGATGTCGTGTCTTTGGCATCATTAAAGTGAAGACTGTTATTTTATCAAATCAATTCTCTGTAATTATAATTACGTGATTAAACTAATCATGTAAATGTAATTAACTAGGAAATCGGGGCACCGAGGAAAATCTTCAGATTACAAAATTATAATTTTCCTAATATAGCTTCAGATATTTTAATATCTGATCAATTAGTCTTCTAATTAATGAATTATTCTTACCTCACGTTTGTCTCATTCCAAATGTCGTAAATTGTTGGTTATCTGCACGAACCCAGCCTTTACTATGAATCATCCATACATCAATTGTCTTAATCATWTATTTCCTAACTAAATAATCACAGAAATGCATAAACAAACAAACAGTAGATGGTTACAAGGAAATGATAGGGGAGGTTCTCTAGTGTGCTAAGCCGATATGATGGCTTGGTGGACAAAGGGAAGTGGGTGTGTACTGAGAAGGGCGGGAAAGWCAAAAAGGAGTCACTACACAGTTAATTATATTAATTGAAACGCTAATCCTTTGCACATGAACGCGCACTCGTTCGGAAATAATTGCAATCAATATATATTTACGCCCAGTGTGTCGTAGTGATCCCTGTTGGAATCGTCAGTCCTCTGTTGGGAGTCAGCTCATCATCGTCTCTCTCTGCCTCCCTGAAGATCGTGTCTTCTGTGGTTAGAATGGATACTTCAGAGTAACATTCAGAAATGTTCTCATAGAATAGAGGTTTCGGCGGTTGTCGGTCAATGGCATCCCAGGTTGACAATTTCTAGCTGCAGACTAGTAATTAGTATCTAAGATTTGCTCTTATTCTGTCGGAATCGATAGTCTGAGTTTAACCATTTCCACCCGTGTAGCCAATGCTCCACGTGGTATGGTTATGAATTCAACAACCATTGCAACCTTAGYGGAAGCTGAGGTTTTTGTGGTCTAAACTCAACCTGTGCCCCCTCAGCTGACCGAGGTAAGCATGGTCTGAAGAGGATTTCCTCAAGAGGGGTTTTTATTCATAACAGTAGAAAAGAGCTGTTACATGACGCCAGATCATGTCTGTGCTCACGGGGGGCGGGCCAGTGACTTAGTTTAATGAAAGAGAATTGTATTCCCTTTAACGTTTAACATCCTAACATCATTTCACAAATAGTTTCATCTTTACTCATTTTTATACAAGAATTAGATGCAAACCCCATAATTGAGAAATGTACATTTCAGAGATATAGTCATGTGTGTTTCCTGTCCTCTCTGAGGTCACCAAATGAAACACACTCCTCATACCCATCCCTTAAATATCCACGGACCATTCCCACAAGTGGACATTTTGTATCAAATCCTAATTTTGGGGATTTAGGAGTTCGCCATGTGAAATCCTTTGTTCTCTCTATTTCTGCATGGCGAGGGGAAGAGTCTCCTCCAGGAATTTACATCCTGAGATAACAGAACCTGGGTGTAGGAGAGAGGGGGAAGCCACTAGCTATACCCAAAAAGGGCCACGTCATGACAGTGATCAAGAGAAAGTTGTCATCTAGGTCTAATTGCTGCAAAAAAAAATGTATAGCCATCAATTGGAAAGCCTCATTCACCCTCAATAACAACTGGAGGACTGAACTATCTAGCTACTGTACATACTGTTGAATTTTGTATATTCTAAAGTTAAACAAAATCTGGAAGTGTTTAATKAAATTTGGAAACCATATGTTGATATCACCTTGGGTAATGTGTTGTATAGTGGGCGTTTGGTTTTGTTTGTGAGGTGCAATGTAAAAACAAAACACTAATTGTCCCAAAAAATTATTCAACCATTCACTGATTTGGGAAGATAGTCTTTATTGAATGAAGCAAAAATAATAAAATGGAAAGAATCTTAATCCACTATATGAAAATAAATAAATCATTTGCTTTCTCGTGGAGCCATTCAAACAAAAGGTGATGTCCTGTTTTTTATTATTAGTTATGCAGCTAAAAAGACTCCTGTGGCAATTCATTCATACACCCTCAAAATAATGCTAAATGCTTGAAAACAAATTTGGCACAGGGGTTGCAAGAGGAAAATGAGTACATGAGTTGTTGAGAGACATCTAGAGGTGCCAGGTCTAGTTTAATGTCATCTGGATGAGATCAGTGTTTAGCTAGAGTCATGAGAGGACTACATGTAGGGGGGGAAATCAGCTCCAACCTGCTTGCCCTGTTCTGCAGTAGGACAACAAAGCTAGTGGCCATGTATCTAAAGACAGAAGTTGCCCTGACAATGCTGTATGAACAATCCTTTACAAACGTCTCCTATGTGAATTTATATACAAGTGCAAACATGGTACCAACTCATTTGACCAGTTCAACACTCCTTATATATAAATGCAAACATGGTACCAACTCATCTCACTGGTTCATCACTCCAATTTCCCTTATCTAAGTCTCAGCCTCTTTCGCGAGAAATGGTGCAAGATGGATAAAAGAGCATTTGTCATGTTAAATGTACTAGTATTTCACTGAACACAATGTGACAGTGAAAATATTTCCCGTTTCCCGCATTCAATACCTCTTATTCTAATAGGCATTACAAGAATGAGAAAGTTGATTTTAAACTGGTTGCAACAGTTGCCCCGTCCTTTGGCTATGTAAGGAGACCTGGGATGAAACGTGTAAGGAGACGCTTTTCAAAAGGATGACATCATTGTGACAGCAACAGAATGAAACACACAGAAAAATATATAAAGCTTTATAAACAATGTGCTTTGGTTATACACACACACACACACACACACACACACACACACACACACACACACACACACACACACACACACACACACAGGGCTTAAGCAACACCCAACACAACAAGAAGGTTATATTGTTGGTGAGTGGAGTGTTAACCAGAGAAATACAGGTATAGAAAATAAAAACCAAGCTAAGGATCAGACTGTACAAAGGTTCGCTTTCCTGACCCCTGACTGGCTGTCTACTGCTAAATGTGTGGTCTTGAGGCATGTGTCTGATGAAGGTGGGCTAGGGCACGCTGAGACAGGACTAGGGGGAGTCGATGAAGGAGGGCCTGGGTAGGGGAAGATAGCAATGACTTAAATTAACAGGACTGTTGCCGTTGTGGGCTAGAGACAGAGACACCCACTAGGAGAGTAGGCYTGCTCTGAGCGCCAAGTCCAGGGGGTATGTGGGCATATGGGACGGAGGAGGAGAGGCCTCTGGGTTGCAGTGGAGGGTGAAGGATACCCCTTATCCTGGGACAGAGGAAGCGGGAAGAAAGAGTTACATCTGGTCCTTGAAGGCGTCCAGATTGAAGGCAGTGTCCAGGAAATTCTTCAGCTCCACCAGGTGGGCCTTCTTGTTTCCTGTGGCTGGGGCYGCAGCAGGAGGGCGACCAGCATACCTGAASACAMAMGKAATGGGAGAGAGTTTAATAAGAGTTTAACTAAACACAGACACACTTAGGAGAGAGGATAAGAGCAGATGAAGGGTTTGTTTACCAGACTGGCTTGGCGCGATCGATGGTGGTGCGCATGCGGGGTTTGACGTAGTCGTAGTAGCCCTGGTTCTTATGCTCCTCTTGGCACCACACCAGGTCGGCATTGGGGTACTTCTCGCTCTCAGCCTTCACCAGGTCGAAGGGGAAGGGGGACAGCTGCAAACAGAGACCACGTCATGTCATGAAGAAGAGTAAGGTAGCTCGGAAAGCCAAAGGGAGCACCAGTGGTGTTAGGGTGCCGTACACACAGACAATGTGTCAAACGCGTTAGGTCAGGCAAAAGTTCAACTCCTTTCGGCTAAGTATTTTTCTAGAGCATACTGTGGGGGAGCCCTGAGGTGTTGAGTGTGTATGTAGCTACCTGCTCCATGCGAGCAATGGCGACCGTGTCCTCCATGCCGTGGGCTTTGCGTTCCTTGGTGAGTTCGTAGTACACCTTCCCTGTGCAGAAGACGATGCGCTTCACCCCGGCTGGGTTCTGGACCACTGGGCCRTTATCTGGGATCAGGCGCTGGAAGTCTGTGCCTGGAGCACAGCAGGAAGACACAGCAACACTCACCCACTGCCAGACATCCAGAGGGCGTATACACCAGCACTGTCCTTCACAGACATACACACGCCCACACCAAACACACAGTCTTACCTGGCAGCATCTCGTCAAAGTTGGACCTTGCCTCGGGGTGGCGCAGCAGGGATTTGGGGGTGAAAACGATGAGCTAGGAAAAGAGGACAGATCAGAGGACAATGAGCTCTAATAAGCAGCTTTAGGGTAAACATTTTGTTATTGACGGGGACTCACAGGCTTCCTGAAGGGCGCCAGAATCTGCCTCCTCARCACGTGGAAGAAGTTGCCAGGGTTCGAACAGTTGACCACAATCCAGTTGCAGTCATGAAGCTGACGAATGGCAAAGTCTTCTGTGATGGTCTGGTGGAGAGGAGGGTGAGAGGAAAGGGTAAGGACTAAGGCTGTAACGGTGATTCCACGTGACCTGCGTGTCACAGTAACTAGGCTTCTCAAAAACTGTGCTTTGATGCCGCTGATGGTCATTAGTAGCCTACCAAACTTGCTAACGGCCAGTCGCTAATGCTGGTACTCAGCACTATTGTCCATCTAAATCACTATGCTGCAAATGCAAAAACCAAATCAAACACTTCATGAGAGTCCTGGCATTCAGAGTTTGAGTGGAATAGGATCACCTGTTGSGCAGCGAGCTCCTCATAGCTGGTTGACACATGGAATGAAATAAGTGTTCCTGTTAGGCAACATTTTTACAGGCAATGCTATGCAATTGCATGATAAAACAGAGTTGACCTCTATTAAAAAGAGGAGGATCCCATCAACTAGGCCTACTATATTTATTTCTTAACTTTCCATATATTAAGCACATTACTTCGCTTTTCAACCGGAGTAGCCTACATGGCTGGCATGAAAATGAACTGCGGCGAAAAGCTTTCTTCAAATACTATTCAAGTGCATATGGATGACRTCTTTTTACCCTGTCCCAACAGGTGCATGATAATGGCCCATTCTAAATCAAAACTAATTTCACACATACAGTGCATTCGGAAAGTATTCAGACCCCTTCCTTTTCCCCACATTGTTACATTACAGCCTTATTCTGAAATAGATTAAATAGATTGTTTTACTCAATCTACACACAATACCCCATAATGACAACGTGAAGAGTTTATTATAACTTCTGCAAATGTATAAAATGAAATAGTATTCTTTGCTATGCCACTCGAAATTGAGCTCAGGTGCAACCTGTTTCCATTTATCATCCTTGAGATGTTTCTTCAACTTGTAGTCCACCTAYGGTAAATTCAATTGATTGGACATGACTTGGAAAGGCACACACCTGTCTATCTATATAAGGTCCCACAGTTGACAGTGCATGTCAGAGCAAAAACCAAGCCATGAGGTCGAAGGAATTGTCCGTAGAGATCCTTGACA
Organism: Salvelinus sp. IW2-2015; assembly: GCF_002910315.2. NCBI lineage: Eukaryota > Metazoa > Chordata > Actinopteri > Salmoniformes > Salmonidae > Salvelinus > Salvelinus sp. IW2-2015. Next base: position 44,379,091 of record NC_036855.1, on the reverse strand, counting down.
ATATTGTGTCAAGGCACAGATCTGGGGAAGTGTACCAAAACATTTCTGCAGCATTGAAGGTCTTCCATTCTTAAATGGAAGAAGTTTGGAACCACCAAGACTCTTCCTAGAGCTGGCCGCCTGTCAAACTGAGCAATCGGGGGAGAAGGGCCTTGGTCAGGGAGGTGACCAAGAACCAAATGGTCACTCTGAAAGAGCTCCAGAGTTCCTCTGTGGAGATGGGAGAACCTTCCAGAAGGACAAGCATCTCTGCAGCACTCAACCAATCAGGCCTTTATGGTAGAGCGGCCAGACGGAAGCCACTCTTCAGTAAAAGGCACAGTACAGCCAGCTTCGAGTTTGCCAAAAGGCAACTAAAGGACTCTGACCATGAGAAACAAGATTCTCTGGTCTGATGAAACCAAGATTGAACTCTTTGGCCTGAATACCAAGCGTCATGCCTGGAGGAAACCTGGCACCATCCCTACGGTGAAGCATGGTGGTGGCAGCTTCATGCTGTGGGGATGTTTTTCAGCAGCAGGGACACTAATCAGGATTGAGGGAAAGAAGTACTCATGACCTCAGACTGGGGCAAAGCTTCAACTTCCAACGGGACAACGACCCTAAGCACACAGCCAAAACAACGCAGGAGTGGCTTCGGGACAAATCCCTGAATGTCCTTGAGTGGCCCAACCAGAGCCCAGACTTGAACCTGATCGAACATCTCTGGAGAGACCTGAAAATAGCTGTGCAGCAACACTCCCCATSCAACCTGACAAACCTTAAGAGGATCTGCAGTGAAAAATGGGAGAAACTCCCCAAATACAGGTGTGCCAAGCTTGTAGTGTCATACCCAAGAAGACTCTTGCCTGTAATCGTTTCTTCAACAAAGTACTGAGTAAAGGGTCTGAATACTTATGTAGATGTGAGTTTTTTTTATTTTTTTTATAAAATTGCAAAATAAATCTAAAAACCTGTTTTGGCTTTGTCATTATGGGTTATTGGGTGTAAAAAAAACAATACAATCGATTTTAGAATAAGGCTGTAACGTAACAAAATGTGGAAAAAGTCAAGGGGTCTGAATATTTTCCAAATGCACTGTAAAGGCGAGATTAAATTGAGAATAATCTTAATGGTGAGAATATTATAACATGTGAATGTTTTCCAGTGTGTTTCCACCTCCTAAGACTAGTTCAAATCATAGTCATATGCATCATGTAGCCTAGCCCATAGGCCTATGTGTGTTGCTAAGGTTTGTATCAGTGTATCAGTTTGTATCAGTGGCTAAATAACTCAAAACGTAGCCTATAGGCCCAAGACACCTGGAACACAGTTGGAGAGCCCATAGCCTACAGCAACTAGCGTGCACAGCCTCACGTCAGAAGTAGATGTTCATTCATGTTTCTCAAATGTCAAGTTTCGAAGTTGTTGCAAACATCAACGTTTAAGGTTAAGTTTAGACATTAACGCCACATTTTTAAGGTTAGGGATAAGTTTAGGCATTAACTTAGAARGGTTAAGTTAAGGCTTAAGGTTTAGGAYAAGCTTAAAACAAAAATTTCAAAAACAACTTATAACCTTTGGAATCAGATGCAGATGCTTACAGTGGCATTAACTCTGAATGGTCAAGGTAAGGGTTAAGGATTGGGATAGGCTTAAAACAAACATGGAAAGGTGGCATCCTATGAAGGTGCCACATTGAAAGTCACTGAGCTCTTCAGTAAGGCCATTCTATAGCCAATGTTTGTCTGTGAAGATTGCATGGCTGTGTGCTCGATTTTATACAACTGTCAGCAACGGCTGTGTCTGAAATAGCCGRATCCACTAATTTGAAGGGGTGTCTACATACTTTTGTATATATAGTGAATATTAGTAGGCTATATGTAAAGACCAGATTAAATTGAGAATAGTCAGTGAAAATATTATCAAGTGCTTGTCAAATTGTGAATGATTGTGTTTGTGCAGCCCGCACAAGAAACAGAGCAGAGCGCTTGTCATTCATGACTCTTTTCAAATCATCATTAGTCACAAAATATCCTTTCTATTTTATTCAGCTCATGTTCAGTTGTATTGGTCTTACTATAAAATAATACCACGGGAATTAAGCAAATCTTACCTGCTAAATGAACTAGTGTAGCCCACAACCATATGGCATAGCCAGATCAGGGCCTAACATAAGGACAACTCAGAATATGTTATGCTGTTCTTCTGAAATAGGCTACATTTTCTTCATATCATAATGTTTATTTACACCTGCCTAAAATAATGGATTTATTGTGATGGTGTAGGCTATATTAAATTGATTTATTAGACTTAAAAAATKTAGAGGTTGAAAAAGGTATGCATCAGCGGCTTATAGGTTATGCGTGGAAGCCGGAAATGCTAAACGTGTTATGTTAATTAATGGTCAATTACCGTGACACTGGTATTTATTTGCATGACAATCACTGACTGACAAAATTTCAGAACCTCTACAGTCCTAGCAAGGACCAGTTCCGGTTTCATCCACATGTAGTCTACATTTCCGCCGATTCTTTATTGTATTCTCACATTAAGTACCATGCCACTGAAGCTTTGGGGGTGTTTAAATTTGAATTTCATATTCTGTTTATGGCACTTCTATATTGTACCCCCTCAGTAGATGTGACCGACGTATACATTTGCTAGTACACAGTGTGCCGGAGACACTTCAACCACCTGTTTCCGTTGCAAAATTACCTTAATATTACCCTAGAGCAGTGGTATACAAAGTCGGGGTCGCGACCCCCCCCCAAATGTAGTAATAACAATAACAAAAAAAATACAGATTATTCTATGGGAAAATATACAAATGTTTTTGAAGATAATCTGAAAAATATAATTTTATTGAGTAAATGTATTTATTGGTTTCTTTTCATGTTGATAAGAGATGAAAATGCAATAAATCGAAGGTTATTTGTTGATGTAAAAATAGAAATGTATAGATTTTAAGATTGTGTCATTAGATTTGGGTTGCGAGAAATTCGTGGGGRAAAAATGTGGTCCCTGCTGAAAAACTTTGAATACCACCGCCTTAGACATAGATTCCACTCTATTTGGAAGGAAATGTCAAGATATGTCAATGTCAGGCATGAACTAGAATACATGAACAGCCTTTGTACTAGCAAATGAACAAGAGGCAGTGCAGAATGATTAGGAGTGAGGGTTTGACCTACCGGGAGCACGTCAGGATCATCGTTGCACATCTGGAGAAATCTCTCTGGACGAGCAGAGGAGTGTTCTGGGCCCTGTGGAGGAGAGCAGTGAGGTCACTAGGGCTGGCACAGAACACCAACGATTATGGAGGAATAAAATAACCGTCATATTAACAATGTTTTTAAAGCAACTTTATTTTCAAGTACAGTACCAGTCAAAAGTTTGGACATCTACTCATGCAAGGGTTTTTCTTWATTTTTTACTAATTTCTWCATTGTAGAATAATAGTGATGACATCAAAACGATGAAATAACACATATGGAATCATGTAGTAACCAAAGAAGTGCAAAATATATCAAAAATATATTTAATATATTTAAATATATATAATCAAAATATATTTTAGATTCTTCAAAGTAGCCACCCTTTGAGTTGAGTTGAGTTTATTTTTACAGGGACAGTGCACATTAATAATCAACGTTTCAGTAAAAGTGCCGGTTTTAGCCAGCCGGGCTAATTTTCAACCGCAGTCCCTGGGCAGGTTATTAAAAACAATTACAATTTAGACAATCATTGAGCAGTGAGCACACGCAGAGCAACATAGGACAAGCAAGACATAGCATACAGACAGAGCAACATAAGACAAGCAAGACGTAGCATACAGACAGAGCAACAAAAAACAGCAAGACAAAATTCATAAAAGCAACAAAGTGTTTCCACACCTCACAAGCTACAGACAACAGACWACATGGAAAGCGGCAATACACAGCTAAGGATTATGTTCACAAATCTGATTGACCTTTAGCCATGMCTTCATGCATTTTGTGAAAGTGTGATATGTGGTGCAGTTATGTGTGTCTGATGGCAGTGTATTACAGACATGGGAAGCGCTCACAGAGAAAGCGGATTTACTAAAGGTGCTTTTCCTTAAGGGAACTATACAGTCACCTCTCATGGCAGACCTTGTGGATCTGCTGCCATATGTTTGGGTTTTCTGTTGAACAAAARTACTGAGTGGAGGGGGAGCCARGCCATTTAGGATCTTGAATACAAGACATGCGTCAGTGTATTGCACAAGATTTTCCCAACTCAGGAGCTCATGCTTTCTGAGGATGTAACAGTGATGATGGCTATTGGGCTTCCTATCAAGCACTTTGAGAGCCTGTTTGTAGACAGACTGAATAGGTTTTAATGTTGTACAGCAAGCTTGGGCCCAACTAGTCAAGCAGTATGTTAAGTGGGGGAGAATCATAGATTTGAAGTACAGTTTTGCTACCTCTGTAGTCAAACAATTTTGTATAAATCGGAAATTAGCTAGGTTGAATTTGGTTATCTGAATGACCTTTTTCACATGCTTTTTAAAAGAGAGGTTGGAATCAAGTATGATGCCAAGGTACTTAAAATCAGATACCACCTGGAGCTTCTCCCCTGACACATAGACATCTGGCTCAGTAGCATCTGTTGCCCTCTTTGTGAAGAACATGCAAACWGTTTTTTTCACATTGAGATGCAAACACGAGTCACTGAGCCACTTTGTAACCTGGACCATTRCAGTAGTGAGTTCTTGTGCAGCTTGTTGTTTGCTCTTTGCATGCACATATATCACTGTATCATCTGCAGACATTTGAACTTCAGACCCAGTACAGACAGAAGGCAGATCATTAATGTACAGGCTGAACAGGAGGGGCCCCAGTATTGACCCTTGGGGCACGCCCACATCATAGCTAAGAGTGGGCGACAGCTCATTGCTCACTCTGACACACTGAGTTCTGCCTTCAAGGTATGATTTCATCCATCTCAAGGCATCGGTGGAAAAGTTGAACTTGGACAATTTTGTGATGAGAATCTCATGGTTAACAGTATCAAAAGCTTTCCTTAGGTCCAGAAACACAGCCCCAACAACACCCCCTTTGTCCATCTTGGACTTTTCAGAAGAAAGCAGTTGGCCGTTAATGTTTCTTTGCCTTGACAGCTTTGCACACGCTTGGCATTCTCAACCAGCTTCACCTGGAATGCTTTTCAAAAAGTCTTGAAGGTTTCCACATATCCTGAGCACAAACCATCTCAGTTGGATTGAGGTCGGGTGATTGTGGAGGCTAGGTCATCTGATCCAACACTCCATCACTGTCCTTYTTGGTCAAATAGCCCTTACACAGCCTGGAGGTGTGTTGGGTCATTGTCCTGCTGAAAAACAAATGATAGTCCCACTAAGCCCAAACCAGATGGGATAGCGTATCACTGCAGAATGCTGTGGTAGCCATGCTGGTTAAGTGTGCCTTGATTTCTAAATAAATCACTGACAGTGTCACCTGCAAAGCACCCCCACACCATCTCCTCCATGCTTCACAGTGGGAACCACACATGCAGAGATAATCCGAAACAAAAACCTCTAATTTGGACTCAGACCAAAGGATATCCACTGGTAAAATGTCCATTGCTCGTGTTTCATGGCCCAAGCAAGTCTTCTTATTATTGGTGTCCTTTAGTAGTGTTTTCTTTGGAGCAATTCAACCATGAAGGCCTGATTCACGCAGTCTCCTCTGAACAGTTGATATTGAGATGTGCCTATTACTTCAACAATGTAAAGCATTTATTTGGGCTGCAACTTCTGAGGCTGGTAACTCTAATGAACTTATCCTCTGCAGCAGAGGTAACTCCGGGTCTTCCTTTCCTGTGGCGGTCCTCATGAGAGCCAGTTTYAATATAGCACTTGATGGTTTTTGCRACTGCACTTGAAGAAACTGTCAAAGTTGTTGAMATTTTCCGGATTGACTGACCTTCATGTCTTAAAGTAATGATGGACTGTTGTTTTGCTTTGCTTATTTGAGCTGTTCTTGTCATAATATGGACTTGGTCTTTTACCAAATAGGGCAATCTTCTGTATACCACCCCTAMCTTGTCACAACACAAACGATTGGCTCAAACTAAAGAAATTCCACAATTTAACTTTTAACAAGGCACACCTGTTAACCTSTCTGGTTAACAGAGCGTCCCACATGGCCCACATCCAGTGAAAATGCAGAGCGCCAAATTCAAATAAATTACTATAAAAATTCAACTTTCATGAAATCACACATGCAATACACCAAATTAAAGCTACACTGGTTGTGAATCCAGCCAACGTGTCAGATTTCAAAAAGGCTTTACGACGAAAGCACACCAAATGATTATGTTAGGTCAGTACAGTCACAGAACAACACAGCCATTTTTCCAGCCAGAGAGGAGTCACAAAAAGCAGAAATAGAGATAAAATGAATCACTAGCCTTTGATGATCTTCATCAGATGACACTCATAGGACTTCATGTTACACAATACATGTATGTTTTGTTTGATAAAATTCATATTTATATCCAAAAATCTGTTTACATTGGCGCGTTATGTTCAGTAATGTTTTGCTTCCAAAACATCTGGCGATTTTGCAGAGAGCCACATCAATTTACAGGAATACTCATCATAAATGTTGATGAAAATACAAGTGTTATGCATGGAACTTTAGATAAACTTCTTCTTAATGCAACCGCTGTTAGATTTCAAAAAAGCTTTACTGAAAAAGCACACCATGCAATAATATGAGTACAGCGCTCAGAGCCCAAACAAGCCAAAGAGATATCCACCATGTTGTGGAGTCAACAAAGTCAGAAATAGCATTATAAATATTCACATACCTTTGATGATCTTCATCAGAATGCACTCCCAGGAATCCCAGTTCCACAATAAACGTTTGATTTGTTCGATAAAGTCCATCATTTATGTCCAAATACCTCCTTTTTGTTCGCGTGTTTAGTACACAATCCAAACTCACGACGCGCGGGCAGGTCCAGGCGAAAGTTCAGACGAAAAGTCATATTACAGTTCGTAGAAACATGTCAAACGAAGTATAGAATCAATCTTTAGGATGTTTTCATCATAAATCTTCAATAATGTTCCAACCGGAGAATTCCTTTGTCTGTAAAAATGCAACGGAACACAGGTCGCTCTCACGTGAACGCGCATGACCAGCTCATGCCACTCTGGCAGACCTCTGACTCATTCAGCTCCCATTCCCCCCTCCTTCACAGTAGAAGCATCAAACAAGGTTCTAAAGACTGTTGACATCCAGTGGAAGCCTTAGGAAGTGAAATAGACACTGTACATTCGATAGGCAATGACTTGAAAAACTACAAACCTCAGATTTTCTTCTCGGGCTTTTGCCTGCCATATGAGTTMTGTTATAYTCACAGACATCATTCAAACAGTTTTAGAAACTTCAGAGTGTTTTCTATCCAAATCTACTAATARTATGCATATATTAGCAACTGGGCCTGAGTAGCAGGCAGTTTACTCTGGGCACCTTATTCATCCAAGCTACTCAATACTGCCCCCCAGTCCCAAAGAAGTTAATTGAAATACATTCCAGGTGACTACCTCATGAAGCTGGTTGAGAAAATGCAGAGCTGTCATCAAGACAAAGGGKGGCTACTTTGAAGAATGTCCCATATAAAATATATTTTGATTTGTTTAAAAAAATGTGGTTACTACATGATTCCATATGTGTTATTTCATAGTTTTGATGTCTTCACTATTATTGTACAATTAATAAAATAGTAAAAATAAAGAAAACCCCTAAAATGAGCATGTAGTGCAAAGGAATGATTATGAACAATTGTTTGAAACGCCATCTCCTCCCTTCAACTGGTGCTCTGGGGTACTCACCATGCCCTCCATGCCGTGGGGCAGCAGCAGGACTATGCCATTCTGGCGGACCCACTTGGCCTGGCCGGGGCAAATGAACTGGTCGATGATGCACTGGGCTGTGTTGTGGAAGTCTCCGAACTGGGCCTCCCACAGGACCAGGGCATTGGGACTGGCCATGGCAAAGCCCAGCTCGAAACCTGACAACAGAGACCGAGGGAAAAAGAGAGAAAGAGAAAGAGAGAATGAGTGAGAATGARAGAGAAWGWGAGGTTCCTAACTCAGGACTCATTTGCCGAGATAGTCAGCGATCAAGGTTAAAATCTCTCCGGGTTGGTGTATCGTTCAAACGGCATGCATGAAGGCAGTTTTGTTGTTAATGCCAATCTCAAAGCTTGCTAGCAAGAGCTGCCCCCACCSAATTGGCTGTCGCGTCACTGAAATTTGAAATGTTGAATGTTGGTTGCTTGCGCTCTCGTCGCAGACAATTAGGTCGCTGTGTGTCTCCTTTCATACAAAATGACTGGTCGCTAGGTCCCCGATTATCTCGCCAAGTGTGAGTCCCCAGTTAGTAGCGGGTGGAGATAGTAGTAAGGGATTATTTGAATGAGAGTTACTGTGATATTTCCCAGTTTCTCTGAATCTGTTTCCATAGTAAATGTTTCCACAGTAAATGTGAGGGMGAGAGCGACTGACCCAGCACGCCGTACTCAGACAGGGAGCTGTTGCAGACGGTGTAGGGGGCCTGGTTGGGGGCCACGTGGTTCATGGGGATGCAAACTCTCTTGTCCACGTTCTGGTCGTGCAGCACATGGTGTCGGTGACTGGCAGGGAGGGAAACACACAGCAGGGACAATGAGGGACAAGAGACAAGATCTACATTCCAAATTGCAGGCTGTACCCTACTTTTGACCAGAGACCATTATTTGGGACACACTCAAGATGACATGCTCAAAAATGGAAACATTTTGTTTGCCTGGGACTGAAAGTCCCTCTCTCTCTCTGTCTCGTCACCTGAAGGTGCCCCTCTCTACGTCCTGGCCGCTGAGGCGAACGTGGATGCCCTCTTTGAGCAGAGAGCCAAAGGCCATGTATTCTCCCAGGGCCCAGTCTACCGTGCGGTTCTTGATCATCTCCCCTCGGGCCTTCAGGATACGGCTCAGACCTACGGAGGAGTGCAAACCAGACACTTGTCACCGGGTGTAAATCTTGCTGTGTGTACACAGAAAAATGTGTGTTTAAAGCCAGAGTTATTAAAAGAGCCATGTCTTCACTCTGCACTTTGGCTCTTTAGCTTTTGACTCTCCCTCCATCAGAGGATTTAAAAGTTAAAAGGCATAGAGATGCCTAATATTATTATGTTCTTAAWTCTATGGTTTAGAGTAGGTTTCCCACCTCCATGGATGGTGAAGTCTTCGACTGGCACTGAGGAGGCCACCTGTCCGATGTGGGTCAGCTCCTCCTCAGTCAGGCCAGTGGACGGACAGGTCAGGCTCTTGGGCTGGCCATCCAGGTTGAAAAAACCTACACATACACACAGGTCCATTATTCACAACACACACACGGCATTGTGCATGTGTGTCTGTGAGCTGTTAACCCACTCACCAGGCCAGGGAGAGTCCAGCCAGTGTTTGATGTGGAGGATCTTCTCATCCTTGGAGCGAACATGTGCCTCCTCACAGATCTTATCATACTTTGCAATCTCCTCCTGTAGAGAGAGGGAAGGCAGAAGTGGAGAGGGTGACTCCTCGGCTCTWCTCTATGGAGAGTGTGTGAGATATAGTCGAAGGGTTGAGCTCTGACCTCGTACTCCTGTCTCGTGACGACCCCCTCTGCGATGAGTTTCTCGCCATACTTCTGCATCACTCCCTTCTGCTTCTTGATCTGCTTGTACATCAGGGGCTGGGTGAACATGGGCTCGTCCATCTCGTTGTGTCCCAAACGCCGGTAGCACACCTGCCGACACACAAACATTGTTAACAAACACACACACAGACAGACCTGCCAACCTTGAAGAATTTTTATGAGCACCAGATCAACGCCGTGGCGGGACCCCCCCTGCGTGCGCGACACCCACACTGCCCAAATAATAAGAATTGTTTAGGCCTAATAAGGTGGTTGGCACTGTAGGCTATAGACTTTATKGGTTCTTGATAATTAGCTGCTCTTCAGTAGCTAACTAGAAATACGTTTAAATGTACAAATCAGGGCTCTCACTAGGACTTTCTGACAAGGTGGTGCTGATGTAGGACTAAAGTTGGATAGAGGAGAGGTCCAGAGGGGGTTACTCAACTGTAACTGCCATTTCCTGAAACCTAAAGTCTTAAATTATATCAAACAACGTAGCCAACACAGAAGACTTGTGTATGATCCTAAATTAAATGGAGGTGGTCTCAATGACACATTTTTCTAGGTTAAATGTAGRGGTAATGACTATTCTAATTAATAGGTGTCTATGTGGATAGTCTAGTGTACTACRAAACAACTGAACTAGGCCTATAAACTTGTTTTAGATCTCCATCCCTGACCTAATCCATCAAGTTAGGTCTGACTATTGGCTACCATTCATTCAACATTTGTGAACTGACTATTATCACATCATTAGCAGTCTACTGTTGACATACAGATATATCAAGAGGACAGATCAAGAACTGATTAATTAACATTTACCTACTAATCTTTAAGTCCAATATAACTTTCTGTGAAGGACGCCATGAGCGGAACAGGGCTTCCATCCACGCAGTGACGCACACTGAACTACCGCAACAGCGCACATGTTTCCTTCCCCGTAAATGAGCTCGCGCCTACTACCTGGCAAGAAAGTGTTCTCGCTTAGTTGACTAAACACTGTAGCCAACTACCTTGTCGTATGAYGCCTTAGCTAAGGTGCTAMCTATGAAATAAGTGGTTATGTGCTTGACTAACACATACAATTTAGGAAAATGTATTTAGTAAACAGTCATTCTCCATTTCCCCCACTTTTTTTCCTCACACATCAGAGGTATCAGACGAAGTGAGGAGCTGCCGTCCAGTTCGAGGGAAGAAAATAGTACTAAGATGACGGGGGTCAGGCTGGAGCAGCTCAGCTAACTTCAGACGGTTGAGTCAAATACCACAATGTGCCAACTAAAAGCCTATTTTTGTGTATTTTAAATCACTTTGTCACATGCGCCGACTACAACAAGTGTTTACCTTACCGTGAAATGCTTACTTACATTTGCTTACTGATTTTAGGGTAGTTTTTCGTATCAGCATACTTTAACACTTCRTCRGGATAGGGGGCGGTGTTTCCACTTTGAACAAATTGCGTGCCCAAACKAAATTTCCTCCTACTCTGTCCCAGAAGGTAATACATGCATATTATTATTACTATTGTATAGAAAACACTCTGAAGTTTCTAAAACTGTTTGAATTATTTCTGTAARTATAACAGAACTCATTTGGCAGACAAAAACCTGAGAAGAGGTCAAAACAGGAAATGAGAACTCGATTTTCAAAACTGTGTCAAATGACACCCCTTGTAGATATGGCTGAACAAACACTGCCTAGCTTCCACTAGATGTCACCGTCTTTAGATTTTAGTCTTATAATTCTACTATAAAGGAGGGGCTCATAGAAGCTGTTTTAGTGAGTGGTCGTCAGAAATTTCAGTCTGCTTTTGCGTGCGAGGGAGAGAGTTCCAATGCTCTTTCTTCAGACAATGAAATTCTCCGGTTGGATCCTTATTGATGACTAATGTAAAAGACAAACTAAATATGGATTGCAAACATCATTTGACCTGTTTCTACGACCTGTAACGGAACTTTTTGAGTTTTTGTCTGGAGGTTTGCTCGTGCGTCATGAAAATGGATTCGTGGGCTGAACATGCTAACAACAAGTGGCTAAATGATGGGCTTTATGGAACTTTTCAGTCGTTTATTGTCGATCTGGGAATCCTGGATGCCTTCTGATGAAGTTATTCGAAGGTAAGTGCATATTTATAGTGTTTTTTTAGCTTTTGTTGACCCCAAAATGGTGACTATTTTTGGCTGGATTGTGCTCTAAACGCCGTTCAGATTAATCTTTTTCCGTAAAGTTTATTTTGAAATCTGACACAGCGGTTGCATAGAGGATAAGTTTATCTTTAATTATGTGAATAACACTAATCTTTTTTTATTTTTTTATTTAATTTTATCCCATTTCCCACAATTTTCGTGGTATCCAATCGCTAGTAATTACTATCTTGTCTCATCGCTACAACTCCCGTACGGGCGTCCTCCGAAGCACAACCCAACCAAGCCGACTGCTTCTTAACACAGCGCGCCTCCAACCCGGAACCAGCCGCACCAATGTGTCGGAGGAAACACCGTGTACCTGGCCCCCTTGGTTAGCGCGCACTGCGCCCGGCCCGCCACAGGAGTCGCTGGAGCGCGATGAGACAAGGATACCTACCGGCCAAACCCTCCCTAACCCGGACGACGCTATGCCAATTGTGCGTCGCCTCCACCGGTCCGCGGCCGGCTGCGACAGAGCCTGGGCGCAACCCAGAGACTCTGGTGGCGCAGCTAGCACTGCGATGCAGTGCCCTAGACCACTGCGCCACCCGGGAGGCCCTACACTTGCATCTTTTATCAATGTTTATTATAGTATTTCTGCAAAATCACCAGATGTTTTGGAATCAAGACATTACTGCATGTAACGCGCCAATGTAAACAGATTTTATATATATAATATATATATATATATATATATATATGCACATTATCGAACAAAACAATAATGTATTGTGTAACATGATGTTATATGACTCATCTGATGAAGAATTTCAAAGGTTAAGTGATTCATTCTATCTCTATTTGGGGGTTTTGTGAAGGCTACCTGTGCTGTGAAAGAAATGTCTGTGCTTTTTTGTATTTGGTGGTGAGCTAACATAAACATACGTGGTGTTTTCGCTGTAAAACATTAAAAAAATCGGACATGTTGGCTGGATTCACAAGATGTTTATCTTTCATTTGCTGTATTGGACTTGTTAATGTGTGAAAGTTAAATATTTCAAAAAAATATTTTGGAATTTCCCGTGCTGCCTTTTCAGTGGAATGTGTGGGGGGGGTTCCGCTAGCGGAACGTGTGTCCTAGACAGGTTAACCTCAAATTACGTGCATGGTACGCAAAATGCGTGCAAGTTGGCAGGTCTGCACACACAAACACACTGGTACTGACACTAATGTTGCCTGCTGTGGACGTCATAAGGCGGGGCTGAACTAACTGGTACTACTGTGTATGTGAGTAAGAAGCCTTCTTTCCCTATATATTTCCTCCTAACCTCTACTTAAGCAGACAGTGGGTTGATATGAACCATTGGGGAACTTTGGAGTAGGGTGAAGTTGCCCCTGATCTTGGGTCAGTTATGAATTTTTCCCCATGAATGGTTAAGGTTAGGATTGGGGGAAGGGAAGCTGATCCTAGATCTGTACCTAGGGAACTATACTCACCAGGTCCACCACCACATCCTTGTGGAAGGTGGCTCTCCACTCGGCGGCCACGTTGCACACGTACACCACAGCCTCAGGGTCGTCAGCATTCACGTGGAAGATGGGAGCATTGACCACCCGGGCCACATCAGTGGGGTACGGAGAGGAGCGCGCCATACGGGGGTCAGTGGTAAAGCCAATCTGGGGGAAGTTAGAGGTTGTGAGGGTTAGCACACCAGCCATTCACACAACCACTGGTTTTCTACCATGGCTGGAACAAAGACTATTTGTATCTTCTCCAGACCAGGTGTGGTCAGTGGTTAGATTGGCGTGTGTGTGCGCACACCTGGTTGTTGACAACCACATGCACCGTGCCGTGGGTGGAGTAGGATGGCAGGTCGCTGAGATGGAAGGTCTCGTACACGACGCCCTGACCGGCGAAGGCAGCATCACCGTGCATTAGAATGGACATCACCTGGAACATAAACATTCCAACATCAAATGCAGAACACTTACAATCCATTCTTGCTTGAGGTAATAACTGTAGGAGTTATTGTTACATATAGAGGCAGATATCACACTATTAAACAATAGACAAGTGTACATTAGAAAATAGGAGAAGGCAGACATGAGTGAATGGATACAGGCTGGTAAAAACAGGAAACTAAGATAAAACAGATAGTAAAATGGCCGAAGCCATACGTGCTTTAAAGTGCATTTATGGAAAGAGCAGGACACCATTATGAAGATTAAATAGAGAGGAAAGGCCATAAGTGCTTAGGGTAAAGGCCATAAGTGCTTAAGGTAAGATAGACATATATTAATTTTAGGAGACAAGAGGGTCCTGCCACCATTATAATCTAATCAAGAGCGGATACAGGTGTTATTGGGCGTAAACAAGCAGGAAGCCTGAAATGAAGGATAATGGTGGCAGATGACCTAGGAGAAGTAATTTAATTAAAGTATGTATTGATCTCATGTGTGTGTGTGTGTGTGTATAAAGACAGAGCCAGTGCTCTGGGAAGGGGTGTGATCCGCGGATCATCCCGGCTTGTGATACATTGTATTAAAAGTCTTTATTGATTTTACAAGTTCTTATAAGAGTGTTATATTTCTGAGACGATTATCCACGACATAACTCATCAAATAAAGTYGGATTGGTGAAAGCGATATGGTGGAAACCATAGTTTCACTCATCCGRGACAGATCAGTGTGTAAGTGAAGGGCAGAAAAAGGGGTGTCTCTTTTTATTTTTTTGGTGCCGAAACCTGGGATCGAACCGAAAGGGTGCCTTTCTACAGTACATAAAAGGACTATGATCTCTGCAAGTACTCCCTTGTCACTCCCTTGAAAAATAAATACGCAGGTATTGAAACCGTGTTCAAAACCAGCGGTGTCGGTCCGTACCTTGTGTCCCTCGGTGTCTCCGCARTAGAACTGCTCGGCCTTGGTCTTGCCCTGCACCACGGGGTCCACAGCCTCCAGGTGGGAGGGGTTGGCCATGAGGGACAGAGTGATGTTGCGGTCCGTCACACGGTTGATCCTCCTGTGGTACATCCCCAGGTGGTACTTGACGTCACCAGAGCCCTGCAACAACAGAGTCAAACATACTAGCAGTAGAATACCGCTAGGCATCTACAATAGAGCCACACATTCAGGCAATTCAGTAGTTGTGTTCCATTTAGTGCAGTCAAGAWTTGCAGTGGGTGGGATAGATGGGACTCGCCTCATCAGCAGCCTCCAGCTTGGAGTCAAACTGGCAGAAGATCTGCTCCAGCTCCTTGCGGATGACGTTGGCCAGCACGTTCAGACGACCCCTAGGAGATTGTGAGCATGTGTCAGAGGAGAGAAGGCTGAAAGTCAAACCATGTTGCAGAAACTCAAGCATCCCCTCCCCTTGTGCTCCTTTTGTTATTACCCACCTGTGTGGCATGCCCATGACGACGTTCTCCACACCCTTCTCGCTGGACTTGTCGATGATGGTCTTGAGGGCGGGGATCAGAGACTCGCAGCCCTCCAGGCCGAAGCGCTTCTCTGACGACCACTTCCTCTGGAGGAACTCCTCGAACCTGCGGTACACAGCGCACGTCGTCAGCACACGGCCATATCCCTTTGGAGAGAAGGACTCCAGAAATCTCCTATGATATTAGTTTGCAGGATTGGTCCAATTCAGGGCTCCAGACAAAAACAATCCCCTGGTGGCACTAACTTTGGTGGTGCCACCCCATGATTTGTTCACATCAAAAATAATCTGTGGCGTGACGCAATAGAAAAATGTGTAATCATTTTATAAAGTCGTTCACTGTGCTTTATTAGGGGTGTAAGACTAAGATGCTATTCAAGAAATATGTTGTTTCATCTAACATGTCCATGCAGGAAGACAAGACCAACAATATTTTTATGTGCAACCTAATCCAGTGACTGTCATGTATTCTGGATTGACAATTAGGCTATTGACATTACATTTTTTGTTCAATARAGATTAATTTGCCTACATCTGTATTTGCACTATTATCATAGGCWAATTTATTTGGGGCTAATTCACCYCCTGAGTAAGTAAAACTCAAAACACATTAGCTATATTGCTAACTCTAAACATAATACCCACTGCTGGTAGCCGTGTATTAATAAAACAGTAAATTCAAAACCTTGGCTACTGCCCAATGACACCTGCACTCGCAAGGGCCGATGTGCATTTCGCACACTCAGCATCTCAAAGCCGAATCAATTATCTTGCTTGTAAAATAGTTGCTAGAGCTCAATATTTAGAGTTGAGAAATAAAAATGATTGACAGAAAGTTGACTCTCCCGTCATCAACATTGACAACAGTAGTTGCTTCTAGGGCTGCACAATGAATAGAATTGTAATCGAAATTGCAATATTGATGTGTGCTACTCAGTCCATTTGTATAGTTTATTACATTTGATGTCTCTCTCCAGTCTCCACGTCTCTCAACTCAATTTCACTTTAAGGGGCTTTATTGGCATGGGAAACATATGTTTACATTGCAAAAGCGAGTGAAATATATAATAAACAACAGTAAAATAAACAAAAAATTAACAGTAAACATTACACTCACAAAAKCTCCAAAAGAATAAAGACATTTCAAATGCCATTATGTCTATATACAGTGTTGTAATGATATGCAAATAGTGAAAGTACAAAATGGAAAATAAATAAACAAATATAGGTTGTGTTTACAATGGTGTTTGTTCTTCACTGGTTGCCCTTTTCTTGTGGCAGCAGGTCACAAAYTTTGTTGCCATGATTGCACACTGGTATTTCACTCAATAGAAATGTGAGTTTATCAAAATGTGATGTTTTCGAAATCTTTGTGGATGTGTGTCATCTGAGGGAAATATGTCTCTCTAATATGGTCAAACATTTGGCAGGAGTTTTGGAAGTGCAGCTCAGTTTCCACCTCATTTTGTGGTCAGTGTGCACATAGCCTGTCTTCTCATGAGAGCCAGGTCTGCCTTTGGTGGCCTTTCTCAATTGCAAATCTGTAAGTGGAGTCAAAGATCCCCTTAATTTTGGGTCAGTCACAGTGGTCAGTTATTCTGCCACTGTGTACTCTGTTTAGGGCCAAATAGCATTCTAGTTTGACTTGTTTTTTTGTAAATTCTATCCAATGTGTCAAGTAATTATAGAAAGCTGTCGATGACGTGGCAGGTGGCAGCGTGGTAGGCACAGCTTGTCCCATGAATTAATCACAAAAATTGAGGATGAACTGATAACTACGAAACAAACATTCTGTATAATATAGAGAATCTGGAACTATTTACTGATCAGCATTTTGATATGCTCGAAAAAGAAATGGATACATCGAAGTGAACAAGAGAAGACCTTTCCTCGAGTTCTGTGAGCGAAACGGGAGGAAAGCCGCAGTCTAAAATTCCAAACTTAACATTAGAGGGGMYGTTTTTATAACCATGTTTCCAGAATATGGAGCATTGCTTACAAGCGAGCAGTTAAAAAAAACGGATTTATTGCCTGGGCTACTGGGGGAGGCTGAGGCCTTAAAAACAGGAATGGATTACAGTACTACAATGATGGAAGAAATACRAGCGSAAAATAAGATATTGAAAACTACCGTGGACTCCCTAAAAGACACTACAGAGAGGCTACGGTATGATAAAACAACGAAAGCCGAATTACTTGATCTAAAGTGCAGAAGTAAGAGAAATAATATTGTTATAATGGGAAAAAAGGAGGATGAAAACTATCAGTCAACRGAGGAAAAAGTCAAGGTGTTCATGAAACGTAATCTCAAGATGACGGACGAACAGGTGCAAACCATTGATTTTCAAAGAGCTCACCAGTTGGTGGCAGAGTAGAGGGAAGGCCCCGCCCGATCGTAGCTATGCTAACCCACTACAAAATTAAAATTGCCTYGTTACAACAGGGTAGAGAATTGAAAAACACCCCATTCTCTATTAATGAACCATTTCCTCATGAAATAGTGGAGTGACGACGTGCCCTGTACCYCACTTTCAAAAGGCTCCGAGCAGAGAAGCAGTGGTTGTGAGTGATAGCTATTTCCTGCGGAAGTAGTCCCCGATACATACTTGCACCGCATTACACAGGACAAATATGGATTCAGAGTTTTTATTTATTTTTACAAACACATTTTTTGCATTAACAACTTTTTTGTTGTTTTTATTCATGCATTATGGAACCRTGGACTTAAAACAAGGTTGGATTTATGGTAATGTAGAATGGGTATGATGAACTTATCCTTTTTCTATTTAGGCAATATGGAACTTTGGACTATATGGACGTAATATCAGGTTTTGATTTAGGGGAAGGCGAGGATGGTTAAGGCTGACGTTTTTYCCCCCCTGATTTTTTTATGCATTTAATTTGAAGATTGTACATTAGAAATACCAAGGTACTTTTTTGTTTGTTTAATATGATATGTCCTAATTGTAGAGGTCGGGTATATTATGACTTAAAAGCTGTTATATAGTGCGGCCCTTGTTTGCCGATGAGAATCGGAATGATTAGCTTTTAAAAACTTAATAAATATAAATACATGTATTATAGGGCTAGGATAAAGGATTATATAGTTAAAAACCTGCATAGGTTCTCTATTGGAATAGGCCTACACGATCCTAAAATAATTGGTATTATCCTTTTACGGGRCGGCAGGTAGCCTAGTGGTTGGGCCAGTAACCGAAAGGTTTCTAGATCGAATCTCTGAGCTAACAAGGTATAAATCTGCTGTTCTGCCCCTGAATAAGGCAGTTAACCCACTGTTCCTAGGCCGTCATTGTAAATAAGAATTTGTTCTTAACTGACTTGCCTAGTTAAAGGTTAAATAAGTAATAATTAAAAAAGAAACATTTAAAAAATAATTCTCAATATAAAAAATATAAAGGGTGATTATTCTTCCGATACACACCGGCAAATGGATGTATTAGGTATTGTCAACAGGGTTGTTGTCTCTAGTGTGTGTGGACTGGTTAACACTGGGATAAAGTGATTAAAGTTAACGGTAGAACTAATGCAATAATTGGCTTATGCACTTCTCTAAGCGAGAGACGGGTGGGTGTATTATATATTTCTATATAAGCTATTTATGCTACCTTTTATATTCTTGAACCTAATGATATTGGCCTAGGTATAAAACAGCCGAGGTGATAGAGCAACGACCCTGGAATAAAAAACAATGTGTAGGGTGGAGAGAGGGTTGGTTTTACAGGTTTACTCGCTCTGGATTGTCAGTACTGCATGTGTTCTTGGATGTCGTGCCGTGGCTGTGTCGGAATCGATTGTGAGTTGAACTTGAGTATGCCTTCCCATAATGGAGTGATGTTTTTTCTTGCCTGAATGATCTGAATCTAAGATTACAGGGACTCTCCGCAACTATATTCAATGTGCGGGACAAAATGTAAGCTATAATTAAGTTGGAGCTCTTCTCTGTCTGCATTAACACACAGGTCTTTCCATCATTGTATGATTTTTTGTATGMAAATGAACTCAAGCTTACGGACAATGTCAAATGTGATATAGCGAAGCACCTTAGTGAGTTGGGTGCGCAAATACTTTCCCGAAACGGATGACACAAACAACTGGATTCGTTATCCCTTTCTTGCCCTGCCTCCAGTCCACTTACCGATGTCTGAACAAGAGCGCCTCATCGAAATTGCAACAAGCRGTTCTGTGAAAATGGAATTAAATCAGAAGCCACTGGATTGGGCTGCGCTCAGAGTATCCTGCCTTGGCAAATCGCGCTGTTAAGACACTGATGCCCTTCGCAACCACGTACCGATGTGAGAGTGGATTCTCGGCCCTCACTAGCATGAAAACTAAATACACACAGACTGTGTGTGGAAAATGATTTAAGACTGAGACTCTCTCCAATACAACCCAACATTGCAGAGTTATGTGCATCCTTTCAAGCACACCCTTCTCATTAACCTGTGGTGAGTTATTCACAATTTTYGATGAACAAATAAAGTTTTACATGTAAKATGGCTAAATAAAGAGCAAATGTATTGATTATTATTATTTGTGCCCTGGTCCTATAAGAGCTCTGTCACTTGCCACGAGCCGGATTGTGACAAAAATCTCACACGCATTCTTATGTTGAATAAATGTGTCGTATCGTGTGTGGCAGGCTTAGAATGACGGGAAAACAACATTTGAGAGTGTGCTGACGCTGGTGCTAGAGGGGGTACGCCGCTGGAGGTTGAATGTTTTAARGGGTACGGGACTATAAAAAGTTTGGGAACCACTGCTCTAGGGCAGCGGTGTCTAGATGGAATTTGATTTCGTAGTCCTGGCAACTGGACCTTTTTTGGAACACCATTATTTTTGCCTTACTAAGATTTACTGTCAGGGCACAGGTCTGACAATCTGTGCAGAAGATCTAGGTGCTGCTGTAGGCCCTCCTTGGTTGGGGACAGACGTACCAGATCATCAGCAACAGTAGACATTTGACTGCAGCTGGGTGCTGCAGACTGTTCTAGTGCACTCACCAATTCGTTGATATATGTTGAAGAGGGTTGGGCTTCAGCTGCATCCCTGTCTCACCCCTCGGTTATGTGGAATGAACGTTTTTTTTGTTGTTACCAATTTTAACCGCACACTTGTTTGTGTACATAGATTTTATAATGTGTTTTTCCCCCAACACCACTTTCCATCAATTTGTATAGCAGACCCTCATGCCAAATTGAGTCAAAAGCTTTTTTGAAATCAACAAAGCATGAGAAGACTACCTTTGTTTTGGTTTGTTTGTTTGTCAATTAGGGTGTGCAGGGTGAATACGTGGTCTGTCGTACGGTAAATTGCAAAGAAGCCAATTTCACATTTGCTCAGTACATTGTWTCTGCTGAGGAAATGTACGAGTCTGCTGTTTATGATAGTGCAGAGGATTTTCCCAAGGTTGCTGCTGACGCATTTCCCCCGGTAGTTATTGAGGTCAAATATGTCTCCACTTTTGTTGATTGGGGTGATCAGTCCTTGGTTCCAAATATTGGGGAAGAGGCCAGAGCTGAAGATGATGTTAAATAGTTTAAGTATAGCAAATTGGAATTTGTGGTCTGTATATTTTATCATTTCATTTAGGCCTTTTTGGGTTGGAGTGCTTTTTATTTGGAACGACTCACTGCGAGCTCACAGAACAGGGCTCCGGGCAGCCGAGCGGAAATCTCGCCTCCCTGCGGACCTGGCATCCTTTCACTCCCTCCTCTCTACATTCTCCTCTTCTGTCTCTGCTGCTAAAGCCACTTTCTACCACTCTAAATTCCAAGCATCTGCCTCTAACCCTAGGAAGCTCTTTGCCACCTTCTCCTCCCTCCTGAATCCTCCTCCCCCTCCTCCCCCCCTGCGGATGACTTCGTCAACCATTTTGAAAAGAAGGTCGACGACATCCGATCCTTGTTTGCTAAGTCAAACGACACCGCTGGTTCTGCTCACACTGCCCTACCCCTGTCTCTTATACACATCTAGATGTGTATAAGAGACAGRTGTAGATGTTTATGCTGTTTGTTCTTTGTTATAGAGCCAWAAATATTGGAAAAGTGTTTTACCCATACATCTCCATTTTGGATAGATAATTTTTCGTGTTGTTTGACCAGGAAATTGTCAAGAAGGGATTGAATTTGTTGTTGCCAAATAGTTTGGTAGATTTCCACACTATTTTCCTTCCATTTATAGCATTTCTTAATATTATTCAGCCTCATGATTGAGCATWGCTCTGTTCAAGTTGAGTGTGATTTTGCTGTGATCTGATAGGGGTGTCAGTGGGCTGACTGAACACTGAGACTCTGGGTTGAGGTCAGTGATGAAGTAGTCTACAGTACTACTGCCAAGAGATGAGCTATAGGTGTACCTACCATTGGAGTACCCTCAAAGTCTACCATTGACTATGTACATACCCAGCTTCCGACAGAGCTGCTGGAGTTGTGACCCGTTTATATTGGTTATGTTGTCGTAGTTGTGTCTAGGGGGGCATATGGAAGAGGGAATGCTGTCACCTCCATGTAGGTGTTTGTGTGCTGAGTTCTTGTCCAGTTCTGGCATTTAGGTCACCACAGACTAGTACATGTCCCTGAGCCTGGAAATTGTTGATCTCCCCGTCTMCTCACTGCTTTCCCCACACACACCAAGCCTCGCCCACTATCACTCAAGCAGGCACAGTTAGAGTCAAGAATGCATGAAGTCAATAAACAAGAACGAAGCTGCTTTCAAATTTGGTTCTTCATATAAATCTACGTTTTTCTGAGTTATACTATTGGTTTGTGTATCTTTATCTCTGCAAAACTTTAGTTTTAGCAAGCTTCACATGTTAATAGATCGCTTGTTGTATTACTTGTGAGGAAAATTGCAATCATTTGCGTTTTATTTTAGACTGATGGTGCCTGCATCTGATGGTCAGTTTTAGGAGAAAGAACATGAGCGAGTGAGAAGCAAAGAGGCTGCCTTTGACAGTCTCCTCCTTCCTCTGCGGACTGACCAAAAAGGGGACCCAGTCGTCCACACTTCATTATTTCTGACTCATGCACCAATTAATGTTGTATACTTACTCGTATGACCAAAGAACCCTTGAATGAGTAGGTGTGTCCAAACATTTGACTGGGAATGAATGAATGAATACAAAATATATTAAGGGTGAAACGGTACGTGTATTCGTATTGCACGGTTCGGTACGCACTGTGAACAATACATGAATCATATATTATCGCTAGGGATTTATTTTTTTTGTGCATAAACCAATGGCGTATAAATGAAAGTGGGAAAAATATCCACATAGTAATAAAGTTGTCTTTAAAAAAAAAAGAATGTTTCGTCTCGTGCAGCTCTGCTCATTAGTTATTTCACTCCAGCGAGAACAGAGCTGAGACCGTCGTAGCAGCAATTAGCTTATGAAGGAATTAGCAGTTAGCTAAATGCAAAGGAGCAACATGGCGAGCCAGAACTAGAAGACGCCCCAGTATCATTCAGGTCTGCCATCTGGGAACATTTCGGTTTCCCTGTAAACTATAAGGGGCATTGCCAACGAGTGGTGGATAAAACTCCAACATGTAGACTCTGTTCATTGCCGATAGCCTATTCGAGTGGCAATACGAGTAACATGACTASTCATTTGCGCCGACATYACCCCAAAAGGGCCAATTGGTAGGACTTGGTGAAAAAATAAACGTCAACCACTTCTCCCCACAGCCTTCGGGCAACAATATGCGGCCGACTCTGGTAGGGCTAAAGAAATCAATGCAGCGATAGCAAAATTCATAGATGGGCAAAAGAACACAGACACTGGACAGAGGAACTCTGCCTAGGCGGCCAGCATCCCGGAATCGCCTCTTCACTGTTGACGTTGAGACTGGTGTTTTGCGGGTACTATTTAATGAAACTGCCAGTTGAGGACTTGTGAGGTGTCTGTTTCTCAAACTAGACACGCTAATATAAATGTCCTTTTGCTCCATTGTGCACCGGGGCCTCCCGCGCTTTCTATTCTGGTTAGAGCCAGTTTGCGCTGTTCTGTGAAGGGAGTAGTACACATCGTTGTGACTGTTCCGACTGTTCCGTACTGACTGTTACGGAACTTTTGTACATTGTCAGGTTTTAGTGAATGCGCTTCGTGACTTTGGAATTGTTTACCAAACGCGCTAACCAAAGTAGTTAATTGGACATAAATAACGGACATTATCGAACAAATCAAGCATTTATTGTGGACCTGGGATTCCTGGGAGTGCATTCTGATGAAGATCATCAAAGGTAAGGGAATATTTACATTTACATTTACATTTAAGTCATTTAGCAGACGCTCTTATCCAGAGCGACTTATTATTATTTATTTTTATTTAATTTTTTATTTATCATGTAATTTCTGGTTTCTGTTGACTCCAACATGGCGGCTAATTTGGCTATTGTTCTGAGCTCCGTCTCAGATTATTGCATGGTTTGCTTTTTCCGTAAAGTTTTTTTGAAATCTGACACAGCGGTTGCATTAAGGAGAGGTATATCTATAATTCCATGTGTATAACTTGTATTATCATCTACATTTATGAGTATTTCTGTTGAAACGATGTGGCTATGCAAAATCCCTCTATGTTTTTGGAACTAGTGAATGTAACCCGCCAATGTAAACTGATTTTTTTATATAAATATGAACTTTATCAAACAAAACATACATGTATTGTGTAACATGAAGTCCTATGAGTGTCATCTGATGAAGATCAAAGGTTAGTGATTAATTTTATCTCTATTTGTGCTTTTGTGACTGCTATCTTTAGCTGGAAAAATGGCTGTGCTTATTGTGGTTTGGTGTGACCTAACATAATCGTTTGTAGTGCTTTCGCTGAAAAGCATATTTGAAATCGGACACTTTGGTGGGATTAACAACAAGATTACCTTTAAAATGGTATAAGCCACATGTATGTCTGAGGAATTTTAGTTATGAGATTTCTGTTTTTTGAATTTGGCGCCCTGCACTTTCACTGGCTGTTGTCATATCATCCTGTTAACGGGATTGCAGCAATAAGAAGTTAAACACTGTTTCCCATGCTTGTTCAATGAACCWTAAACAATTAAYAAACATGCACCTGTGGAACGGTCATTAAAATACTAACATCTTAGATACGGTAGGCAATTAAGGTCACAGTTATTAAAACTTGGGACACTAGAGGCCTTTCTACTGACTCTGAAAAACACCAAAAKAAAGATGCCCAGGGTCCCTGCTCATCCACGTGAATGTGCCTAAGGCATGCTGCAAGGAGGCATGAGGACWGCAGATGTGGCCAGGGAAATAAATTGCAATGTCCGTACTGTGAGACGCCTAAGACAGCGCTACAGGGAGACAGGACGGACAGCTGATTGTCCTCGTAGCGACCACGTGTACCACGTGTACCAGACCACGTGTACCAACACCTGCATGGTACATCCAAACATCACACCTGCGGGACAGGTACAGGATGGCAACAACAACTGCCCGAGGAATGCACAATCCCTCCATCAGCGCTCAGACTGTCCGCAATAGGCTGAGAGAGGCTGGACTGAGGGCTTGTAGGCCTGTTGTAAGGCAGGTCCTCACCAGACATCACCGGCAACAACATCGCCTATGGGCACAAAACCACCGTCGCTGGACCAGACAGGACTGGCAAAAAGTGCTCTTCACTGACAAGTCGTGGTTTTGTCTCACCAGGGGTGATGGTCGGATTCGCGTGTATCGTCGAAGTAATGAGCGTTACACCGAGGACTGTACTCTGGAGCGGGATCGATTTGGAGGTAGTCCGTCACGGTCTGGGGCGGTGTGTCACAGCATCATTGGACTGAGCTTGTTGTCATTGCAGGCAATATCAACGCTGTGCRTTACAGGGAAGACATCCTCCTCCCTCATGTGGTACACTTCCTGCAGGCTCATCCTGACATGACCCTCCAGCATGACAATGCCACCAGCCATACTGCTTGTTCTGTGAGKGATTTCCCGCAAGACAAGAATGTCAGTGTTCTGCCATGGCCAGCGACGAGCCAAGATCTCAATCCCATTGAGCACGTCTGGGACCTGTTGGATCGGAGGGTGAGGGCTAGGGCCATTCTCCCCAGAAATAACCAGGAACTCGCAGGTGCCTTGGTGGAAGAGTGGGGTAACATCTCACAGCAAGAACTGGCAAATCTGGTGCAGTCCATGCGGAGGAGATGCACTGCAGTACTTAATGCAGCTGGTGGCCACACCAGATACTGACTGTTACTTTTGATTTTGACACCCCCTTTGTTCAGGGACACATGATCACATTATTCCATTTCTGTAAGTTACAAGTCTGTTTAACTTGTTCAGTTTATGTCTCAGTTGTTGAATCTTGTTATGTTCATACAAATATTTACACATGTTAAGTTTGCTGAAAATAAACGCAGTTGACAGTGAGAGAACGTTTCTTTTTTTTGCTGAGTTTATGTATTTGCCATTTAGCAGACGCTTTTATTCAAAGTGACTTACAAATATTTGTGCATACATTTCTTAACTATGGGTGTCCCGAGAATCGAACCCACTATCCTGGCGACACAAGTGTGTTGATCGAAATCGCAGTATTTTTTTGAGCAATTACATTTTTTTTGTCCATATCGTGCAGCCCTAGCTGCTTCCAAAGCTGTGCTTTTCCCGCAATTGGATTTTAAAACATCACAACTTTTATTTTTTCCCGGAGTGTGGGGGAGGGGGTGTGAGTGGCTCGCTCTTCACAGCAGCAGGCCCAGAGAAACAGGCATGGGGCATTACAGAGACTTTCACTACAGGAATCATGAGGATAATGCACATTACTGTTTGACGAAATCATGGTTTCAGTAGCTTAAAAAAAATACTAAGGTTGGAGTGAGGTGAGCATGTAGAATGTGCAGCTCGCATCGATGCGACCAATAAATGTTTTTACTTGCACAGCTAAGTCAAAAGGTCATAAAATGTGACAAAATGGGTCGCAGTCTGGAGCCCTGCAATGACTGAAATCTGGACAAGCACTATGACAAGGTGGACTGCGAAAGCAATTCGTGACAACTGCTGACGTGAAAAGGACTTTATAAATGCATTTGATTAATTGATATTATTTGATGGGTAAGTGGGGGATGGAACTTTTTGGGGGGGGGCGTGGCTCTGACCTGGTGGAGCGAACCATGCGGGCCAGCAGGGTCCTCTTCTCCTCCAGGGTGAACTGCATGACGCCGGGCTTCTCAAACTTTTCCCGGATCCACTGGCACTGGTCTAGGTCATTGATGAACATGAACTCAACCCCGATGTGCTGGCAGTAGGCCATCTGAAAAAAATGGGACAGYGTGTCTCGTCACTGACTATGAAAATGAGCCTGAATGTACACTTTTCACTCGTTCAAGAGAAACGATTGGCAAGAACCCTACTTCGAGAGACAGACCGGTGTATGCGTGTGTGCGGTTTAGTTTGGATACCTCCAGGCGGCGGATTATCTCCCTCAGGGGCAAGGCGGTCTCAGTGCCCCCGATAAAGGTGGTGGTAGGCAGGCGGAACACTTTGTCCAAGTCCGACTCGTCCAGTCCATAAAAGCCTGTTCAGCACGCAGGGGGCAGCAGACCATCCAGAAGGGCAGAGTGGCAGGAGGGAGGGGGTGGCGGGGGTTGAGGGGGGCAGATGCGGGGACAGTCAGTCCAGAGGAGGAAACACAGGGGAAAGAATGTAGGCCACAAAGACATTCCCCATGGAAAGAAAACGAAACAAAACAAAACAAGCAGAGATGAGTTAGGGAGAAAAAGGAGGGCAATGATGGATGAAAACAGGAATATGCCATATGGTCGATGGCACCATAACGGCAACACGGAGGYAATGCAGCAAAATCAAAGGTGGTGCAGCATCACAGGCAAACAAACAGGACAAAGGTGGAGGCATGCAACATGAAAGGATACGCCGTGGATAGGAAAAGTAAATGAAGSGGTGAGACATGAGCAGAGGGGAGCAGTGGGTAAAAACAAGCAGTGGGGTCCAAAAAAACAAAAAACAAACAAGAAAATATCATTAGTGTCATTGAAGCAAGAGTACTAGGCTCTGGATAAGAGCGTCTGCTAAATGACTTAAATGTAAATGTACTATTATCAATCTGATAAATGTTATCTATTCTAAAGTGGAATATTCACGCAAACTGCCCTTCCTGAACTAAACGGGGTGGCAGACAGATGAGTCCTTGTGATCTTAACACAGATGTAAACAGTCACTATTCTGGTATTTACAGGGTCTAGCAGAATGCACATGACTTAGGAAAAATATAATTTAAATTATCAATATTCTTCTACACKTTAAGATCCAGTGAATCACGTAGGCCTATATATGTTCTGAAAATAGTGGTAACTGTCATTTACAAAGCTAATTTCAAAATGGTGTTTYCTGTGATGCGAGTCTGAGCCCATGTCTCTATGGCTTCAGTGCTTCTCTGGTATATGGCCATGATTTCGGTTGATTTGAGTTGAAAGCATATTAAAAAGAGGGTATGGAGTGGGTGATAGCATCTAAAATACGCAGATTGTCAATGAAGTAAGGGAAGGCTACCCCAGTTTTAGGTCACCAGATATCAGTTTTAGGTCACCTGTTTTTCAAAGATATTAGCCTACCCTGGATTAGCGCCTTCTCTACAAAACGTACAGACACTTTGAAAATMTGTTATTAAAACACTCACCAGGCAAACAATAGCTGGTAGGGGAAACATGAACGTGTTAAAACTCTACCCAACAATGCAAGCGTGGGGGAAAAAACACACCTAACCAGYCACACACACGTCAATGCCTGCTTAAAATGAACAATTTAGATTTTCCCCATATTTTTATGGGGACTAGATTCTCCAGGAGATGAAAGCCAATTAAAAAATATATTTTGAGGCAGTCAAGAAAGGATGARATGTCATGAGCTGAATTTGTAGTGTGGCATCTATGTGTCAGGAGGATAACTATAATTCAATTGATTGTTGATTTATGGTAGAGGTGACTCTTAGTTAAAATGCTGGTGCCAAAAAAGGTAATGAAATAGAATTCAGGGCAATCGAAGATAAACAGAGACACTTAATTTAATCTTATTTGATTGCCTCAAAAAAAAGAGAAAMGCAACATGTTGCAATCCCCAAATTAACAACTATGGAGTAGGCTAGTCGACGCATCAATGGCAAAGGATGTGTGAGTATTGGTGATACAGGAAATTAGAATTTAATAATGTTAATAGCTCTAGCAAGAAAAGGTTGGCAGTAATAGGGATTATATTAAATAGAATAGAGAATAGCTCAAAGAAAAGAGAAATGAAAAATAATGTGTGTGTGGGTTTGTTCATGTGTGTTACTGAAATGTGTGTCAACGATGGAGACTTGAGTGATATCAAAGAGTATCCACGCAAAGAATAAGTTGAATGACAGAACAAAGGTTCAAATGACTGGACATGAGGCWGGAAAAACTATGGGTATCCTATAACGCTGAGACATCAGAAAAAAACAGCAATTAGCTGACCTGACAAGTAGAAGTAGAGTTTCTCCAAGGACATGGAGAGCAGCTTCTTGCAGACTCTACACACTCACTAGCAAATTCACTTCCAACACCAACACTGCCAGCCCACAAGGCAACAATATGGCTGTTCCTAAATGCCTCCTAAACGCCACAGACAGAAGCACACTGCAAGGAATACACACTCTCTCGCTACATAGTGGAGAGAAGTGGCTCCCCAATGACCAGGTCATTGCCATCACCAGCCAGATGGCACACATCTATATACATTGTGTATCATGGGGGTTCCATGGAAGCCATCGCCTCGCATTAGTCTGGACCCAAGAATCATGCAGAAGTACAAAAGCATAATAGGTGCACCGAGATGTGGGTGATTTTATCGTCACAGGGCAGCTGGTATCCTAGCGGTTAAGAGCGTTGGGCCAGTAACCAAAAGGTCGCTGGTTCATATCCCAGAGCCCACTAGGTGAAAAATGCCCTTGAGCAAGGCACTTGACCCTAATTGCTCCTGTAAGTCGCTCTGGATAAGAGCATCTGCTAAATTAACGAAATTTAAATATTCAAAACGTTATTCAGAGGCAGAATCCTGCTTTTCTACAGTATGTCGTCTTACACCAAGCGCAGGAAGTAAAGTACAAGAACATTAGTGTACATTTCCAAAAACAAAGCATCAACAGCATTTGGGTGCATGTTATGAGTAAGGAGTTGATTATACATAGAAACAAAAATATAAAAGGTAACATGTAAAGTGTTGGTCCCATGTTTCATGATCTGATATGAAATAATCCCAGACATTGTCCATACGCACAAAAAGCTGATGTTGAGATGTGTCTGTTACTTGAACTCTGTGAAGCATTTATTTGGGCTGCAATTTCTGAGGCTGGTAACTCTAATGAACTTATCCTCTGCAGCAGAGGTAACTCTGGGTCTTCCATTCCTGTGGCRGTCCTCATGAGAGCCAGTTTCATCATAGCGTTTGATGTTTCTTGCAACTGCACTTGAAGAAACGTTCAAAGTTCTTGAAATGTTCCGTATCGACTGACCTTCATGTCTTAAAGTAATGATGGACTGTCGTTTCTCTTAGCTTATTTGAGCTGGTCTTGWCATAATATGGACTTGGGCTTTTACCAAATAGAGACATCTTCTGTATACCACCCCTACCTTGTTACAACACTACTGATTGGCTCAAACGCATTGAGGAAAGAAATTCCACAAATTAACTATTAACTACTACCTCATGAAGCTGGTTGAGAGAATGCCAAGAGTGTGCAAAGCTGTCATCAAGGCAATTGGTGGCTATTCGAAGAATCTCAAAAGATAAAATATATTTGGATTTGTTTTAACAATTCTTTGGTTACTATAGGATTCCATATGTATTATTTCATAGTTTATGTATTCACTATTAATCTACAATGTCRAAAATAGTACAAATAAAGAAAAACCCTTGAATGAGTAAGTGTTCTAAAACTTTTGACCGGTAGTGTATATACGTGCACACACACACACACGGTCAAAAGTTTTAGAACACCTGAATACTTTCCGAAGGCACTATAATAAATAAATATATATAGTGCMTTCGAAAACTATTCAGACCCATTGACTTATTCCACTTTGTTACGTTACAGCCTTATTCTAAAATTGATTAAATGCAATCTACACACAATACCCCATAATAACAAAGTGAAATACCTTATTTACGTRAGTATTCAGACCCTTTGCTATCAAACTTGAAATTGAGCTCAGGTGCATCCTGTTTTAATTGATCATCCTTGAGATGTTTCTACAACTTGATTGGAGTCCACCTGTGGTAARTTCAATTGATTGGACATGATTTGGTCCCAAAGTTCACAGTGCATGTCAAAACAAAAACCAAGCCATGCGGTCAAAGGAATTGTCCATAGAGCTCCGAGACAGGATTGTGTTGAGGCACAGATCTGGGGAAGGGTAGCAAAACATTTCTGCAGCATTGAAGGTCATCAAGAACAGTGTCCTCCATCATTCCTAGAGCTGGCCGCACAGGCAACCTGAGCAATTGGGGGAGAAGGGCCTTGGTCAAGGAGGTGACCAAGTACTTGATGGTCACTCTGATTGGAGCTTTAGAGTTCCTCTGTGGAGATGGGAGAAACTTCCAGAAGGACAAACACCTCTGCAGCACACCATTCAGGCCTTCATGGTAGTGGCCAGACAGAAGGGATTATATTAAATAATGACAGCCCACTATACTACCAAAAAGCACCTAAATACTCTCACAGACCATGAGATACAAGATTCTCTGGTCTGATGAAACCAAGATTGAACTCTTTGGCCTGAATGCCAAGCATCACGTCTGGAGGAAATTTGGCACCATCCCTACGGTGAAGCATGATGGTGGCAGTATCATGCTGTGGGGATGTTTTTCAGCAGCAGGGACTGGGAGAATAGTCATGATCGAGGGAAAGATGAACAGAGCAATGTACAGAGAGATCTTTGAAAACCTTCACCGTCGGGATGGTGCCAGGTTTCCTCCAGACGTGACGCTTGGCATTCAGACCAAAGAGCACAATCTTGGTTTCATCAGACCAGAGAATCTTGTTTCTCACGGTCTGAGTCTTTTGATGCCTTTTGGCAAACTTCAAGTGGGCCGCCATGTGCCTTTTACTGAGGAGTGGCTTCCATCTGGCCACTCCACCATAAAGGCCTGATTGTTGGAGTGCTGCAGAGATGGTTGTCCTTCTGGAAGATTCTCCCATCTCCACAGAGGACTCTGGAGCTCCATCAGAGTGACCATCGGGTTCTCTAGGAAGAGTCTTGGTGGATCCAAACTTCTTCCATTTTCAGAATTATGGAGGCCGCTGTGTTTTGGGGGACCTTCAATGCTGCAGAAATGTTTTGGTACCCTTCCACAGGTCTGTGCCTCGACAGAATCCTGTCTCGGAGCTCTACGGACAACTCCTTTGACCTCATGGCTTGGTTTTTGCTCAGACATGCACTGTGAATTGTGGGACCTTAGACAGGCGTGTRCCTTTCCAAACCATGTCCAATCAGTTGAATTTACCACAGGTGGACTCCAATCAAGTTGTAGAAACATCAAGGATGATCAATAGAAACCGGATACACCTGAGCTCAAATTTGAGTCTGATAGCACAGGGTCTGAATATTTATGTAAATAAGGTATCCGTTTTTCATTTTTAATATATTTGCAAACATTTCKWAAAATCTGTTTTCGTTTTGTCATTATGAGGTATTGTGTGTAAATTGATGAGMTTTTTTATTTTATTTAATCCATTTTAGAATAAGGCTGTAACACAACAAAATGTGGAAAAAGTCAAGGGTTTTTAATACTTTCTGAATGCACTCGATCTATAATGCGTGGGAATATTTTGAAATGCTTGAGAAATATTTGTAACAGATTTCCTAAATAAACATTTGAGCTGATTTTGCTGGTGTCTTTATTCTTATGTCAAAACTATTTTAAATAATAATTTGATTTGTTTTTGCTTAAAACCTGTGGGGCAAAATAAAAATCTCCCACAGGACACCAGATGGGGATACCTGACCTAGGGTTTACCGAGAATGGTGAAACAAACAAAAAACATCCAGTCAGAGGAAGTCCTGTGGGCAAAAACAGCTAGTTGATGTTATTTTGAAGGAGAATGGCAAGAATCGTGTAAGCTAACAGGGTGGCCACAAAGAGGCAAATAACGGCGCAGTACAACAGTGGTGTGCAGAACGGCATCTGGGAATGCACAACTCGTTGGTCCGTGTCACAGATGGGCTATTCCCGCAGACGAGCACACCTGATTCTACTTTATCAGCGAAAAMCAACAATTAGTGGCTACAGTTGGCACGCGGTCACGAATACTGGACAATTGAGTCTTGGAAAAACATTGCCTGGTCCGACAAATCAAGGATCCTGTTGCGTCATGCTGATGGCAGAGTTAGGATTTGGCGTAAGCAGCATGAGTTCATGGCCCCATCCTGCTGGTGTCAACAGTACAGGCTGGTGGCGGTGGTGTAATGGTGTGGGGAATGTTTTACTGGCACACGTTAGGTCCCTTGATACCAATTGAGCAATGTTTCCATGCCCCAAAGAATTCAGATGGGTGTACCTAATAAACTGGCCACCGAGTGTATATATCCCCCAATGTTTGTCAGCTCTGAAATGTGATACGCAATCTGATTCTGAAACAAAGTTGTTTTACATGAAAATAAATGTATAATGTATTCTTCAACTGCGATCCAACTGGGACTTMGTGGTTGAAATGTTCTGCCAGATAATGTAAACAAATTTCACCACAGTTTGAGAGGAATGTGACTAGGTACTGTACCACTACACTAAACACTTTTGTAGTTTGAAATAAGCTTATCTATTACCTACCACTCCAAAATTGTCTACTCAGGTAGAGCTTCAACAGGAAAGCACTAAAGGAGTACACTGACATAAAGAGGAACATATTGTCTTAAGATGTTCGTGTTCTCCGACACCCACACACTGGGGCTGCTAGAGAGAGGCTCTAACTTTCTCCTTTATTTCAGGGCTGCTGATGGCTTAGAATCCGATCATGTGATAAATAACCAAACATTCCAACGAGAACACAAGCAGTTGTTTATCAAGTGTATTCCACTGAAAAGCCAACAAAAAAAGATGTGAGAAAGATATAGCAAAAATTCCTACGCAAACAATACAAAAAGCAAATATTCAGGCACAGAGAWAGGGACAAAACTACAGGGAGACTTGTGTTTCCATACCTCCGACAGTTAGAATACTGAGACGGTCCTTGAACATTGCCAGGTCTGGAGGAGGCATCAGGGGGAGAGAAACCCGGAAAAGGTTAGTGACCCATGCCCCCATTCTCCATCATGGACATCAGGGTCAACTCTACCACTTCTCAAACACACTGAAGGGGTCAGCAAACTAAAATCGAAGTGAAACTTTGGGTGGTTCTCGCWGACAATAAGAAGTCCTTCTCTCGAATTATACTCTCGGCGAAGAAGAGTTCTCGCCTATCACACTCAGAGTAAATGGCGCTACTGGCGCCGCTAGTATCTATTGCTGGTGATGTGTGTTCGTACGTAGCTAACTTGACTTGGTACAATTTAATTGATTTCTTGCCGGAAACCCCTTTTTTTTTTTTTTTAAGGGACTAGGTTTGTTGATAGTAAAAAAAAAAGGAGAAAAAAAGGGATTTGCTACKAGCAAAATAAGCTAAGTAGGCACATTTATGGAACATTACAATGCCAGCTAACTATGGCTAAAGTTAGCTAATGTGATAAAAAATAAATATACGGTGACATGTAACCAACAACAAAGTAGGCCGCTAGCTAGCTTGCCAAAACCACGTTTACGTCCAGTCAGTTTTCCAAAATACAACTTGTATAACTCGGAGCAACGAAATACGTCCATTCATGCGTTTCAAACTTGTTGAGAACGCTAAAGTACTGCCGAAGTAATTTCCTTAGTAGGGGACATTAGATTTTAGCATTTTGAATAACTCTGGGTACAGAGATGATTCCAACTTGTATTTACGACTAGTAAGCAGGTGAACGGTTTTCCAGACGGCCATAAGCTGATTTGGGCATTTTCCTACTAACTACATATAGCTAGCTAGCTATGCCGAGTAGCAAACCACAGCAAAGTTAGCTTGAAAGACTATAGCTAGCTACCTAGTTATGGAAAACTGCTTGTGTGAATGTAACACAGAGATAGTTTGATAATGTTTCCACCGTCTCTGCATACCAGAGGCCACCATCGTGATTTCTGCAGCCAGGGAAGGCAGAAGAAGAAGAATCTGGAACCCTCCCACCACAGATGGTGGTTTGGCATTTGCAAAGTAAAATTTCAGCTGCGCACTCCGCTGTGAGCAAACACCGATAGCACTTTATAAAGAGAGGATGACAGTGGGGAAAGATAGGAGAGTTGTGTMAAAGGGCAGTAGGCCGGATTCAAATTTATGCAGACACTATAGACATGTGCCAGAGGCAGCGGTTTAGAYCGCTAGACCACTGGCTTGTTCTTTTAACTTCGATTTGTTTGCGAGAATCCCCCCCTCACAACGTCAATCACCACAGCAGCACCACTGAGTGACTGCTTCTGAACTCTAGCGACAGCGCAGCACCAACCACAACAAGGGTGGMAAACACAGCTTTAAGTGCCAATTACATCTAGAAAATGCTGTACCTGCCTTGCTGCAGAATGCACAAATCACAAATCACACCCGGATCACAGCCAAACTGAAAAACGTCCCATGCAGACCGAGACGTGCTGTACTGGAACTAATAACCATCAGACATGCAGAAAGTATACAGATCTTGAGAGCACCACTAATTAGACTATTCAGTCATCAAGAAGAAGAGGGGTACAAGGTTTAGGGGTATGCTGGTTCATAGAAATGTCACTTCCCTCCCCTTTTTTCTTATAATCCATGTTGAAGGTGATTTACCTTTCCAAACAGTTACTATCTTACTGTTAAGAGTCATACTGTAGCTGTTGTTGTGAACAGTGAGTGAGAACTAAGGCCTAAAAGTTAGAGTTGGCAGCAGAGAAAACTCCTGCCCCCCCTATACCGTACTTCAGAAGGAAACTACAAATGCGTTGAATAGCTGTTAATTTTTACTGAGAAGTAGATTGAAAGACGGGATTTTTTGGCCATACCCAAGAAAGGGTGTGAGTAATGTGAGGGAGAATGTGGTCCGGTCAAGYAAGATGGTTAGTAGATTTAGGAGATACGCCAGAAAATCTAGGAGGACTCTAAATATGTCCCGCCACTGATAGACAGGAGTGTAATGGGACACTTAAATCATGTCATTAAAACCAGTGATGCGACACTGGCTTCAAACTGGGGATGTAGCSGTGTCACTCAAGAAGGCTACTGTATGTGAACTTAATGGAGCACTCTAGACAATATTGTTATAACGGCATTTAACTTTCATTTCAATTTGTGCTTGGCTGCCTGCAGACAGAGAAGTCATACAGTACAGATCTGTCCTACAAAGAAGTGCTACCTAAGAAACTGCTATTTGTATTGATGCTTTTTGGACTGTCACTTTGTCGTGGTAAGAGGGCTTGTGTAMCTCAACGACCGCTCAGAGCTATGCCAGTGGGAAATAACTCCCGGTAGGTCCAGACAAACTGGACAGGTCTAGAACGAGAGGTCAGACAAAGCACAGTCTTGATCATAGAGCATTGTAGAAAAATGATCGACTACCACTTCGGATAAGTTTTAATGTCACATTCACTAGTACAGTGAAATGCATTTCTTGCAAGCTCTAAACCCAACAACGCAGTAATCAATATCAATGTATTACTAAAAATAACATTAGGTGGAACAAAAACACACGAGAAATAAAAATAAGAACACGAGAAAGCAAGTAAGCTATATACAGGGTCAAATCCATGACCATATTTACCATGTGCGGGGATGCTGGAGTGATAGAGTTTGATATGTATAGGGTTAAGGTGACACAGCATCAGGATATATGACAGAGTAGCAGCAGTGTATATGGTGGTTGTATGCGAGTAGTGTGTGGAGTCAGTATAAATGTACACTACATGAACAAAAGTATGTGGACACCTGCTCGTCAAACACCTCATTCCAAAATCATGGGCATTGATATGGAGTTGGTCCCTCCTTTGCTGCTATAACAGCCTCCACTCTTCTGGGAAGGGTTTCCACTAGATGTCGGAAACATTGCTGCGTGGACTTGCTTCCATTCAGCCACAAGAGCATTAGCCACAAGAGCATTAGTGAGGTCAGTCACTGATGTTGGGCGATAAGGCCTGGCTCGCAGTAAGTGTTCCAACTCATCCCAAAGGCCTTCGATGGGGTTGAGGTCAGGGCTCTGGGCAGGCCAGTCAAGTTCTTCCACACCAATCTCAAAGCATTTCTGTATGGACCTCGCTTTGTGCACGGGGGCATTGTCATGCAGAAACAGGAAAGGGCCTTCCCCAAACTGTTGCCACAAAGTTGGAAGCACAGAATCGTCTAGAATGTTATTGTATGCTGTAGCATTACGATTTCACTTCACTGGAACTAASGGGCCTAGCCCAAACAGCCCCAGACCATTATTCCTCCTCTACCAAACTTTACAGTTGACACTATGCATTTGGGCAAGTAGCGTTCTACAGACATCCGTGATTCATCACTCCAGAGAACGCGTTTCCACTGCTCTAGAGTCCAATAGAGGTAAGCTTTACACCACTCCAGCCGACGCTTGGCTTTGTGCATGGTGATTTTAGGCTTGTGTGTGGCTGCTTGGCCATGGAAACCCATTTCATGAAGCTCCCGACGAACAGTTATTGTGCTGTCATTGCTCCAGAGGCAGTTTGGAACTCGGTATTGAGTCTAACAACA
This sequence comes from Salvelinus sp. IW2-2015, assembly GCF_002910315.2. NCBI lineage: Eukaryota > Metazoa > Chordata > Actinopteri > Salmoniformes > Salmonidae > Salvelinus > Salvelinus sp. IW2-2015. Next base: position 44,342,044 of record NC_036855.1, on the reverse strand, counting down.
GAGGATATATGATTTGTACGCGCTACACGTWTCAGCACCTCGGTGGTCYCGTTCTGTGAGCTTGTGTGGCTTACCATTTCGCGGCTGAGCCGTTGTTGCTCCTCGACATTTCCACTTCACAATAACAGCACTTATAGTTGACTGGGGCAGCTCTACTATGACAGAAATTTGACAAAATGACTTGTTGGAAAGGTGGCATCCTGTGATGGTGCCATGTTGAAAGTTACTGAGCTCTTCAGTAAGGCCATTCTACTGGCAATGTTTGTCTATGGAGTTTGCATGGCTTTGTGCTCAATTTTATACGCCTGTCAGCAACGGGTGTGGCGGAAATGTCCAAATCCATTCATTTGAAGGGGTGTTCACATACTTTTGTATATGTAGKGTATGTGCATGTTAAGTGTGTGAGCAAATTAATTGAAGGTGTGTGAGTTGAAGTATCAGTGTGTGAGTGGAGTGTGCAGAGTCCTTTGAGTGTGCATAGAGATGGTGTAAAAATAGAAATAAAATACAAGGGTCAACTCAGATCATSCGTGTAGCCATTTTATTAGCTGTTCAGCAGTCTTATGGCTTGGGGAACAAGATGCTGTTCAGCAGCCTGTTGGTGTCAGATTTGATGCAACGGTACAGCTTGCCGTGCGAAAGCAGAGAGAACAGTCTATGGCTTGGGTGGCAGGAGTGTTATACGATTTTCCGGACCTTCCTGATATGGAGGTCCTGGATGACAGGGAGCTTGGCCACAGTGATGTACTGGCCTGCCGCACMACCCTTTGTAGTGCCATGAGATTGAGGGCGGTGTTGTTGCCATACAAGCAGTGATGCAAACAGTCAAGATGCTCTAAATTGGTAGAACTTTTGAGGGCCCATTCCAAACCTTTTCAACCTCCCAAGGAGTGTTTGTGGACCATTTTAAGTCCTTAGTGATTTGGACACMTAGGGCTCCCGAGTGGCGCAGCGGTCTAAGGCACTGCATCTCAGTGCAGAGACGTCACTGCAGTCCCTGGTTTGAATCCAGGCTGCATTACATCCGGCCGTGATTGGGAGTCCCATAGGGCAGCGCACACAAATGGCCCAGCGKCGTCCGGGTTTGGCCAGGGTAGGCAGTCATTGTATTTGTTCTTAACCGACTTGCCTAGTTAAATAAATGTTAATGAATAAAATGTACAAAAATAAACTTGAAGCTCTTGACCYGCTCCCCTGCAGCCCCGTCGATGTGGAAAATAGCAAAGTAGGGCCGGAGCTCGCAAAACGKCAGCCATACAGTACGGCGACATCTTTATACAGAGGAAGGCCGGCGTAGGCCACACAAAAACCAGCATTTCATGCCAAACAGAGCTTGCTTAGCTACCCAGTCGACGGCGGATCTGTGAGAGGCTCATARTGAGTGGCTCATTCTACTCACCAAGTTTATCCGAGGATGTTATAATGTAAATGGGGACGTGAGAGTCCAGACGGGCATCCATAATCCCCARAGGGTACAGCTGAGCAACATGATAACAGTGGGCCCAGCTGTCTGGGCTAAATCACCCACCCAACGGTGAAAAATAATTACTACAAAAACTGAACCATGGATACTCCTACGGTGGACGCCCTATACTCCCAAGGTGGCAAAGAGATTTAAGTCAAGTAAGTCAAAAAGCATCAATGCAAATATGTGGCATTTCAGGAAAACAAGGGGCAAGGAGCCCTTTCAGGGACAAATGGGCACATGTTTACAGAGAAGGTCAGTGTAGACCATACATAGACCAGCATTACATGCCAAACAGCGATTGCTCAGCTACCCAGCCGCCCGGAGGATCTGTAGTGAGTGGCTCATTCTCCTCACCGAGTTTATCCGAGGACGTTATAATGTCATTGGGGACGTGAGAGTCCAGATCGGCATCCATAATCCCCAGAGGGTCCAGCTGAGCAACATGGTGCCCACGGATCTAAAGAAACAGGTCCGAGGGGAAATGGAACAAAACATCCGACAGGTGGGGGTGAGAGGGGGAGGGGTGTGAGTGTAGAGAGACATAGAAGTGTTGAAAGGGATTTGAAAGAAAAATAAGAGGAGAGAGAAAGGAGGGAGGGAGGAAATGGGAAAGCAACATTAACACAAACAAGCTCATTATTGTCTCGCACAGATGTGWGGGAACATTTCTCACCGACATTCTGAACCCCAGTAGGTACTGGGGCATCATCAAAATTTATACAACTGATGCCAAGAGGATCGAGATCTGCGTTGTGATGGCCATTCAACTGGAAATAAGGTAACATTAGTCACATGGTAAAACAAGGTTTCAATTAAAACCACAACAATACAACAAAATAGAAATAGGAAACATTCAAGTGCACATTATAATAGGCATTTCAGTTAACATCATGATGTCACAGTTCTTTATGGTATAAAAACAGACATCTCACCTTTGTCCCCAGCTTTCAAATATCAACCATTTCAGCACAGGTACTTTATATCACTAAAATGTTAGTCCATTATCAGCATAGTTGGTATCATTAAGTCTGACGGTCAACTTTGTGGAAATATTTAGCTATGCTCACAGACAACAAAGATGGTCTATTTTAAACATCAAACTCAAAAGGTAGAGATTACTCAAATAGCGAGGAGGCAATATTGGTTATTTTCTTTGACTACAATAGTTTACTAACAATAGGTTCTGTGTTCTTGTCTTGTGTGCCACCACTAGATGCATTTTATAAAATATTTTTGTTAAACAGTCATAGCTTTCTGGCTGCTGAATGTTTTGTAATGGTAAAACTACTTGGCATGCTTACTAGTTGGCTCCCGAGTGGCGCAGCGGTTTAAGGCACGGCATCTCAGTGGTAGAGGCGTCACTACAGACCCTGGTTCTATCCCGGGCTGTACCACAGCCGTGGTAGGCCATCTTTGTAAACTAAGAATTTGTTCTTATCTGACTTGCCTAGTTAAATAAAGGTTAAAATACTAAAACCGTATAGACATGGTTGTCCTTGTTTTCAAATGTTGTAGCTCTGTGAGAGCCAGTGGTGGCTGACTGGTCTGACCTGGTAGGCACGAATGAGGGATTGGACAGCCAGGTGATCCTCCACCAGCTTCTCCACGTTGGGCTGAGCCCCCGCCAAAGACTGGGCTTGAGGGAGACCGGCCAGGCTCAGAGGGCTCTGGTGGGCCATGCCCGGGGGAGCACCTGCATTGGCATTGCGGAAGAAAACGTCCCAAGACTGCAAGAAAGAAAGAAAGAAAGAAAGAAAGAAAGAAAGAAAGAAAGAAAGAAAGAAAGAAAGAAGAGAAATAAGAATTGGGATTAATGAACATTGGTATGAAAGGAGATAGCCAACAAATCCATCTATGACAAATTTACATTTTATAAGAAGGTATAGCTTCATGACCTTTAGCAATGCTAGAAATATTAAATAAAAGTAACCTTATGTTACAGTTTCCATTTTCCCTTTGTGATGAAAACAACCTGTGTGATCAGTCTTATGCCATTCAAAACAACAATGGATGGCAAATTCCAACATTTTCCTGTTCTCCAACTGATTTGGTCATTCTAAAAAATGTCTATCAAGTCTCATATTAAGCAGCCAACAGCTTCCTTGGGGAAAATCTACTTCAATGTTTTATGGTAAACTGACAAAACTAGTAAGGCCCTCACTTATTCCACAATATGAAAACCAAAACACAATGCCATTCTCTGGGATCCGGAAAAAAAAAAAAAAAAAAAATGTTTTTGTTTTTTAAAAGTAATTTACTTCATACCAAAGGGATACTTGAAACTAACGCTAGTCACAAGATCCTTCATAGTAAACCTATATTTACATTTTAGAGATGCARGAACGACAGTCCCAGCACCTGAATTACCACCCACCTGGTCAAAGATTTATACCAGTGCGATTAATGGTCAGCTGTGGCTGAAGTGATAGCATATCAGGCGGAAAGATTCCCTGGGGGAATCTTATAGGTTCAGCGTCACAGCCTCGGCTTCATTCAGTCAAATTTCCTCTCAAGTGGCTTGAGTTTCAGAAAACATGATGAGCTGGAACCATGTAAGGGCTTTACAAGCTGTGCATGAATCAAACTGAATTAAGAGTTTTGAAGTTGGAGTCAAGAAAGTGGGTATTGGTGACATCACACACATTTGCCTACTTTGTGTTGATACATTTACGCTACCTAAGAGTGAAGAGAGCCAAGAGCTGCGACCCAACTGACACCTTCTTCCCTATAGACTGAAATACTTTGATCAGGGCCCATAAGGGGATAGGGTGCCATTTGGAACACACACATGATATTCATCTTCCTCAGATAATAGGCCAACTGACCTTCAGCTATGCCCAATTCTAGTACATCGTTAAAACAAGTGGCAGGTTTTTTCTGCGTAGAAAAGTAGATGCGGGCAGCCTAAGTGTTTTTCAGGCCACCTATGTCCACCCAAAAAATGCAGGTTTTGGGAGGGGGGGTAAAAACCTTTTCAGTGAAATCTCAAGACAAACCAAATAAAGGGYGTAGAAAAGATAATTGACCTATATATATTTTCTAAATAAGATATTTTAGAACCAACAATAACCAAAATAAAAGTTAGTCAGGGAGAATCTTTCATTCCAAAACTATGCATTCAGGATWAAAAAAAATKTATGGCATGAGCCCCCAACTATACATTTCTCTCTCAGCCCCAGGGCTTGAAATTCACTTTAACCAACTGTCCTTTGGACAAGTAGGACAGATTTTTTTTTAACTTGTCCAAAAGCTAAAGTCACTTGCCCCCCCCAAAAAATGGTCTGTAACATCTAGGGCTGTGGCGATCACGAAACCGTTAATTAACATAAACACATTTAGCATCTCTTGGCTTCCACACAGCCTACGAGCCATTTTAAAAAGTCTAATAAATCCATGTATTATAGCCTACACCTTCACAATAAATCCATTATTTATTTTAGACAGGTCTAAAGAAGCATGATATGAAGAATATGTAGTCTATTTCAGAAGAAAAGAATAGCATACCCTGAGTTGTCCTTATGATGGGTCCTGATGTGGCTATGCCAAACGGCTGTGGGCTACACTAGTTCATTTAGCAGACAAGAATTTCTTATAATTCCGTGGCATTATTTTATAATATGAAGAATACAATTGAACAAAGATTTGAGGAAGTGCGCGGTATTGAGCCGTTAAAACCTGTTTGGGATAGGGGGCAGCAGTTTCACTTTGGATGAATCGCGTGCCCATAGTGAACTGCCTCCTACTCTGTCCCAGATGCTAATATATGCATATTATTATTACTRTTGGATAGAGAACACTCTGAAGTTKCYAAAACTGTTTGAATTATGTCTGTGAGTATAACAGAACTCATATGGCAGGCAAACTTCCAAACAGGAAGTGAGAATTCTGAGAAGGAGTCCCGATGTTAAAGTTCTCGCCTATTCAATTCCTGTAAATATGGATCTGTTTGCACTTCCTACGCCTTCCACTAGATGTCAACAGTCTGTAGAATGTGGAATGAAGCCTCTAGTGTGATGTAGGCCGGAGGCAGCTATTTGAGTCAGTGGTCAGGCAGAATGCTAGTTCCTGGTCACGTGCGCTAGTCATGATATGGCCATGTGTTCATTACTTATACAGCCATGAAGAAATGCTCCGGTTGGAACGTTATTGGATATATATGATAACAACATCCTGAAGATTGATTCTCTACTTAATTTGACCAGTTTATTCGACCTGCAATATAACTTTTTAAGTTTTTGTCCGAGTTCGCCTGGACCGGCACCAGCGTTTGGACATGTGAACTAGGATATCCTGGCACTGCATTCTGATGAAAGATCATCAAAGTAAGGGAATATTTATGATGTAATTTCGTATTTCTGTTGACTCCAACATGGCGGAGAAATGTTGTGTATTTCTGAGCGCCGTCTCAGATTATTGCATGGTGTGCTTTACCCTAAAGTTTAAAAAAATCTGACAGTGGTTGCATTAAGAACCAGTGTATTTTTTATATATGTAAAACATGTATCTTTCATCAAAGTTTATGATGAGTATTTCTGTTATTTGACGTGGCTCTCTGTAATTACTCCGGATATTTTGGAGGCATTTCTGAACATGGCGCCAATGTAAACCGAGATTTGTGGATATAAATATGCACATTATCGAACAAAACATAAATGTATTGTGTAACATGATGTCCTATGAGTGTCATCTGATGAAGATTATCAAAGGTTAGTGATTAATTTATCTCTTTCTGCTTTTGTGTGACTATCTTTGGCTGGGAAAATGGCTGTGTGTTTTTTGGATTTGGTGGTGATTAACATAAATATATGTTGTGTTTTCGCTGTAAAACATTTTAAAAATCGGACACGATGGGTAGATTAACAAGATGTTTATCTTTCATTTGCTGTATTGGACTTGTTAATGTGTGAAAGTTACATATTTCTAAAAAATATTTTTGAATTTCGCGCGCTGCCTTTTCAGCGGAATGTGGGTGTTCAGCTAGCGGAACCCCTGGGCTAGAAAGGTTAACAAAGAAATAGGTASTCACATTTGCTTAATTWTGAGTTAATGTAACTTTAGTTCTACAAACATTTTGCTTTCCGATTAAATGTTTAATACATTGTAAGGCTGCATGATGAGACTAATGATGATTTTTTTTAAAGTAGCTTGAAAGGCATGAGCACTGCTTAGTTTTTTGCGCAGGCTGTACACACTCCAATAGTCTCTTATTCACAATTTGACAAGCACTTGACAAGGCCTCAAATTTCACGGCGGTATCCCCATTGTGGCCGCAATGCACCCTAAAAAATCCATGCCTTTTGCGGCCGGAGTGCTGCATTGTGCCCTTCTGCCTGAGTGAGCTGCGCAATCCGAAGCGTCTCCGTCACGTGATTGGATCTTTCTCACAGGCTACATACAAGTGAAGACAGACATCGGGAATGCAACTACGTTCGTCCTTATCCAATTCCGAGGAGCATATTGAAGATATTGGAAGAACTGTCCACATTCACGTTTCGTCAGCCAACAAGAGGAGTAGGCCTAATGATCAGCAAAAGCACAAGCCTATGTCACTACTATCCCCCATAGTAAAAATGTTGACCTATTATATTCTGTGCGAGAAATAAATATTCCAAACATAGTCTAGATGTGGGATGCGATAGATCCCAAATTAATTCAAAAAACTGTCGCTGACACAACAGATCAGAACATTTAGCTTAAAATRTTGATAAAATATTAGGCTATTTCTTCACATTATAAGCGCAGCAATGCGCACATGGTAGTGGGTTATACGCGCGAATGTTCCATTTGAGGAAAACCCCATTATCAAAAGTGAACGCAAATACAATTACGCATTCCCAAACTTGAAACTCACGCGCTGCTTACGTATGCCAGTTAGACACAACACTAGAGCTCGACCAATCGGCAATTTTTTATTWATTTATATTTATAATRATAACAATTACAACAATACTGAATGAACACTTATTTTAACTTTATATAATACATAAATAAAATATATTTAGTCTCAAATAAATAATGAAACATGTTCAATTTGGTTTAAATAATGCAAAAACACAATGTTAAAGAAAGTAAAAGTGCAATAGGTACCATGTAAAAAAGCTAAAGTTAAAGTTCCTTGCTCAGAACATGAGAACATATGAAAGCTGGTGGTTCCTTTTAACATGAGTCTTCAATATTCCAGGTAAGAAGTTTTAGGTTGTAGTTATTATAGGACTATTTCTCTCCATTTCTATACCATTTGTATTTCTTAAACCTTTGACTATTGGATGCTCTTATAGGCACTATAGTATTGCCAGCTYAATCTCCGGCGTTGATAGGCTTGAAGTCATAAACAGCGCTGTGCTTCAAGCATTGCAAAGAGCTGCTGGCAAACGCAGGAAAGTGCTGTTTGAATTAATGCTTACGAGCCTGTTGCTGCCTACCACCGCTCAGTCAGACTGCTCTATCAAATCATAGACTTAATTATAATATAATAAACACACAGAAATACGAGCCTTAGATCATTAGTATGGTCAAATCCGGAAACTATCATTTAGAAAACAAAACGTTTATTCTTTCAGTGAAATACGGAACCATTACGTATTTCACCGAACGTGTGGCAACCCTATGTCTAAATATTGCTGTTACATTGCTGTTACATTCAATGTTGTCATACTTACGTAAAATTGTGGCAAATTAATTACAGTCTTTTTTTAGGAAGAAACAGTTCGCAACTAGCCAGGCGGCCCAAACTGCTGCATATACCCTGACTCTGCTTGCACTGGAACGCAAGAGAAGTGACACAATTTCCCTAGTTAATATTGCCTGCTAACATGAATTTCTTTTAACTAAATATGCAGGTTTAAAAATATATACTTGTGTATTGATTTTAAGAAAGGCATTGATGTTCATGGTTAGGTACATTGGTGCTACAATTGTGCTTTTTTCACGAATGCGCTTTGGTTAAATTATCGCCCGTTTGGCGAAGTMGGCTGTGATTTGATGATAAATTAACAGGCACCGCATTGATTATTTGCAATGCAGGACAAGCTAGTTACACTAGTAATATCATAAACCATGTGTAGTTAACTAGTGATTATGTTAAGATGTATTTTTTATTTTATTTTTTATTACAATTAGTTTAATGCTAGCTAGCAACTTAACTTTGCTCCTTGCTGCACTCGCATAACAGCCTGCCACGCAGTCTCCTCGTGGATTGCAATGTAATCGGCGT
>NC_036855.1:44324264-44330361 GCF_002910315.2 Salvelinus sp. IW2-2015 | reverse complement strand
CAAGGGACTTTCTTTAGCTTTTTACATGGTACCGTAATTGCAACTTTTACTTTCTTTAACATGTGTTTTTGCATTATCTTAAACCAAACTTGAACATGTTTCATTATTATTTGAGACTAAATATATTTTATTTATGTATTATAAAAGTTAAAATAAGTGTTCATTCAGTATTGTTGTATTGTTATTATTAATAATAATAAATATAAAAAAATTGCCGATGGTCGAGCTCTAGTGTTGTGTCTAACTGGCATACGTAAGCAGCGCGTGAGTTTCAAGTTTGGGAATGCGTAATTGTATTGCGTTTCACTTTTGATAATGGGGTTTTCCTCAAATGGAACATTCGCGCGTATAACCCCTACCATGTGCGCATTGCTCGCTTATAATGTGAGAAATAGCCTAATATTATATCAACATTTTAAGCTAAATGTCTGATCTGTTGTGTCAGCGACAGTTTTTTGAATTTAATTTGGGATCTATCGCATCCCACATCTAGACTATGTTTGGAATATTTATTTTCTCGCACAGAAATAATAGGTCAACATTTTTACTATGGGGGATAGTAGTGACATAGGCTTGGCTTTTGCTGATCATTAGGCCTACTCTTTGTTGGCTGACGAAACGTGAAGGTGGACAGTTCTTCCAATATCTTCAATATTGCTCCTCGGAATTGGTAAGGACGAACGTAGTGCATTCCCGATGTTGGCTTCACTTGTATGTAGCCTGTGAGAAAGATCCAATCACGTGACGGAGACGCTTCGGATTGCGCAGCTCACTCAGGCAGAAGGGCACAATGCAGCACTCCGGCCGCCAAAAGGCATGGAGTTTTTAGGGTGCATTGCGGCCACAATGGGGATACCGCCGTGAAATTTGAGGCCTTGGCAAGTGCTTGTCAAATTTGTGAAAAAGAGACTATTGGAGTGTGTACAGCCTGCGCAAAAACTAAGCAGTGCTCATGCCTTTCAAGCTACTTTTTAAAAAAAATCATCATTAGTCTCATCATGCAGCCTTACAATGTATTAAACATTTAATCGGAAAGCAAAATGTTTGTAGAACTAAAGTTACATTAACTCATAATTAAGCAAATGTGAGTACCTATTTCTTTGTTAACCTTTCTAGCCCAGGGGTTCCGCTAGCTGAACACCCACATTCCGCTGAAAAGGCAGCGCGCGAAATTCAAAAATCTTTTTTTAGAAATATGTAACTTTCACACATTAACAAGTCCAATACAGCAAATGAAAGATAAACATCTTGTTTTAATCTACCCATCGTGTCCGATTTTTAAAATGTTTTACAGCGAAAACAAACATATATTTATGTTAGATCACCACCAAATCAAAAACACACAGCCATTTTCCCAGCCAAAGATAGTCACACAAAAGCAGAAAGAGATAAAATTAATCACTAACCTTTGATAATCTTCATCTAGATGACACTCATAGGACATCATGTTACACAATACATTTATGTTTTGTTCGATAATGTGCATATTTATATCCACAAATCTCGGTTTACATTGGCGCCATGTTCAGGAAATGCCTCCAAAATATCCGGAGTAATTACAGAGAGCCACGTCAAATAACAGAAATACTCATCATAAACTTGATGAAAGATACATGTTTTACATATAATAAAAAAACACTGGTTCTTAATGCAACCACTGTCAGATTTTTTTAACTTTAGGGTATAAACCACATGTAAAAAAGCTAAAGTTAAAGTTCCTTGCTCAGAACATGAGAACATATGAAAGCTGGTGGTTCCTTTTAACATGAGTCTTCAATATTCCAGGTAAGAAGTTTTAGGTTGTAGTTATTATAGGACTATTTCTCTCCATTTCTATACCATTTGTATTTCTTAAACCTTTGACTATTGGATGCTCTTATAGGCACTATAGTATTGCCAGCTYAATCTCCGGCGTTGATAGGCTTGAAGTCATAAACAGCGCTGTGCTTCAAGCATTGCAAAGAGCTGCTGGCAAACGCAGGAAAGTGCTGTTTGAATTAATGCTTACGAGCCTGTTGCTGCCTACCACCGCTCAGTCAGACTGCTCTATCAAATCATAGACTTAATTATAATATAATAAACACACAGAAATACGAGCCTTAGATCATTAGTATGGTCAAATCCGGAAACTATCATTTAGAAAACAAAACGTTTATTCTTTCAGTGAAATACGGAACCATTACGTATTTCACCGAACGTGTGGCAACCCTATGTCTAAATATTGCTGTTACATTGCTGTTACATTCAATGTTGTCATACTTACGTAAAATTGTGGCAAATTAATTACAGTCTTTTTTTAGGAAGAAACAGTTCGCAACTAGCCAGGCGGCCCAAACTGCTGCATATACCCTGACTCTGCTTGCACTGGAACGCAAGAGAAGTGACACAATTTCCCTAGTTAATATTGCCTGCTAACATGAATTTCTTTTAACTAAATATGCAGGTTTAAAAATATATACTTGTGTATTGATTTTAAGAAAGGCATTGATGTTCATGGTTAGGTACATTGGTGCTACAATTGTGCTTTTTTCACGAATGCGCTTTGGTTAAATTATCGCCCGTTTGGCGAAGTMGGCTGTGATTTGATGATAAATTAACAGGCACCGCATTGATTATTTGCAATGCAGGACAAGCTAGTTACACTAGTAATATCATAAACCATGTGTAGTTAACTAGTGATTATGTTAAGATGTATTTTTTATTTTATTTTTTATTACAATTAGTTTAATGCTAGCTAGCAACTTAACTTTGCTCCTTGCTGCACTCGCATAACAGCCTGCCACGCAGTCTCCTCGTGGATTGCAATGTAATCGGCGTMCAGATATGCCGATTACCATTTGTTATGAAAACGGCCATGCCGATTAATCTGTCGACCTCTACACCCCTTGTAAAGCGGATTAATGTGCTTAATTTTATTTGGCCTGTTTAGTTGTGATACAAACCTTATTAAAACATAGACCTGTGGGCTAGGCTACATGAGGTGTGAGATTAGGATGCAAAAAAGTCGCAAAAAAAGGCATTGTTTCTTATGCTGGGCATTATTCACAAGTGATAGGCTAATATTGTCACCCATCAGACTATTCTTGATTTAATCTGGTCTTTACATATATTATTTAGTGTGTGTGTGACATTTGTTTCGATTTATAATGGACCATTATCATGCACCTGTCTCGAAACAGCACTTAACTTCTCTAGGGTAGGTGAGACGCTAACGTCCCACCAGGCCAACATCCGGTGAAACTGCAGAGCGCTAACATTCTAAATACACCATTAGTTATATTAAACATTCTTGTAAATACATGCATCTTACATCATTTAAAAGATGAATGTCTTATTAATCCAGCCGCTGTGTCAGATTTCAAAAAGGCTTTACTGCGAAAGCAAACTATGCGATTTTCTGAGGACAGCGCCCCGCACACACAAGTATTACTAGCATTTTCCAACCAAGCTTTAGCATCACAAAAGTCAGAAATAACAATAAAATAAATTGCTTACCTTTGAAGATCTTCCTCTGGTGGCAATGCCAAGTGTCCTAACTACACAGTGAATGTTCGTTTTGTTTGATCAAATCAATTTTTATAGCCTAACACAAAACATTTGTAAACCGCTTGCGTCATGATTTCCGTCTCATTCAACTTTGGACGAAGCGTTCGTGGTAATTACACACACTAAACAAACATTTATCCAGTCATGKTTGGTTTCATTGCAATCCTCTGGTTGTTACTAATACAACGATACTTGATGGTTCTTTTGCCGGGAYGTATTGACCGAAACAAAACGATTTGAAGACACCAATCAATGACCTCATTGCGCACCAATGGTCAGACTGGTCTATCGTTGATTGACTGTATTTTGGCCCAATGACCACCGATCATCTTGAAATCTAGCTTGGAAGATAGCCAATGAGCTGAGGTAAACGGCAATATGTAATGGTTATACATTCGAAGACCAGCCTTTGTCGGAAACTCTGGCGTAAAAGAGGTTCATTCGCCATYGCAAATCCTACTTGACGGAGCCACGAGTGTTACGCAGAGCAGTACATAGTCAATAGCATTTTCAGCAAGATTATATATTAAAATTACGGCGAATAAATCAGGAAAAGCTAAAACAAAGTCTAGGTATACAGATTTAACCCAAATTATAGAGGAAATTGATAGAGAAAGCGAGACCGAGTTGCTTTGCTTCAGGAAGATGAATCTTTCAGCGAAGCTAGTTTTGACTCCAAGGCGGAAGACATGTTTTCTGCACGGCGAGGATGCATGCTGGACTGGTAAGTTTCTAATGCTAATGTCGTTGATTGAAATGAATAATATCAATATTATTCATTTGAGATTTTTTTTGGTTGATTTCTTATTTTATTTGCAATATATAAAATTATCAGTAATGAAATGTGTAATGAAATGTGTAAAGTACACATTGGCTATACTGTGTGTGTGTGTTTATAATATTTTTAATTTATTTTACTAAACATGGAATGGAACAGCACTTCACCGTAGTGATTATGTTCCTGTACTCTATATACAGTGGGCAGAACAGTATTTGATGCACTGCCGATTTTGCAGGTTTTCTACTTACAAAGCAATGTAGAGGTCTGTAATTTTTTATCCTAGGTACACTTCAACTGGTGAGAGACGGAATCTAAAACAAAAATATTTGATATTATTCATTTCAATCAACGACATTAGCATTAGAACTTACCAGTCCAGCATGGCATCCTCGCCGTGCAGAAACATGTCTTCCGCCTTGGAGTCAAACTAGCTTCGCTGAAAGATGTATGTATGATTTTTAAGTATTAATTTGCATTTTATTGCATGAAATAAGTATTTGATCACCTACCAACCAGTAAGAATTCTGGCTCTCACAGACCTGTTAGTTTTTCTTTAAGAAGCCTTCCTGTTCTCCACTCATTACTGTATTAACTGCACCTGTTTGAACTCGTTACCTGTATAAAAGACCCTGTCCCACACACTCAATCAAACAGACTCCAACTCTCCACAATGGCCAAGACCAGAGAGCTGTGTAAGGACATCAGGGATAAAATTGTAGACCTGCACAAGGCTGGGATGGGCTACAGGACAATAGGCAGCAGCTTGGTGAGAAGGCAACAACTGTTGGCGCAATTATTAGAAAATGGAAGAAGTTCAAGATGACGGTCAATCACCCTCGGTCTGGGGCTCCGTGCAAGATCTCACCTCGTGGGGCATCAATGATCATGAGGAAGGTGAGGGATCAGCCCAGAACTACACGGCAGGACCTGGTCAATGACCTGAAGAGAGCTGGGACCACAGTCTCAAAGAAAACCATTAGTAACACACTACGCCGTCATGGATTAAAATCCTGCAGCGCACGCAAGGTCCCCCTGCTCAAGCCAGCGCATGTCCAGGCCCGTCTGAAGTTTGCCAATGACCATCTGGATGATCCAGAGGAGGAATGGGAGAAGGTCATGTGGTCTGATGAGACAAAAATTGAGCTTTTTGGTCTAAACTCCACTCGCCGTGTTTGGAGGAAGAAGAAGGATGAGTACAACCCAAGAACACCATCCAACCGTGAAGCACGGAGGTGGAAACATCATTCTTTGGGGATGCTTTTCTGCAAAGGGGACAGGACGACTGCACCGTATTGAGGGGAGGATGGATGGGCCATGTATCGCGAGATCATGGCCAACAACCTCCTTCCCTCAGTAACAGCATTGAAGATGGTTGTGGCTGGGTCTTCCAGCATGACAACGACCCGAAACACACAGCCAGGGCAACTAAGGAGTGGCTCCGTAAGAAGCATCTCAAGGTCCTGGAGTGGCCTAGCCAGTCTCCAGACCTGAACCCAATAGAAAATCTTTGGAGGGAGCTGAAAGTCGTATTGCCCAGCGACAGCCCCGAAACCTGAAGGATCGTGGAGATGGCCTGCTCTTTGTAAAGTGGATGGATACCAGAGAGGTGGTCATGTGCACAACTATCACAAGTCCTTCAGTGGCGATCCCGTCGTCAGGCGTGAGGACAGTACGGGGGCACGGACCACAAAATGTCCCCATCCAGCTGCTGTGAAGGACTACAACAAGGGCATGGGAGGTGTGGACCTGTCAGATGCGCTGATAGGATTA
>NC_036855.1:44313567-44323448 GCF_002910315.2 Salvelinus sp. IW2-2015 | reverse complement strand
AATAGCATTTATGTATTTTGTATACAGTTCTTTCCTTCAAAATATATCACTGTACCAATTCAGCCACTTGGGTACATTTGTGTGGGACCCTGGGTGACTTCATGCTCAATGTCATGTAGCTCGCTCATTTTTGAAGTTATCTGTCTATAACTTTGCTCAGCTATTGTTGCCATCTTATGTTCTTCATTCAAATCATCCCCAGTACCCTATCTATATGTTTGGCTGTTCTTGGTCATTTAAAAAGATGCAGCAACAATAAAAAACAGAAAATGTATGTTTATTTCCTTGTATTTTTTTCTACCAGATCTATTGTGTTATATTTTCCTACATCAATTCACATTTCCACAAAATTCAGAGTGTTTCCTTTCAAATGATACAAGAATATGCATATCCTTGCTTCTGGGCTTGAGCTACAGGCAGTTAAATTAGGGTGTCTTTAGGCGGAAATTGAGAAGGGGGGGGGGGGGGGGGTACCCCAAAGAAGTTAAATAGTGAATGGAGAACGCTTTTCCCCGTGGTTTATTTTCATGCCAGGTAGGTAGGCTATACTATTTGACTGCCTTCATGACTTGTGACCACAGGTGTGGCAGTAATACGGTCACTGCAACAGTCCGAGTAACATCACTGTATGATGCATGGAACCACTTGACAAAATAAAATKCATTCATCTTTCTTTTACCATAGAGATATCAAACAAAAATGTAGGCTACACTTTGCCTATTGACTTCGTTGCATATTCAAGCCTGTCTCAAAATACAATACTGCTCCTTTAAGGCTCTCCTGGAGGATGGCTGGCCACCCCTTCGTAGACTATAAAATATTGCAACATTACAATTATCAAATAGTTTTTGTCTTTTTAAATAATTCCCTACGGTGCTTGAAATTTAGAGCATCCCGGCATCCCTGGGACAATAGAAATATGTCTACGTTTCAAAACAGTTTTCTGGGATGACAGATCCAAAATTCATACAACCACCGCACATAAAAAAKAAAAAAGCAATGAGGCTGATGCAACCGATCAGACCGGTTAGCGTCACATTTTGATAAAGTTATATTTCTTCATATTATAAGCTCAACAATGCACACATGGCTGTAGGCCACGTGCGAATGTTCTAAAATGCAATTAGCGGTGAAAACACTTTTAAAAGTGTACCGCATGCTTGAGCAGTTTCATGTGACAGCGATGAAAATATCCCATTTCAAATTAAGGGAGAACTAAAAATGCATCAACTAGCATTGGGCTAGCCTAATAATATGACTAGGACATGACAAGGACATGGTCACGTTGACGTAGGATTTAGCATTTATTTCACCATGCAGAAAATGAAAAGCAGCAAAAAAGTTTTTAATTAATGCAGATCTAAAATGCTTCTTATTGTAAATTCTGCTCGGCTTCAGTCAGGGTTGCGCAAAATCATGAATGTAAAACGACACATTTTGTGCTTCAGTTGCACTTCTCTACTCTGACAAAATATCTTCTCTGGTCATTGGATCACCAAACAGCACTGACTGATGTGTAGGCAACTTCTCTCCTGTAAAAAGCAAAAATGCAAGATTTACTTCAAGCAGAACCTTAGAAAGAATGTAGCCAACTACATTTCCTATGATAAGCCTTAGAAATATGATGGCCATGCATTGTTTTCCCCCAAAATCCTTGCTTTTTCATTGTAAACTATTTATCCATGTGTGGCTGCAAGCCAAATAGCATTGCACCTCTGGTTGTCATATGATGAAATTGATTTTCTGCCAAATTTGTTGCACTAATGTATTTTGTGTGAAGAAAAACTATAGTTGCATACCCCTTATCACAAAAAAAACACTTGACTTCCAATATAAAATGCAGGTGAAATGGTTTAAAATTTAGATTTTTGGAAAACCAAATGAAAGCCAAAAACACTGGTTTCAAAAGTATATTAAGTGTTTATAAATGTATTCTCTCAACATTTCTATGGTTGCATTATGGCTAAGACATGCTTCATAAAATGACAAAATGTCCAGGTTTTAAACAATTAAGTTTCAGGTTTACTAGTATAAAATGCTGACCGCCTACGCTAAGATTCAAGGTGGGAGATGTGTGGTGCACAACAGGCACTTTCCTTCACTCTCCGTTCTTGTGACCATTTGATCTGAACGAATCGTGCCTCGAATTATGTCGACAGAATCAAGCCTTTAGAAGTTAATGTTAAGTATCCTTCATTATATTTGTCAAACATGACTGACATTTATCCTATAGGTATATAATTAAAAACCTAACTAAAGTATGGCAACATTTTCTGGTGCCTCCCTCATCTCAGCATCGGTTTGGACATGAGGCTGTAACCAATATGCATATTACCTAGGCTGCACTGACATGTTGGTTTTTTCATGTACATGGAAAATAGAATTTAAAATTATTCCAATGTTGGCCTCTCTGATTGGTGTAAAACGTTCGATCGTGATTTTCTTTACTTGTCCATACGGACAACTTAAATCTACGGCGCATTCAAAGAATTCAGACCCATTGACTTTTTCCATACTTTGTTGTTACAGCCTTATTCTAAAATGAATTACATGTAATTATTTCCTCAACCAATCTACACACAATACACCCCATAATGACAAAGCGAAAATTGATTATACATTGTTGCAAATAATATATACACACAGTTGAAGTCGTAAGTTTACATACACCTTTAGCCAAATACATTTAAACTCAGTTTGTCACAATTCCTGACATTTAATCCTAGTAAAAGTTCCCTGTCTTAGGATCACATTATTTTAAGAATTTGAAATGTCAGAATAATAGWAGAGAATGTTTTATTTCAGCTATTTATTTCTTTCATCACATTCCCAGTGGGTCAGAATTTTACATACACTCAATTAGTATTTGGTAGCATTACCTTTAAATWGTTTAACTTGGGTCAAACGTGTTGGGTAGCCTTCCACACGCTTCCCACAATAAGTTGGGTGAATTTTGGCCCATTCCTCCTGACAGAGCTGGTGGAACTGAGTCAGGTTTGTAGGCCTCCTTGCTCGCACACGCTTTTTCAGTTCTGCCCACAMATTTTCTATTGGATTGAGGTCAGGGTTTTGTGATGGCCACTCCAATACCTTGACTTTGTTSTCCTTAAGCCATTTTGCCACAACWTTGTAAGTATGCTTGGGGTCATTGTCCATTTGGAAGACACAATTGCAACCAAGCWTTAACTTCCTGACTGATGTCTTGAGATGTTGCCTCAATATATACACATAATTTTCTTTCCTCGTGAAGCCATGTATTTTGTGAAGTGCACCAGTCCCTCCTGCAGCAAAGCACCCCGACAACATGATGCTGCCACCCATGCTTCACGGTTGGGATGGTGTTCTTCAGCTTGCAAGCCTCCCCCTTTATCCTCCAAACATAACGATGGTCATTATGGCTAAACAGTTCTATTTTTGTTTCATCAGACGAGAGGACATTTTTCAGAAAAGTACAATCTTCGTCCCCATGTGCAGTTGCAAACCGTAGTCTAGCTTTTTTATGGCGATTTTGGAGCAGTGGCTTCTTCCTTGCTGAGCTGCCTTTCTGCCTTTCATGTCGATATAGGACTCATTTTACTGTGGATATAGATACTTTTGTACCCGTTTCCTCCAGCATCTTCACAATGTCCTTTGCTGCTGTTCTGGGATTGATTTGCACTTTTTGCGCAAAGTACGTTCATCTCTAGGAGACAGATTACGTCTTCTTCCTGAGCGGTATGACAGCTGCGTGGTCCCATGGTGTTTATACTTGTGTACTATTGTTTGTACAGACGAACATGGTACCTTCAGGCATTTGGAAATTGCTCCCAAGAATGAACCAGACTTGTGGAGAMCTACAATTTTTTTTATGAGGTCTTGGCTGATTTCCCCATGATGTCAAGCAAAGAGGCACTGAGTTTGAAGGTAGGCCTTGAAATACATCCACAGGTACACCTCCAATTGACTCAAATGATGTTAACAAGAAATTTGTGGAGTGGTTAAAAAAATGAGTTTTAATGATTCCAACCTATGTGTATGTAAACTTCCAACTTCAACTATGTATTTATATATATATACAGTTGAAGTTTACATACACTTAGGTTGGAGTCATTMAAACTTGYTTTTAAAGGCTCTGAATACTTGTAAATGTGWTTTCATAAAAATAAAAAAAATTATAATTGCAAAGWTTACTAAAAACCTGTTTTTGCTTAGTCATTATGGGGTAGTGTGTGTAGACCGATGAGGGTGTAAAACATTTAAATAAATTGTAGAATAAGACTAAGGTAACAAAATGTGTAAAAAGTCAAGGGGTCTGAATACTTTCCGAATGTACTGTACATACTGTATTCTATTCTACTGTATTAGTCAATGCCACTCCAACATTGCTCATCCTAATATTTCTTAAATCCATTATTTTACTTTTAGATGTGTGTATTGTTAGATAATACTTCACTGTTGGAGCTAGGAACACAATMATTTCGCTACACCCGCAATAACATCTGCTAAATATGTGTATGTGACCAATAAAATTAGATTTTGYCTGTTTATGCTGTGTTTTTAATGCTATCTGACTGACTCCAACATTACAAAATCAAATGGGGCCCCATGCGATGACATTTTGAGATTCTTCCTGACTCTTGTTTTTATTCTGGTGGTTGTTAGTTCTCAAAGATGATCTTATTTAAAAAAATATATATAATTCCACTATCTTTTCGACATACTTTACATCTGGTTTTAACTATTTAACTTGACACCGAAAACTTTTACCACSCTGAAAGTAATTCAAGGTTTTCCACAATGTTTTGGAGTGGCGGTGGCCCRCCACTGCTAAATTAATATAGTGAAAACACTGATAATTTTGTCAAAATTAAATGTTAATACTTTCTTAGCAAAAGGGCAATTTCTCAAGTAAGAATTTTGCTAGCACTGTCTGGGAGTGGTCTGAGTGATGAGGGGAAAACAGAAAATTGGCAGACAGGTTTGGAAATCGTATTGGTCTATTAAAGGGGAATTTCACCCTGGGGGAATCTGGGCTTGTTTTCATCATGCCGAGGCATTTCTAGGTCAGTGAGTTGCCCAGGAGCAGTGGCAATCCGTCATTCAGTGCAGGTACCCCACCTAGTTTGAGCCCTACCTGTTTAGCAAATAAATAAATAAAAAAGCAGCATTTTTTGGCATTAATTTGTGTTACATATCTGTTTGCAAACATTAAGAAAAATACTAATACTCCTTGAGTTAATAAAGCTGCATACAAACATGGTCTCTTTGAGTAAGGCAACTCCAAAATGCAGGTGTTTCAGCTTAGCTCAGTGCTTTCTGTGGTGGAGTGACAGGCAACAAAAGCACAGAGCGTAGGCGTTGGCAATCTTCTCTAGTTGCGTAGTGATTGAATCAGTGTTCTTCCTCAAGGGGACACTACATCACCACAGAATCTATAGGAAGAGCAAGGCAGTTCTAGCCCCCTTGGCTGCTGCCAAAGATTTATATTAGAAGTGCCCATCCATGAAGGCTCAAGGTCATTGGCCACAGACTAAATTGTCAAATCACGTTGTATCTACCGTAGCTTTGATTGGACTGATGTCCAATCAAAGTAGGTCAACCTAATACTTTTAAATCTTAGTTAGCAAGCTAGCTAGACAAGCAGTCATGAATCGCATCAACAATTTACTAGCAAATCCTTATCATATGAAGAGAATTATAGATCGAATGTATAGGTGCTCCTCGGCCATAAACTGCAAGCATTGCAAAACAATCACTATTTGTCTTCCCCTGCCGGCTATTCAGTTGGGAGGGTGTGTGGTCMAAGTCTGGGTTTAAGGATTTAAAACATCTGTCTGAAAGGGTATCTTTTCAAAGCTTAAAACAAACATTCACTCAACACCATGGGCCATAAAATGTTGAATACATTGGCCATGCTATCAATCCAGCATGACTTCTGCCATGTTAAAAACAACTGGGAACTCAGAATTGGTAAATCTCAGACTTCAGAGCGTTCAAGACAACTAGGACCTCAGAAAAGAACTAGCACTGACTGGGAAAGTACGTTTTGAACCGTCATCCAACTCGGAATTCCAAGTCGGGAACTTGGGTCTCTTTCTAGAACACCGACTTTCCGACCTGAAAATCACTGACGTCATGATTCAACCCCCCAACATGCAGTATTGAGAGATTTTTTCCCAGCTGTCAGGTTTACATCTAAATATTTCGAAACGTATGTGATTAAACATGAAACTATTTTTGAAAATATGTAATGTGATATTAACTTTCTAAATGAGAGTATGGCTTTTCATATAAAGATTAACTAGTCAGTGGCCATGTCCATGTGAGCATAGACATTACGTCGGTGTCACGGAACCGTCCTTTTCTACGCCAGAATATAAAACCACCAGTGACGAAATTTAAATTTCATGCCAAAAGACACTCAGGGTCTCAAATGGTTAAGCCCACGCAAACCACGGTGTAAACTAAGGTTGCAAATGGTTAAACTTTGAGATTATCGATCAGTACAGAATAAGAGCAAATCTTAGGYGTATAATTACTAGTCTGCAGCTAGAAATTACRTAAATCTAGAATGAGAATACTGACAACCGCCGAAGCATCTATTCTAGGAGTACATTTTCGAATTCTAACCACCTACAACTACGACARACTGTGTTCCCCCAGAAGTCAACCAGACTTTTCTGTCGACTTTCTCCAGCAGATGAACCGGCGAACACAGCGAGAGACAACACATACTCGTAAATATGTAAATTGCAATTTAAATTTTCGAATGAGCGGTCGCTCATGTAAAGTATTAGCAATTTCTATGAGTGTAGTTATGAGCTAGGAGTTTCCCGCTCGAGAGGTCCACACCCCCTTCCCTTTGTCTACCAAGCMGTCATATCGGCTTAGCACACTAGGGACTTCTCTATCATTGTTAGTAACCAATATCTGTTTGTTATGAAATTGTGTGTGATTAGTTAGTAAATAAATAATTAAGCCAATGTATATRGCTGATTCAATATGGAAACTAGGGTTTGTGCAGATATCTGAAGGTCGTAAAATTCTTGGTTGAGACTGATAGAAGGTAAAGAATAATTAATGACTGATYGATGACTGAAATGTAAGAGATCTTTAGAGCTAATAGTTAATTCGGAAGACGCAACTCCTTAAATAAACTTAATCCGTGGTGCCCCAGGTTATTAATGAGTTAATTGTTGCATGATTTAATTCAATCATGTAGTCAATTAACTTGTTTGGGATAGGTGGCAGCATTTTCACTTTTGGATGAATAGCGTGCCCAGAGTGAACTGCCTCCTACTCAGTCCCAGATGCTAATATATGCATATTATTATTAGTATTGGATAGAAAACACTGAAGTTTCTAGAACTGCTTGAATGATGTCTGTGAGTATAACAGAACTCATATGGCAGGCAAAAACCTAAGAAAAAATCCAAACAGGAAGTGGGAAATCTGAGGTTTGTAGTTTTTGAACTCACCCCTATCGAATACACAGTGGGATATGGGTTAATTTTCACTTCCTAAGGCTTCCACTAGATGTCAACCGTCTTTAGAACGTTGTTTCAGGCTTCTCATGTGAAGGGGGGCCGGATGGGAGCTGTTTGACTAAGGGGTCTGCCTACAGCCTCGTTCTCAGTCACGCGCTTTCACTTGAGAGTTAGCTCTCGTTCCATTGGTTTTCTACAGATAATGGAATTCTCCGGTTGGAACATTATTGAACTTTTATGATAAAAACATCCTAAAGATTGATTCTATACTTAGTTTGACAAGTTTCTTCAACCTGTTATATAACTTTTTGAACGTTTMGTCCGAATGGACCAGATCGCGCTTTTGGATTTGTTTACCAAATGCCCTAACAAAAGAAGCTATTGGACATAAATGATGGACATTATCGAACAAAACAAGCATTTATTGTGGAACTGCGATTCCTGGGAGTACAATCTGATGAAGATCATCAAAGGTAAGTGAATATTTATAATGCTATTTATGAATAATGTTGACTACCCAACATGGCGGATATTTCTCTGGCTGGTTTGGACGGAAATAGCTTAAAGTTTTTTGGAAATCTAACACAGCGGTTGCATTAAGGAGAAGTGTATCTAAAGTTCCATGCATAACACTTGAATTTATCAACATTTATAATGAGTATTTCTGTGTATTCATGTGGCTCTCTGCGAAATCATAGCATGTTTTTGAAATACTGAACATAACACACCAATGTGACACACCAATGTGAAATTTTTGGATATAAATATGCACTTTATCGAACAAAACACACATGTATTGTGTAACAAGAAGTCCTATGAGTGTCATCTGATGAAGATCAAAGATTAGTGATTCATTTTATCTCTATTTGTGCTTTTTGTGACTCCTCTCTTTGGCGGGAAAAATGGCTGGGTTTTTCTGTGACTTGGTGGTGACCTAACATAATCGTTTGTGGAGCTTTCRCTGTAAAGTATTTTTAAAATCAGACACTATGGCTGGATTAACGAGAATTGTATCTTTAAAATGGTGCCTAATACTTGTATGTTTGAGAAATTTGATTTATGAGATTTGTATTTGGCGCCCTGCGATTTCTGTTGGCGAGGGGTTCCGCTAGCGGAACGGGGTTCCCGTAGCGGAACCCCAGTCCTAGACAGGTTAAATCAACCATTTATCGGATCACCAAGAACTWCAAGGAGAGCGGTTCAATTSTTGTGAAGAAGGCTTCAGGGACCCAAGAAAATCCAGCAAGCGCCAGGACCGTCTCCTAAAGTTGATTCAGCTGCGGGATCAGGGCACCACCAGTACAGAGCTTGCTCAGGAATGGCAGCAGGCAGGTGTGAGTGCATCTGCACGCACAGTGAGGCGAAGACTTTGAGGATGGCCTGGTGTCTAGGGCAGCAAAGAAGACACTTCTCTCCAGGAAAAACATCAGGGACAGACTGATATTCTGCAAAAAGGTACAGGGATTGGACTGCTGAGGACTGGGGTAAAGTCATTTTCTCTGATGAATCCCCTTTCCGATTGTTTGGGGCATTCGGGAAAAAGCTTGTCGGAGAAGACAAGGTGAGCGCTAATCCGTCATCCTGTGTCATGCCAACATGGTTGCTTCTCAGCCCAAGGGAGTTGGGCTCACTCACAATTGCCTAAGAAACAGCCATGAATAAAGAATGGTACCAACACATCCTCCGAGAGCAACTTCTCCCAACCATCCAGGAACAGCTTTGGGTGACGAAAATGCCTTCTCCAGCATGATGGAGCACCTTGCCATAAGGTAAAAGTGATAACTAAGTGGCTCGGGGAAAAAAAACATTGATATTTTGGGTCCATGGCCAGGAAACTCCCCAGACCTTAATCCCATTTGAGAACTTGTGGTCAATCCTCAAGGAGGCAGGTGGACAAACAAAACCCCACAAATTCTGACAAACTCCAAGCATTGATTATGCAAGAATGGGCTGCCATCAGTCAGGATGTGGCCCAGAAGTTAATTGACAGCATGCCAGGGCGAATTGCAGAGGTTTGAAAAAGAAAGGTCAACACAGCAAATATTGACTCTTTGCATCAACTTCATGTAATTGTCAATAAAGCCTTTGACACTTATGAAATGCTTGTAATTATACTTCAGTAATCCATAGTAAACATCTGCCAAAAATATCTAAAAGACATGGACATGCTGACCAGACCGGACACATCGCGTGCGCAGCGTTGAAAAATAAATTTTGAAATCCATGTTATTCAATTATTGCGCCAAACGAGCGTCTGCGTTGCCAAGGGCTAAAATAGGAAGGACTTCCATTTCTGACGCAGATCGCGCTGCAAGTCCTGCCCTTCGCATCTCCTCATTGGTTTATAGAAGCAGGTACCCTACTTACCATCTCCTCATTGGTTATACCCAACGTTGGCGGGTCGGGTGTTGATTT
>NC_036855.1:44297627-44313542 GCF_002910315.2 Salvelinus sp. IW2-2015 | reverse complement strand
GGCAAAGAGAAGATGGTGACGCTACGTAATCCTGTGTCATGCCAACATGGTTGCTTCAGCCCAAGGGAGTTGGGGCTCACTCACAATGCCTAAGAAACACAGCCATGAATAAAGAATTGGTACCAACACATCCCTCACAGAGCAACTTCTCCCAACCATCCAGGAACAGCTTTGGTGACGAACAATGCTTCTCCAGCATGATGGAGCACCCTTGCCATAAGGTAAAAGTGATAACTAAGTGGCTCGGGGAAAAAAAACATTGATATTTTGGGTCCATGGCCAGGAAACTCCCCAGACCTTAATCCCATTGAGAAACTTGTGGTCAATCCTCAAGGAGGCAGTGGACAAACAAAACCCCACAATTCTGACAAACTCCAAGCATTGATTATGCAAGAATGGGCTGCCATCAGTCAGGATTTGGCCCAGAAGTTAATTGACCGCATGCCAGGGCGATTGCAGAGGTCTTGAAAAAGAAGGGTCAACACAGCAAATATTGACTCTTTGCATCAACTTCATGTAATTGTCAATAAAGCCTTTGACACTTATGAAATGCTTGTAATTATACTTCAGTAATCCATAGTAACATCTGCCAAAAATATCTAAAAGACATGGACATGCTGACCAGACCAGACACATCGCGTGCGCAAGCGTTGAAAAATAATATTTGAAATCCATGTTATTCAATTATGCGCCAACGAGCGTCTGCGTTGCCAAGGGCTAAAATAGAAGGACTTCCATTTCTGACGCAGATCGCGCTGCAAGTCCTCCTCTCGCATCTCCTCATTGGTTATAGAAGCAGGTACCCACTTACCATCTCCTCATTGGTTATACCCACGTGGGTGATGAAAGACGAACAATTTTGACATTGTCGTGGTAATACTATGAAGTTTAGATGCCAATCACCATATAAGTTCAAAGATGAAAAAGCCTGGAAGGAGGAGAGGTGACTAGAAACGATTCGGTTGACCGTGTTTGTGTGTGGATTAATTGTCCAGGACAAATTAGCTAGCAACAGCAAGCTAGCCTAAATAGGACAAATTAGCTAGCATGTGCAAGCTAGCTAATTTCCATACATGATAATGTTTTTTCTACCCGTCCCCAAATTAATGTAATTGGTTCAGAGTTTGTTTTGATATTTTAACCTGCGTGTCGTGATCGCGTTTGGTGTGGGGGGACAAAATACACTGCTCAAAAAAATAAAGGAACACTTAAACACACAATGTAACTCCAAGTCAATCACACTTCTGTGAAATCAAACTGTCCAGCTTAGGAAGCAACACTGATTGACAATAAATTCACATGCTGTTGTGCAAAGGAATAGACAAAATGTGGAAATTATAGCAATTAGCAAGACACCCCCAATAAAGGAGTGGTTCTGCAGGTGGTGACCACAGACCACTTCTCAGTTCCTATGCTTCCTGGCTGATGTTTGGTCCCTTTCTGAATGCTGGCGGTGCTTTCACTCTAGTGGTAGCATGAGACGGAGGTCTACAACCCACACAAGTGCTCAGGTAGTGCAGCTCATCCAGGAATGGCACATCAAGCAGCTGTGGCAGAAGGTTTGGCTGTGTCTGTCACGTGTGTCCAGAGCATGGAGGCGCTACCAGGAGACAGGCCAGTACATCAGGAGACGTGGAGGAGGCTGTAGGAGGGCAACAACCCAGCAGCAAGACCGCTTACCTCCGCCTTTGTGCAAGGAGGAGCACTGCCAGAGCCCTGCAAAATGACCTCCAGCAGGCCACAAATGTGCATGTGTCAGCATATGGTCTCACAAGGGCCTCTGAGGATCTCATCTCGGTACCTAATGGCAGTTTTTTTTTTTTTTTTTTAAGAGAGTAAATGAGGCTGAATGAACTTTGATACCAGACAACGCTCCGCTGATAGCCAGGTGTAGCGGTGGTAAGGATTCACTCCATGGGGCTGAAAGAAAAGCTCCACTGTCAGGACAGCTTTATGTAGGCCTTAACAGTTTGTGGGCACCCTTTGTCATCATTATAGTGCAATTAACCTCTCTGGGATATGTGGGACGCTAGCCTCCCGCATGGCCAACATCCAGTGAAAATGCAGWGTGCCAAATTCAAATAAATTACTATAAAAATTCAACTTTCATGAAATCACACATGCAATACACCAAATTAAAGCTACACTTGTTGTGAATCCAGCCAACGTGTCAGATTTCAGAAAGGCTTTACGACGAAAGCACACCAAACGATTATGTTAGGTCAGTACATAGCCACAGAAAAACACAGCCATTTTTCCAGCCAGTCACAAAAAGCAGAAATAGAGATAAAATTAATCACGAACCTTTGATTATCTTCATCAGATGACACTCATAGGACTTCATGTTACACAATACATGTATGTTTTGTTCGATAAAGTTCATATTTATATCCAAAAATCTGTTTACATTGGCGCGTTACGTTCAGTAATGTTTTGCTTCCAAAACATCCGGTGATTTTGCAGAGAGCCATATCAATTTACAGAAATACTCATTAAAAATGTTGATGAAAATACAAGTGTTATGCATGGAACTTTAGATAAACTTCTCCTTAATGCAACCGCTGTGTCAGATTTCTAAAAAGCTTTACCGAAAAAGCACACCATGCAATAATMTGAGTACAGCGCTCAGAGCCCAAACAAGCCAAAGAGATATCCACCATGTTGTGGAGTCAACAAAGTCAGAAATAGCATTATAAATATTCACTTACCTTTGATGATCTTCATCAGAATGCACTCCGCAGTTCCACAATAAATGTTTGATTTGTTCGATAAAGTCCATATTTATGTAAACAAACCCTTTTTGTTCGCGTGTTATTACACAATCCAAACTATCACGGCTGGCAGGTCCAGGCGAAAGTTCATAAAAACATGTCAAACGAAGTATGAGATCAATCTTGAGGATGTTTTTATCATAAATCTTCAATAATGTTCCAACCGAAGAATTGCTTTGTCTCAAAAATGCAATGGAACCGCAAGCGTTCCTGAATGTGCGTGACCAGCTCGTGCACTCTGCCAGACCTCTGAATTAAATCCCCTCTCATTCCCCCCTCCTTTATTGTAGAAGCATCAAACAAGGTTCTAAAGACTGTTGACATCTAGTGGAGCGCTTAGAAGTGCAATATGACCCCATTTCCACTGTATCTTGGATAGGCAAAGAGTTGAAACACTACAAACCTCAGAATTCCCACTTCCTGGTGTGATATTTCCTCAGGTTTGCCTGCCATATGAGTTCTGTTATACTCACAGACATAATTCAAACAGTTTTAGAAACTTCAGATGTGTTCTATCCAATACTAATAAAATTGTCATATATTAGTAACTCGACTGAGGAGCAAGCGCGTTGACGTCTTGGGCACCTCTGTGCACCTTTCATCCAAGCTACTCAATACTGCCCCTGCAGCCATAAGAAGTTAAACAGTATGTATTTGTATTTATTAAGGATCCCCATTAGCTCCTGCCAAMACAGCAGCTACTCTTCCTGGAATCCAGCAACATTAAGGCAGTTTAATGTATTGTTGTGTATGGGAGATTGAGGCGAAATGGCACCTTTCAATCGTTCTCATTCACAACAATACTGTCTAAGTACAACCAAAACCCCATTCCTCACCTCAACGACCTGTAAAAGATCTGTAAACCTCCCCCTGCCCATTGACTTTGACAGTTCATTCTTCTCAATAGCAGCAGGGGATTTTTGTAGACGTGTCTTTGTATTGTGTTTTGAGAATATACATATTTTTTTATATATTTAACCTTTATTTAACTAGGCAAGTCAGTTAAAAACAAATACTTATTTACATTGATGGCCTACCCCGGCCAAACCCTAAACCGGTCGACGCAGGGCCAATTGTGCGCCGTCCTATGGGACTCCCAGTCCCGGCTGGTTGTGATACAACCTGGAATTGAACCAGGGTCTGTTGTGACACACCTACCACTGTGATGCAGCCCCCAGAGAGAAGAATGAAGCGGTTGTAGTCTTGACATTGTGCCTTGCAAATTTTTGTCACACAATCTTGTGCTCCTTAACTGCAAGGTGTGTCCCCTCCCTCAGACTCAATTACAAAAAATGACGCCGCTTTGGGGCATTTTTCAGCAGGGCCCGTGGAAGGACTCCAGATAACCTGAGTTTTACAAAGTGAAAAGGTCAAAAGAGAAAAGGGGTAGACTAAATTGGTATGGAAGGTACGCTGTGGTCCTCAAGCTACATCTAACTAGCTGTAACCCCACAACACAAACTCATGCAAAAGCTTCCCAATTCATGTTTATGCCATGCTTACTGTAATTCGTCAACGTGCAAATATTTTTGCCCATTTACCTTCCCCTTGTGCAGAGCAAGGGG
This sequence comes from Salvelinus sp. IW2-2015, assembly GCF_002910315.2. NCBI lineage: Eukaryota > Metazoa > Chordata > Actinopteri > Salmoniformes > Salmonidae > Salvelinus > Salvelinus sp. IW2-2015. Next base: position 44,309,206 of record NC_036855.1, on the reverse strand, counting down.
TTGGAAACACATGCTGGTGGAATAAAATGATGTACCACCTACAACAAAGACACAATTTAAAATCACCCCACTAAATTGTATTGAGCTCTATTAAATTGTCTATCTTAGCACACCTAACATGGACATTTCAATATTATCAGCGAGTTAGCATCACTACATTGGCTACATTAGATTGCTAGCCAGCTGAGAACCAACTTACCACCCATAGCTATTTATCATTACTACCAACACACCGAGAGCGTGTTAGCTATTTCGACAAATCTATTTTTTTGTAACAGAGCGTTTTCCATACAAGGGTGGAATAGATGGCTACCAGATTGAGTTACTCTTATTTTCTAACGTTAGCTAGCTTACATCAGCTAATGTTAGTCCAAAAGGCAGAACGAACAGACAAACATGTTTACTCTGCAGAAGGTATCTAGCTAGCTACCAGTCTAGAAGTGACTACGATGGCATGCGGGAAAATGATTTTCAGTGCGTATTCAAAAGGTAACTAGCTATATGATTTAGTTGATGGCTTTCAGGACTGTAACGTTAGCTAGCTAACGTACCTAGTCCAGCTAACGTTATGTTACCTCTACTGTAATTKAAAATCTTCGTTTTGAAGGGAGAAAACAATGGTACCGCATCACTTCTCAGGTCTCGTCGAAATGGATTCCCCATCTGTTCAGCCTGAAAATACTTCTGATAATCTTTGGTCACCATAAGGATATAAGTATCATTCTTGATAGCCGAAAAACCACTGGCAGCATTGGGGTAAATACCTGGTATGTAGAACGGGACCTCATTTTTGTGCTTATTTGTAATTAGCACAGTCAGAAGGAACAAATGTTGTGTCAAGAAGCAGTGTGGCTTGGCAGGGTCGTGTTTCTTCGCCTCTCCCTAGTCCGCACGGGAGCTGCAGCGATGGGACAAGACGAACTACCAATTGAATATCACGAAATTGGTGAGAAAAAGGGGGTAAAATAAGTTACAAAATGAAAACGTATAAAATGCCTAGAGAAGTTCTGAGATTTTAAGTAAACAACAGCCAACACGCAATAATGTCGTTTCTACGAATAGTGGACTTTGTAGTTCACTATGAACAGATGAATAAACAGGAAGTCGAAACTTCCCAATTCTACCAGTGAAATGAAGATGCGCTCGTTCCAGCTTGGTGTTTGGATTAAGTTGATGTTAATGACAAAATCGTAATGTTGCTAATTTAGTAGAAACGAAATGCTGTGGCAGAGCCAGAGTAAAATTCACCGTTAACTAATTTCCTGCATGGTGATGTCACCATGGAACGCCAAAACTCCCTTTCACCTAAGTAGGCTGAAATTTCAGACAGTCTATTCGAACAGCTCTTACACTAAAATGGCATTATCTTCACAATTCTCCAGTATTATTCCAACCTCAGTGAAAAAATAACACAAAAAACATGATGTTCACTTTGACTGCACTGGGCCTTTAACAAAAAATTCAAAACCTGTTTAATACAGATGTAGAATGGGCACATTCAGGAATGTAGCCTCCAAATATTTTTTTGCTTGGTATTGCTAGCAGTTTTTAAAAATGAACAAAAAAAATTACCTCTGTGACCCGATTCAGGAAACTAGGCATATGTCGCAAGTCACGACTTCACAGGAGAGCTGTTTGAAAGTAAAAAATATTTGACCAAAATKTGTTTTTTGGCAGAAATGCCTTCTCGAACATGTGAACCTTAATATCAAACTTGTATGCCATCTGTACATACGAATAAAATTGTTAAATTAAGAGCCTAGCTGGTTAGCCACAGAAAAAGTGAGCAACCTTCCCGCTAGCCATGATTGGCTGAGATGAGTGGGCTGGACATGCCGAGAGATAAGTTTGGATTGGTCTGCCACATAGCAGGCGTCTGTCTATTGGAGCTGGTCARTATGTTTAGGTAATCGTGTCAAACGCAGCTTAAAAAAAAAAATATCCACATAGTAAAATTGCATAAACCTAATGTCAAGTTAGCTAGCTAACAGTACACTAAGGTTAGCTGGCTGGCTTGCTAGCTAACGTTATGTGTATGCTCTCCACTTTCTGGAGAACCGAGTTTTGAAAGTAGAATTCGAGTATGATAGCTAAGGAGATGGAAAAAACAAAAGTCTGGATAACATCGTAAAACTAAGGCAACCATGCATGGCATCACACAGGAGGCATCCAACCATAATGTATACTGGTAAAATTCAGATATTTCACGTTTCTAATTTTGACAGAAAGTGGTTTAATTTCAAGTGTACTGTTAACAAATTAACATTAGCTGTCTGGGTCACTAGCTAACGTTATGTGTATGATCTTATTCTTTGCATCTCAGACACATTTGCTTAACTAGTTATAGCCATAGAACCTGGTTGGTTAGCTACCTGCATTCACGCAAGGTAGTAATGTCATGAGTTGTGATTATGGTCCATTGTTTAGCTAGCTAGCTACATATCTTAACAAAAGACTCCACTCTAATTTTGACAAAGTATTTTCATTTCAAGTTAAAGTGTACTGTTAGCTAGCTAGCTAACGTTAGCTGGCTGGCTTGCTAACTAATGTTACGTCATGCGTTGGGATTCATTGTTTACCTAGCTAGCTAAATTTCTTAACAAAAGACTCTCGTCTTAGTGTGCCAGAGCGCAGAATAACTGATGCCTTTTTGAAAGCTCAACACCCGTTGAATATGTCTGGTGTCAGTGAACTTCGTCTACAAAGCGTTATTCAATTGTTGACAACAGCACAGTTACAGTCACCAACGCTCTGGATAACATGAAAAAAGCCTAACCAGCTSTGCTAGGGCAAGTAAAACGGTCAGAGTGGGGTGATCTCTCATTATGTGTCTGGAAGTAGCTAGCCAATGTTAGCCAGTTAGCTTAGGTGCTTGACTGTCGATGTGAGGTCAGAGCTTTCAGAACAACCCTACTTATTGGCCAGAGCGTCCAGTGTGCGCTCTGAACGTGAAACCACAGATAACGTGAGTAATGTTCAGTGAGCTGTTCGCTCTCTYTKAGATGTCTGGAAGTAGCTGGCAAGTTTGTACAGAACAGTGGGATCAACCCTCAAAGAGATGGGTGTGGCTAAGGCTTAAGAGGGTGTRAACAATGCTGAATGGGTATAGACAAAGAAGGGCTCTCCTCTCCAATAGTAGTACCAAAACATTGAAAGACTGTTCTCTCAATAACGAGGTGATCAGCTTTCAAAGCAGAATTACTTTCCCATTGTTTCCTCAAATGCAGTGTATGATAACCATTTTGTAGCTCTGAGTTTCTACTTCTATCCAATGTAAAAAAACTGAAATTCAAATGTTGCTACATAAGACCGAATCCAGGTGGTGAGTCACATATGCTGGGCTAATTATTGTCGATGTGTTAACAAAGCTGCATTTACATCCCCCCCAGAGACAGAAAGTGCAGGAACATCTCACTCTATAGGAGCTGGATGCCCATAGAGCACCCCACTCCTCCGGGGGTAAAGGGCCTTACCTTATGAACACTCTTGGGGTCCTCTAGCCATGAATAGTACATCTCCTCCACATAATTGGAGCTTGTTCCATTGAGGAAAGGCTCGGCAGCCACAGGTGCGGTGTAGCACCTAAATGGCTGAAAAGTCCTTGGTACGGCCRCACGCCTCTGCTGTGAAAAGTTCTGAGCAGTCTGAGAGGCTGTCAGCGGYCGCAGCCGGGCAGCGCAAGTCCTTAAGCGGTGCATCGCAGTCCTTTAGCACACAACTCGCCTGTCTCTCCAAAACAATCACAGAGTGGGATGGAGACTCCTTTCACTTCAACCAAACTGCAGTCAAATGATCCACAGGAAAACTTTCTCCAGAGGGGCTTTGGTTTTCACTTGYCAGCGGTGTTTGTTTCCTAACCTGCAAAAGATWGAGAKGTTGTGTGATTATATAGGAAATGTGTAATGAGTTAGAGTGAAAGGGACAGCCTGATACATAACAAAAAAACAGGGCAAAGCAAACTGAWGTCACAGCCAGCACCTGCATATACACAGAGTAATGAAAACTGTCAATATTAAATTGCATTATTGGTTTTAAGGGCATGAAAGTACTATTTAATGAGTGTCAYCACTGATCCTCCAGGGATGTGAATACTGCATGCACAATGTTGAACTGTGTTATGTTTGCTTTACTGGTCAAAGAGATGACTGAGCGCTCTGGTTAATGCGAGTGTTGGCAATGTTAGTCTAGTATGTGTTGTGTAGCATCAGAATCTTCATTACTCATGACAACATACACAGGTTGGGCTCAACTATGYCGGTGCAGCTGTATGTGAACTGTTGGGCATTTGCAATAATACATGGMCAATTTAAGCAGTGAGTTGTGTAAAAATAGTAATGTGCAGGTGGGCTGTGAAGGACACAGGGATTCTTATGTTGATCTGATAGCTAAGTGTGTTATTCTAGACAGAAACTGACATGTTTGTCTTGTCATTAGCAGGATAAATTGATGGAAGGGTAATCAGTCAGTGTAAAATGAATCTGCATTCTTATTTTCCTCATAATATTGAGGCAACTATCCCCACCTCAAACTAAATACAGGAACCTGCTCGCATGAGTGACAAGCTAGCCAAAGTTAGCTGCATGCTTAGCTAGCTAGCTACTTCTTGACAAGTTAGATATCATGCTAGCTAGTATGGAAATAGCTGGAGAGAACATGTTATCTGTAAACAAAAAAAAGGTAGTAAAGAATCCATTTCAACAATATATGTGGTCTTCCTGTATCTACAAGAACATGTATCCCTTCCTGAAGCTACACCTATGTTTTGAGCGTATCCATACTTGTAACCTAACATAGCAAGACCACTGTGAAGCAGGCAAGAATAACTAAGTACTTCCAGGTCATGGATTTTTGGAATCCTTCAGAATAAAATTCTTGACCTGTGTACTTTGTAAATTAATAATTAGGGTGAAAATTATGGAAAATGTGCACAATTATCCATATATTTTATACTAGTTAACATGAAGAATAATTTAAAGTATATGATAAGCGATAAATATTTTAAAAAGTCATTTTTTTTGGTGTGAAAATTGTGCATATAGGCTCTGACTTAAATATTAAATACAAATTCAACGAAAAATGACTTGTTAGTGGCTTTGAATTCATTTTTAGAAACACAAGTTTTGCCAGTCTGTGGCTTCAGGCTGATGCGATGGTGCCTGGAGAGCCGGCCAGCAGCGGAGAATATCCTCTCCACACTTGCAGAGCCACTGGGGATGCTAAACACCCTTTTGGCCAGTCTTGCCAGGCTGGGCAAAGATGAAGTTTATTTTTCTATAGGTAGGCCTAAAAAGGTTTTTAGGCAAAATAACCCAATCAAAACAGAAATCTCCTTGAACGTTAGGCCAGGCCTAATGGGCCAAAATCAATTATGGCCTATTGTATAGAAAAAAAACTAAAATGAACAAAACGAATTTTGTTTATAAATTCATTGCTACAATGACACAGTTATCTACCCACCTAATTTGTTTTAGCATGTGCAGGTAGTAAGTACACCATCATACTTTTGGGATAAGTGTCTTTTCAGATCCCACAATGATTCTTTAGTTGTGGACAMTCTTGCTCTTTGTCCTCAACTTTGTAAGGTCACCTTGATTTAGCACCTGTGTGTTTTATCAGTTTCTTTATGAAAATATTTAGCGAACTCCATAACGGTAGCTAAAGCAATCTAATTTCACCAGCATGCGTTTCCAACCCCTAACTCTGCACAAGGTGAAGGTAAATTGGCAAAAATATTTACAAGCTGACAGCTAAGATAGATCAATTACAGTATGAAAAAACTACCCCATCTAGTGTCCATTTAAAAGCACAACTAATGATGGAATTGAACTCACACCCCTAGGTGGCCCATAAAGGGTGGGAAATCAGCTGAAAAGCAGTCAATTTTGCAAAATGGACTCTGAATATATGGTTTGTTGCTGTTGCATTTTATTGTGTTGTAACATGCGGTTGGATGCAAGGCCTGGGAAAGGATAAAATAGTTGGTTGTGGGTGATTGGTGTTGGCCTATGTATTAAAACCTAATGAAGAGTTTCTACTCTATAAATTGATGTAAAAGTTTGTTTCTTACATAAAGACAAACATGTTTATACCTTTCAGCTCTTTAATACTAGGGTTGGGCATCGTCATACCATCCTTCTGTCACCAAGGGATTTACACTATTACCAGCTAAGTACACAAGGGGGCRCCCAAAAAATGCCAACAAGCCCATTGGGCGTCTATTACCAGAATGCTAACAAAATTAGCACAATAGCGAATTTCCAAGGAGGCTGTTAGCTAGATATGCTAACGAGGCAATCCAGCTCAAAGTTATACCTATAAGTAGAAGCTATCAAAATGTCATTTTTTGGTGAGTTTGGACATTTACAAGCGAATGTGAATGAGAGATAATATGCAAATGAACAACGATTTGACGCATTACTGGCTCTCCAGCAGCATGTCTACAAGCTGTGTCTTTGTGGAGTCTGGAGTTGCTGKTARGTAAATAAGCTTACAATGAAAAAGCATTTTTTTACTAAACTGATGCATGGCTATCCCATTTCTAATGTTTAGGCCCATCATAGAAATCTACATTTCCTAATGTTTTGCTTAAAGTTAATCTTGCAATTTACCAGAGAAAAATAGTCTGGCTACACCGAGAAAAGTACCGGCGAAAGGTAGCTACACATCAATCAGAGCCCCGCCTGCTGATAGAATGCAAGTTTGTGAATTGTTGTGAATTGAGTTTAGAAGTACAACTGAAGCACAAACTTAGTCTGATGCCGAGCAGAAATTGCAAACATTTAAAATCACCATTTACAAAACTCAACAAGACAATTCTGCATTAACACGACTCCACCCAACAGGGCCGCCATCCCCGTTATTTGCAAGAGGAAGCGACGCAGGTACAGAGGACAAAGAGCCGGATGCCTGGTCAGGACCCGGAGAAGGCGAGTGGGACAGTTGCCATTACCGTCAATACTACTCGCCAACGTGCAATTATTGGACAATAAATTAGACGAGGTACGAACACGAATATCCTACCAACGGGACATCAAAAACTGTAATATCCTATGTTTCACGGAATCGTGCTTAATGACGACGTCGATATTCAGCTATCAGGATATACGCTGCCCCGGCAAGATAGAACAGCAAGACAGGGGGGTAAGGTCTGTGCATATTTGTAAACAACAGCTAGTGCACGAAATCTAAGGAAGTTCTCTAGATTTTGCTCGCCTGAAGTAGAGTATATTGTGATAAATTGCAGGCGACACTACTTGCCTAGAGAGTTTCTCAGTTATACTTCTCGTGGCTGTTTATTTACCACCACAGACAGATGCTGGCACTAAGACCGCATTCAGTCAGCTTGTATAAGGAAATAAGCAAACAGGAAACCACTCACCCAGAGGCGGCGCTCCTAGTGGCCGGAGACTTTAATGCAGGAAATTAAATCAGTTCTACCAAATTTCCATAACATGTTAAATGTGCAACCAGAGGGAAAAAATTCTAGACACCTGTACTTCACACAGAGATGCGTACAAGGCTCTCCCAAGCCCTCCATTTGGTAAATCCGACCACAACTCTATCCTCCTGATTCCTGCTTAACAAGCAAAATTAAAGCAGGAAGCACAGTGACTCGGTCTATAAAAAAGTGTCAGATGAAGCAGATGCCAAACTACAGGACTGTTTTGCCATCACAGACTGGAACATGTTCCGGGATTCTTCCAATGGCATTGAAGAGTACACCACATCAGTCACTGGCTTTATCAATAAGTGCATCGAGGACATCGTCCCCACAGTGACCTTAAGTACATACTAAAGGTCGACCAATTAACCGGAATGGCCGATTAATTAGGGCCGATTTCAAGTTTTAATAATCGGAAAACATTTTGGACACCAATTTGGCCGAATTATTTTTTTTTTTTTTTTTTACACACCTTTATTTAACTAGGCAAGTCAGTTAAGAACACATTCTTATTTTCAATGACGCCTAGGAACGGTGGTTAACTGCCTTGTTCATGGGGCAGAACGACAGATTTTTACCTTGTCAGCTCGGGATTCAATCTTGCAACCTTACGGTTAACTAGTCCAACGCTCTAACCACCTGCTTTACATTGCACTCCACGAGGAGCCTTCCTGTTACGCGATTGCTGTAACAGGCCAAGGTAAGTTGCTAGCTAGCATTAAACTTATCTTATAAAAAACAGTCAATCAAATAATCACTAGTTAACTACACATGGTTGATGATATTACTAGTTTATCTAGCGTGTCCTGCGTTGCATATAATCGATGCGGTGCGCATTTGCGAAAAAGGACTGTCGTTGCTCCAACGTGTACCTAACCATAAAAATCAATGCCTTTCTTAAAATCAATACACAAGTATATATTTTAAACCTGCATATTTAGTTAATACTGCCTGCTAACATGAATTTCTTTTAACTAGGGAAATTGTGTCACTGATCTTGCAACAGAGTCAGGGTATATGCAGCAGTTTGGGCCGCCTGGCTCCTTGCGAACTATGTGAAGACTATTTCTTCCTAACAAAGACCGCCAACTTCGCCAAACGGGGGATGATTTAACAAAAGCGTATTTGCCGAAAAAAGCACAATCGTTGCACGACTGTACTAACCATAAACATCAATGCCTTTCTTAAAATCAATACACAGAAGTATATATATTTTTTAAACCTGCATATTTATCTAAAAGAAATCCAGTTTAGCAGGCAATATGAACCAGGTGAAATTGTGTCACTTCTCTTGCGCTCATTGCACGCAGAGCCAGGGATATGCAACAGCTTGGCCGCCTGCCTCGTTGCGAACTAATTTGCCAGAATTTTAGGTAATTATGACATAACATTGAAGGTTGTGCAATGTAACAGGAATATTTAGACTTATGGATGCCACCCGTTAGATAAAATCGGAACGGTTCCGATTTTCACTGAAGAATAAACGTTTTTGTTTTCGAGATGATAGTTTCCGGATTCGACCATATTAATGACCTAAGCTCATATTTCTGTGTGTTATTATGTTATAATTAAGTCTATGATTTGATAGAGCAGTCTGACTGAGCGATGGTAGACAGCAGCAGGCTCGTAAGCATTCATTCAAACAGCATGTTGTGCGTTTTGCCAGCAGCTCTTCGCAATGCTTGAAGCATTGCGCTGTTATGACTTCAAGCCTATCAACTCCCGAGATTAGGCTGGTGTAACCGATGTGAAATGGCTAGCTAGTTCGGGGGGCGCGCTAATGCGTTTCAAACGTCACTCGCTCCGAAGACTTGGAGTAGTTGTTCCCTTGCTCTGCAAGGGCCACGGCTTTTGTGGAGCAATGGGTAACGCTGCTTCGAGGGTGGCTTTTGTCGATGTGTTCCTGGTTCGACCCAGGTAGGAGCGAGGAGCGGGACGGAAGCTATACTGTTACACTGGCAATACTAAAGTGCCTATATGAACATCCAATAGTCAAAGGTATATGAAATACAAATCGTATAGAGAGAAATAGTCCTATAATTCCTATAATAACTACAACCTAAAACTTCTTACCTGGGAATATTGAAGACTCATGTTAAAGGAACCACCAGCTTTCATATGTTAACTGTTCTGAGCAAGGAACTTAAACGTTAGCTTTCTTACATGGCACATATTGCACTTTTACTTCTTTCTCCAACACTTTGTTTTGCATTATTTAACAAATTGAAATGTTTCATTATTTATTTGAGGTTAAATTGATTTTATTGATATATTTATATTAAGTTAAAATAAGTGTTCATTCAGTATTGTTGTAATTGTCATTATAACAAATACACATTTAAAAAGAAATTTTTATTTTATTTTTTTATATCGGCCGATTAATCGTTATCGACCCATTTTAGTCCTCCAATAAATCGGTAAATTGGTATTGAAAATCATAAATCGGTCGACCTCTAGTACATACCCCAACCAGAAGCCATTGGATTACAGGCAACATTCGCACTGAGCTAAAGGGTAGAGCTGCCGCTTTCAAGGTGCGGGACTCTAACCCGGAAGCTTACAAGAAATCCTGCTATGCCCTGTGACGAACCATCAAACAGGCAAAGCGTCAATACAGGTCCAAGATTGAATCATAATACACCGGCTCCGACGCTCGTCTTATGTGGCAGGGCTTGCAAACTATTAAGACTACAAAGCACAGCCGTGAGCTGCCCAGTGACACGAGCCTACCAGAAGAGCTAAATCACTTCTATGCTCGATTCGAGGCAAGAAACACTGAGGCATGCATGAGAGCATCAGCTGTTCAGGACGACTGTGTGATCACGCTCTCCGTAGCCGACGTGTGTAAGACCTTTAAACAGCTCAACACAAGGCTGCGGGGCCAGACGGATTACCAGGATGATACCAACATGTTTCAAGCAGACCACCATAGTCCCTGTGCCCAGGAACACAAAGGTAACCTGCCTAAATGACTACAGACCGTAGCACTCACGTCCGTAGACACGGAGTGCTTTGAAAGGCTGGTCATGGCTCACATCAACACCAATATACCAGAAACCCACTCCAATTTGCATTACGCCCAAACAGATCCACAGATGAAGCAATCTCTTTTGCACTCCACACTGCCCTTTCCCACCTGGACAAAAGGAACAGTTATGTTAGAATGCTATTCATTGACTACAGCTCAGCGTTCAACACCATAGTGCCCTCAAAGCTCATCACTAAGCTAAGAATCCTGGGTCTAAACACCTCCATCTGCAACTGGATCCTGGACTTYCTGACGGGCCACCCCCAGGTGGTGAGGGTTGGTAGCAACACATCTGCCACGCTGATCCTCAACGCTGGAGCGTGCTCAGTCCCCTCCTGTMCWCCCTGAAGGCAAAACTATAAGAATAACTTTGAGGCTATTAAATCMTTTAAGTCTAGAAAAACACCAGGGCTTGATTGAAAACCAGTACAGGTATGTCAAGCATTTTTTGATATACTCAAAGCCCAATGATTAGTATGTTTTAACTACGCCTATAGAAATGGTAGCCTGTCATGAACTCAGTAGGAAGGTCTGATTTCAATATTATTAAAACAAGACCCAGATGGCAAATATAAAAGATCAAGTCCATCTAAAAAAAAACTTGCCTTCGATACAGCAAGACTGTATTTTAAATATAAATGCTTGGATTTTTTTCAATTTCAGTGAGTTTCTTATTCAAATGGGTAAAAGTAATGCATTAGCAACCCCAGGTGTAAAATAATAAATAGCGGCAACTTCTTATAGAGAAGAACAAGAAGGTTTGCTGTGTCTGTCAGCGTAGTGTCCAGAGCATGGAGGCGCTACCAGGAGACAGGCCAGTACATCAGGAGACGTGGAGGAGGCCGTAGGAGGGCAAAAACCCAGCAGCAGGACCGCTACCTCCGCCTTTGTGCAAGGAGGAGCAGGAGGAGCACTGCCAGAGCCCTGCAAAATGACCTCCAGCAGGCCACAAATGTGCATGTGTCTGCTCAAACGGTCAGAAACAGAAGAGCACAGAGGGCCGTGCCAGTGGCGAATTTGCAATCTTGGTGTTCTCTGGCAAATTGCCAAACGTCCTGCACGTGTTGGGCTGTAAGCACAACCCCGACCTGTGGACTCGGGCCCTCATAC
>NC_036855.1:44286597-44296549 GCF_002910315.2 Salvelinus sp. IW2-2015 | reverse complement strand
TATTAAAAGAAAGAAATTACACAAATTAACTTTAACATTCTTAATATGTTTGAGCCAATCCGTTGTGTTGTGACATGGTGGGGGTGGTATACAGAAGATAGTACTATTTGGTATAAGACCAAGTCCATATTATTGCACGAACAGCTCAATCAAAGAGAAACGACAGTCCATCATTACTTTGAGACATGGTCAGTCAATGTGAAAAATGTCAAGAACTTTGAAAGTTTCTTCAAGTGCAGTCGCAAAAAACATCAAGCGCTATGATGAAACTGGGTCTCATGATGAAACTGGACCGCCACAGAAAAGACCCAGAGTTACCTCTGCTGCAGAGGATACGTTCATTAGAGTTACCAGACTCAGCAATTGCAACCCAAATAAATGCTTCAGAGTTCAAATAACAGACACATCTCAACATCAACTGTTCAGGGATAATCTGTCCTTTGGTCTGATGAGTCCAAATTTCAAATTTTTGGTTCCAACCGGCGTGTCTTGGTGAGATGCAGCGTAGCTGAACGGGTGATCTCCGCATGTGTGGTTCCAACCGTGAAGCATGGAGGAGGTGGTGTAATGGTGACACTGTGATTTATTTAGAATTCAAGGCACACTTAACCAGCCTGGATACCACAGCGATACGCCATCCCACCTGGTTTTTGCACTTGGTGGGACTATCATTTGTTTTTCAACAGGACAATGACCCAAAATACACCTCTAGGCTGTGTAAGGGCTATTTGACCAAGGAGAGTGATGGAGTGCTGCATCAGATGACCTGGTCTCCACAATCACCCGACCTCAAACCAATTGAGATGGTTTGGGATGAGTTGGACTGCAGAGGGAAGGAAAAGCAGCCAACAAGCAGCCAACAAGGAACTCCTTCAAGACTTGAAAAGCATTCCAGGTGACTTCCTCATGAAGCTGGTTGAGAGAATGCCAAGAGTGTGCAAAGCTGTCAAGGCAAAGGGTGGCTACTTTGAAAACACTCAAATATATTTAGACTTGTTAAACTATTTATTTGGTTACTACAGGGATCCATGTGTGTTATTTCATAGTTTTGATGTCTTTACTATTATTCTACAATGTAGAAAATGGTAAAAAAAATRAAAAACCTTGAATGAGCAGGTGTCTAAACTTCTGACTGCTATTGTATATTTATATACAATTATATGTTGCTTTTGTTAAGGGGAGTGAGGTGTTTCCACAAGTATAGGGTATAAAAGGATGTATCTGCTCAATTTGTATTTCTTTATATGTCCAATAAAAATATTAGGGATGCACGATTAAAAAATATATAAAATCGGTGAACATATTGGACTTGGCCGATAATAGCTAAAAATGCCAAAATCGGTATCGGCTGATGTCTAGTTTAACACCAATATAAAAAACCGATGTCACAGCTGCCATGTATACCTATATAAAGTAAGGTACATGACGTAATAACGGCACGTAAAATTTTGCGCTGCATGTGTGACACAGCATTTCTAACCAAGTCCACACAATGTCTGCTGTGTGGATCGAGCAGTCATTTGAAAGAGTAAGAAAATTTCAGCGAGACAACTTAAAGGCGAAATTCATTAACACCAAGATAATGGAATTCATTGCMCTTGACAATCAACCGTTCTCTGTCGTGGGTGTTGTTGGTTTTCGCCGACTGGTCAAGCACCGGTACACACTACCAACTGCGCTATTTTTTAGATGTTGCCCTACCGGAGTTACACAGTAATAGCGTCACTGCTATTAGCTTCACGACATATATACTATGGAACGCCGTTTGCGTCTTTGCGTGTCAAAAAAGATAAAGTAGCACTGTCAAAGCTGTGCAAAAAAGTCTGCAAACACCGACCACGAACCATGTGTTCACAATACTGCGTTGGTAATAAAGCATAATTTGTTCGACCGCAACTTCTGGGGTAGCTAGTTTTAGCTTGGTACCTAGCTAGCGCMWACACAACCAGCCTGAAAACAATGACCAGCAGAAACTGCAGTAATTTTCATTATTCTTAGCAATGATTTAGGAATCCTTGTGAGTAAGTATTAGCTAGGTTGCCACTTGTTGCTCACCTATTGAAATTGAACATCAGTTCATGAAAATAAATAGCAGGCCAGCTACTTAACTCTGTTGCCCAAAGCTAACGTTATAAGCAGCCAGCTAGCTTCATCTGGCTAGTGAGGGTCAATGGACCGAGTTGTGTTGTGAAGCTAGCCACAATAAGGAATTTGTGGTTAGCCTTCAAATGCCTTCAAATGCCAWTCTTGAGGTGGAGTAACTCTGCATGATCATGGTCRAAYCTGTTTTTAATTTTCTTTATGGGGGCRTGTTTGTTAACAATACCACTGAAAATATTTTTTTTAAAGGTCCAAGCTGATCATACCATTTTACAGAGGCCAGTTCATGAAGGAAGGCTTGCTCATTAAAGTTTGACAAATCAGGACARGTTGTTTCACTGAGCAGCTATTACGAACACAGGCTGTAAAACAGTGATCACTAAGGTCATCAAAACACCAGACTGATTATTTGTGAGGATAACATCGAGGAGAGTAGCCTTTTCTGAGTGTTTGGAGTCACACCCGGTTAGCCAATGTGCGGGACCAACCAGTGCTCCCGCACATTGGCTAACCGGGCTATCTGCATTGTGTCCCACCACCCGCCAACCCCTCTTTTTACACTACTGCTACTCTCTGTTCATCATATATGCATATTCACTTTAACCATACCTACATGTACATACTACCTCAATAAGCCTGACTAACTGGTGTCTGTATATAGCCTTGGAACTGTTATTTTCAAATGTCTTTTTACTGTTGTTTTATTTCTTTACTTACCTACACACACACACACACCTTTTTTTTCACACTATTGGTTAGAGCCTGTAAGTAAGCATTTCACTGTAAGGTCTACACCTGTTGTATTCGGCGCACGTGACAAATAAACGTTGATTTGATTGGTAATAATCTGAGAAATATTCAGGGGGTCCCATTGCTTTAGGACTTGGTCAGGTGGTTTAAGCATGTCCCAGTTTAAGTCACCAAGCAGGACAAATTCAGACTTAGTGTAAGGGGCCAGGAGAGAGCTTAGGGCAGGTAGGGTACAGGCCRGTGCTGATGGAGGACAATAGCACCCAGCAACAGATAAGTTATTTGAAAGTTTAATGCATAAAACCAGCTAATCACATTTTTAGTGTACAGACTTGGTTAAGACAACCGAGYACTGAAGGTGATCCTTGGTAAAGATTGCCACTCCTCCACATTTGGAAGATCTGTCTTGCCAAAAAAGGTTATAACCAGAAAGGTTAACATCAGTATTCAAAACACTCATCTCAGTAATGACCAACACATCTGGATTGGAGCTGTGAACACACTTTCAATTGATCCATTTTAAGTAATAAGCTTCTAGTGTTAATGTGCAGGTCCAAAATGAAAAACATACTTAACATAGTGTAATACAAATGGGCTAAATAACAATGGGATTTAAAATGTATAAAATKGATTATAATAGCATTATACATCATGTTTTGTCATTTTAATTACTGTTACCATAATAACAGTAATCCTTCATTTTAATGCTGTTAAAATGTCAATGCTATAATATTATTTGTGCTATTAAGGCTATTCACTTTGACATTGTTAAACAAAATTTTAAGTCTGCTAACATTTCCTAATAAAATGTGATGTCGGCCATTTGTATAATTTTTTTATCATCTTTGCGTGACTTATATTTTGAAGGAAAATCGCCAAGGTCAGCGCTTTATTCTTGCAAGGTCTTGCTTATTCTTGCTGGCTTCTCAGAGGTCATAGCAGGTGTAAAATGACGCCTACGCAGAGTCCCTACTTCCGTTTTCAGGAGAAACGGAAGTTGTAAAATACTTAGCAGAGATATTAGAGAAATGAGATAGAAATCATATTGTATATGTATGGAGGAACATATAACGCCTCAGCTAGCAGACTGTTGATCAATCGCGTTCACATTGTCATACTGCGTCACTTGGTTGATAAGATAATCGTCACGCACTCACTTCTCAAAGTCAGGCTATGGATCAAGAAACCTTCCCATTTTCCTCAAAAGTAGGTAATGTCACGCCCAATTGACTCCCATTCCCTCCTTGAAGGAGAGCTCGCCTTGTCTCGTAATCKCCCAGAATGCACCGCCCAGCCCGTGGCCGACGCATGGGCAAAGTACACAATAGGGCCGGGGCTTGTAAGACACAAATGAAGTTTCCCCATCTCCTCAAATGCATCTCTGACAGAAAACCGGATGTTAGCGCTTTGTGGAACCGCATAGGTTACCATACTTCAAACATTCTCCACTCCCCTTCATCGCCCAATGCGAACCCGCCCAAGTTCTTTTCTGAGRAGCACACTGGTTCTCTAAACGAAATCCCGGTTAAAAATAGGACCAGACCATGTACCAGTCGTCCTGCAAAACGTCAATCACTTTATCCTTTAGACGTTGGTTTTCAAAAATATTTCTAGCTAACAAGCTAGTAACTGTTTTATTCTCACAACTGTTGGTCTGTATCTTCATATGAGTTATATAGTTTACTATATAACTTGACTAAGTTATTAAACAAAGGCGAGGGACCTGCTTCAATTACATTCTCACTCACCAGATAGCTAACGTTAGCTGGCTAACTACGCTAGCTAACCAACGTCGTTACCTAGCTAGCTTGTAGCCACTAACTATTAACGTTAGTTATCTACTATGACTGACCACAAAACATAACGTGTGAATGTTTCTAATTAAGAGATACAATTGGAAAATGTGGAAAAAAATATGACTTGCTAGTCTCTTTTGATTCGCTAGTTTATCTAACGTTAGCTAGCTAGCCAACTCCTCGAGAAACACTAACGTTAGTTAAGCTAACGTACTTTATGGCAGTGACTGCTGTACCGGGCCGACAATGTTCCTCGTTCAAGCAACAAAAGCACTTACTTCAAATATCCAGTCGTTTAAAGATTTAAATCACGKCTCACCCACCTCTGTTCTGCCGCGTTGCCCTCTGTCCTAATGGAAATGACAGCGAGTAGCAACACCAAAAGCAACTGCGGTGTGAGAGTCGAGACACCTATGTGAAGCTAGCCACAATGAGTATTGGCCACATTAGTGCAATTTGCGGTTTGCCTTCAAAGTAAAAGTTAGTCATTGAAAGTGATGCAAATGATTAGAAAAAGTGKAATCATTCCATATTTGGACTAGAATATGCTAAACAAGGTTGGAGTGTTATATAAATTCAACAAAAGATAATTAGTTAATTTGACAAAAGAAATCACATTGTGGCTGTGACTTCAGAATTGCATTGGGGGCATACTATTTCACTGCACAACCTTACCTATGGATTGTGACTCAATGAAAATAGGTATCATTCTACTCAGGGACACCCACAGAACACAACTGTGAACAATTTACACAAATATTAGCGTTGTAGCTCTTATTGCGGGACCTTTGATGTGGGAAATCATCTCCCAAGTCAGAATATTGTGCGTATTGACATTCATATTGCACTGTACAGCATTAGCTATGGATTGTGGATCAATGAAATGGGGTATCAGTGCCTGATTTCCTCCAGATGTGACGATTGGCAGTCAGACAAAAGAGTTCCATCTTGGTTTCATCAGACCAGAGAATCTTGTTTCTCATGGTCAGAGTCCTTTTAGGTGTTTTTTGGAAAACTCCAAGCGGGCTGTCACGTGCCTTTTACTGAGGAGTGGCTTAAGTCTGGCTACTCTACTGTAAAGTCCTGATTGGTGGAGTGCTGCAGAGATGGTTRAAATTCTGGAATATTTTTTTGGTACCCTTCTCCAGATCTGTGCCTCTACAAAATTCTGTCTCAGAGCTCTACGGACAATTCCTTCAACCTCATGGCTTGTTTTTTTCTCTAACATGCACTGTCAACTGTGGAACCTTATATATCAATTGAATTTACCACAGGTGGACTCCAAACAAGTTGTATTAACATCCCAAGGATGATCAATGGAAGCAGGATGCACCTGTGCTCAATTTCGAGTCTCATAGCAAAGGGTCTGAATACTTATGTAAATAAGGTATTTATGTTGTTTATTTTTCATACATTTGCCCAAAAATCTAAAAACCTKTTTTCGCTTTGTCATTATGGGGTATTGTGTGTAGATTGATGAGGACATTTTTTTATTTAATCCATTTTAGAATAAGTCTCTAACATAACAAAATGTGTAAAAAGGGAAGGGGTCTGAATACTTTCCGAATGCACTGTATATAACTTACTGTACCATCAGTGTCAATCTCRAAAAAGTTGTAAATTACTGGAGGCCTGTGCTACACAATGCTACAACCATTACACTATAAACCCCCAACATGTAAGCTAACATTGACCGAAACCAACTAGCCTAGGGCTAGCTAGTGCCCAGCCAAGCTAAATTCGGTAAGCATCAAGCTAGCGAACTGTTAAACGTTATTTCTGTACAAATATCAACACTTTACCACATTTTATTGTCACATCACAAATATGAGCTAAAATKATGTTTTAAAAAAGTACAAAAAGTTCAGGCGCCAGCAGTCTAAGGCACTGCATCTCAGTGCTAAAGGCGTCACTACAGACACCCTGGTTTGAATCCAGGCTGTATCACAACCGGCCGTGATTGGGAGTCCCATAGGGCGGCGCACAATTGGCCCAGCGTCGTACGGGTTTGGCCTGTGTAGGCCGTCATTGTAAATAAGAACTTGTTCTTAACTTCTACTTGGTACTCATCCCGGATCCGGGAGCACCCTCATCAGTAAAAAAGCTGACTAGCATAGCGCCACAAGTAAATACTAGCATGCTACAATATCATGGAAAGCCAAGACCACCAGAATTGAAAGAATACACTATCTTGTAATCCAGCATCATTTCCGATTTTTAAAAGATGTTTTACAGGGAAAACACAATATGTATTTCTATTAGCTAACCACGATAGCAAAAGACCCAACCGCATATTTTCACAATTTTTTTACTGCATAGGTAGCTATCACAAATTCGACCAAATATAAAGATATAAATAGTCACTAACCAAGAAACAACTTCATCAGATGACAGTCTGATAACATATTTATTGGTATAGCATATGTTTTTGTCGAAAAATGTGCATATTTCAGATATAAATCATAGTTTTACATTGTAGCCACCATCACAAGTCTCACCAAAGCAGCTAGAATAACTACAGAAACCAACGTGAAATACCGAAATACCCATCATAAAACATTTATGAAAAATACACGGTGTACAGCAAATGAAAGACAAACATTTGTGAATCAGCCAACATTTCAGATTTTTTAAGTGTTTTACAGGCGAAAACACAATATAGCATTTATATAAGCTTACTACAATAGCCTACCACCACAACGCATTCATTCAAGGCACGTTAGCGATAGCGAATAAACCAGCAAAAGATATTAATTTTTTCACTATAACCTTCTCAAACTTCATCAGATGAACAGTCTCTATCAACATCATATTACACAAACATATATGGTTTGTTGCAAAATGTGCATATTTATAGGTACAATTTGTGGTTGAACAATGATGACTAGCCAAACTGCACAAAATAATCCGGATATATTTCTGACACTCACATCATCTATCAAATAACTATCATACTTACTTTACTCAAAAAATACAGGGGACAGCAAATGAAAGATACACTAGTTCTTAATGCAACCGCTGTGTTAGATTTTTAATAAATATACAGACTTAGCTAAACGACATCAGCACGCTTTACGTTCCCTATAGTGCTGAGACAGCGCCGAAATCTGCGGCGGAATATCAGTTTCTAAAATTTTAGACAGAAATACGAGAATAAAATATCATAATATTGGTGGTTCACTACTATTTGATGAGCTTTCCATCAGAACTCTTTGGTACAATAGTGTCCGCTTTTCCAGAGATAACGTGGTTCGAGTTGTTTAGAATGTGCCAATCTTCAATCTGGCGATTTCAGCTACCACAAGCTGGCCAATCGGCACGGAAATTTGTGTTCCAACTCTACAGAACGACATCCAAGCAAACCAACATATACCGGATAAATCGCAATCAAACTATATAACTGATATAAGTCTGGTTTCTACTTACACTAGTTCGCTATGATGGTGTTTTAAACATATATCAAAGAGAAAATCAGAGCCGGAGATACCTAACGTCGGACTTAACGAAAAGCTTTCAGAACGCAATCCAGGTGACCCCTTTCCAAGCCATGGTGAAGAAAGGTGTAATAAGTAGTTTCGCGGTCCATTCTCCAACAGTTTCTTATTCGGTCGTGCAGACTAGAGCTATACACCCCATTTTCCAATTCTCCGCCTTACTGACATCTAGGGGAAGGCGATATGTAGTGCACGGCTAGTACCCATTAGATTCCATTCGCAAATTAAATAAACTAGACCCTGGCAACAGAAGCTCTCCCTTCGATTTCAGATTTTCTCACTTGCGCTGACAGAAGTTTGCTGGGCAAAATGAGTTCTGTTTACTCACAGATAATTATTCAAGACCGGTTTTAGAAACTAGAGAGTGTTTTCTATCAATCAGTAATAATACATATTGCATATTAATGTACGCAGCAAGAATTGATGTACGAGGCAGTTAATTTGGGAACGATTTTTTGCAAAGTGGGAAATTACGGCACCCCCCTATTGAGAAAAGGTTTTAACTGACTTGCCTAGTTAAATAAAGGTGGGACATTTTTTTTAAATCCTTTCTTACATA
This sequence comes from Salvelinus sp. IW2-2015, assembly GCF_002910315.2. Classification (NCBI taxonomy): domain Eukaryota; kingdom Metazoa; phylum Chordata; class Actinopteri; order Salmoniformes; family Salmonidae; genus Salvelinus; species Salvelinus sp. IW2-2015. The sequence continues at coordinate 44,287,850 of NC_036855.1, read as the reverse complement.
TAAACCATTATCAACCWAGCACACCTCCATTACTTACAATGGGGAAAATACCAACAAGTTTTTTCACTMGATTAAAACTCTCCAATTGCCTTCAAACATCACCAAAMTTATGGACTATGTAATTAACCATGTTACCTCAATATTTTGAGAGTCATATTGCACTTTTGTACATTACATACCTGAATTAAACAGAATAAAATGATGAGACGGAGAAAGGTTAGAGGTGTTTAGTAGTAGGCATTCTCCAAGATTGAAGAAGAACCTCCAAGCAGTGTTTCCAACTCCTCAGTAAGGAAAGTAGCTATTGTCTGTCMTAAAAGKCGCTAGAAGTCACTAAATGACGTCATCACATAATTTGCATAATTGGCCATGTGCATGTAATTGTGATGTAGGAGAGAGGAATAACGTTGTGGGAGAGACAAAAAGTGAGTAAAAAACACCCTAAATATGTTTCGAACTGCAAATTAACTTTCTTCTGTCGATTCTTGTTTTTTTTTATGTCACAATTCCAACCCTCCTCCTTTATCCGGGCTTGGGACTGGCAAAAGTGACCCAAAAGAGACTCTGAGTTACTTCGTTTTTTAGTTTGTTTTTTAGTTTAGTTTTCTTAATTTGGTTTGGTTTTTAACCTTAGGAGCCTATAACAAGTCACAGTAAAACATKAACATTTATTTTTTATTTTATTTTTTAATACAGTGGGGAGAACAAGTATTTGATACACTGCCGATTTTGCAGGTTTTCCTACTTACAAAGCATGAAGAGGTCTGTAATTTGTTATCCTAGGTACACTTCAACTGTGAGAGACGGAATCTAAAACAAAAATCCAGAAAATCACATTGTATGATTTTTAAGTAATTAATTTGCATTTTATTGCATGACATAAGTATTTGAAAACCTACCAACCAGTAAGAATTCCGGCTCTCACAGACCGGTTAGTTTTTCTTTAAGAAGCCCTCCTGTTCTCCACTCATTACCTGTATTGAGACAATAGAAAAAACTGTCAATGGCAATGTGAGAAAATTATGGTAACTAGTCTGGCCCTAATTCAGGTTAATTGTTTTTTTTAAATGTAAGCCAGGGCAGGATCAGACAGCGGCGGCTTCCCGCATGCGCGAGGGTGGGAAGAGAAGAGTAAGAACAATACGTGAAGAGAGTAAGAACAATACGTGCTTTCACATCAGTCTCCAATAACACCAGAAAAAGTCGCTAGATTTGTCACTAGTCGCTTTTTTGAAAATGTGTCGCTGAGGGGT
>NC_036855.1:44275972-44283300 GCF_002910315.2 Salvelinus sp. IW2-2015 | reverse complement strand
CTACGCTGTATTAACTGCCACCTGATATTGACACTCGTTACCTGTATAAATAGAAGACACCCTGTCCACCACACTCAATCAAAACGAGACTCCACCTCTCCACAATGGCCAAGACCAGAGATCTTGTAAGACATCAGGATTAAAATTGTAGACCTGCACAAGGCGGGATGGGCTACAGGACATAGGCAAGCAGCTTGGTGAGAAGGCAATACTGTTGGCGCAATTATTAGAAAATGGACGAAGTTCATAAGATGCGGTGCAATCACCCTCGGTCTTGGGGCTCCATGCAAATCTCAGGCTCGTGGGGCAGTGGCAATCGATCGATGATGAGGGCATCAATGATCATCATGAGAAGGTGAAGAGATCACCCAGAACTACACAGCAGGACCATGCGGTCAATGACCTGAAGAGAGCTGGGACGCACAGTCTCAAAGAAACACATTAGTAACACACCACGCCGTCATGTAATTAAAATCCGTGCAGCGCACGCAAGTGTCCCCCTGCTCAAGCCAGCGCATGTCCAGGCCGTCTGAAGTTTGCAATGACCATCTGATGATCCAGAGGAGGAATGGGAGAAGGCTGTTGGTCTGATAGAAGAAAAAATAGAGCTTTTTGTTCTAAACTTCACTCGCGTGTGGAGAATAAGAAGGATGAGTACAACCCAAAGACACCATTCCAATACGGAATGCGCGTGGTAAGCATTCCTTTGGTGAGCTTTTCTGCATAAGGGATCAGGGACGAGCTGACCGTATTGAGGAGGGATGGCCTGAATACTCGCTAAATTGGCAACACTGCCTCCAAGACCTGACAATCTCACTAACGCTCCCATTTGACATCACAGCTCCCCCTAGTGGCAGTAATCATATACATTATACCTAGGAGGCCTAGAAAATGATACAAGAGATGGCCCCATAAAATAACAACAAAATAAAACATAAAAAATATGACAAACATTCAGTGCAGATACATTCTCCATAAGAAAGTTCATTTCCATCCTAGTATTCTAATTTCTATACCTCCAAAATAATAATTTTATGTGGGGAGCTGGGGGCCCCCAATGCCTGTGGGCTCCACCACCTCRCGGGGGCTGCTGGGGTGTGTGGTGCACAAGTGATGACACCCACAGTTAACACAAATATTAGCATCGTAGCATGTTTAGTATTATCTAGAACCATTTGGTTCACTTTCAATTAAGGACTTTTATTTTATAGGTGCATTGCAAATCCCACTATTATGGTTAATCCTTATTGTGGCTATTTTAACATAGTGCTAGACAACTTCAAGTGGAGTTGACTTCGGATTTGTAGTCCACCAACACTTCAGCCAGACCAGAAATGGCCAAAAATTGGGATTTGAGTTACAGAGTCTCTGAAAGAGCCTTTTCGTGAGAGTAGTGATTAAACAACGCAATTTCACACTCAATTCATGCAAATACAGTACCACTCAAAAGTTTGGACAAACCTACTCATTCAAGGTTTTTTAAATTTGTTTTTACTATTTTCAACATTGTAGAATAATAGTGAAGACATCACAACTATGAAATAAAACATGAAATCTTGTAGTAATCCAAAAAAGTGTTAAATAAATAAAAATATATTTTATATTTCAGATTATTCAAAGTAGACACCCTATGCCTTGATGACAGCTTTGCACACTCTTGGCATTCTCTCAACCAACTTCATGAGGAATGCTTTTCCAACAGTCTTGAAGGAGTTCCCACATATGCTGAGCACTTGTTGGCCACTTTTCCTTCCCTGCGGTCCAACTCATCCCAAACCATCTCAATTGGGTTGAGGTCGGGTGATTGTGGAGGCCAGGTCATCTGATGCAGCACTCCATCACTCTCCTTCTTGGTCAAATAGCCCTTACACAGCCTAGAGGTGTATTTCGGGTCATTGTCCTGTTGAAAAACAAATGATAGTCCCACCAAGCGCAAAAACCAGATGGGATAGTGTATCGCTGCAGAATGCTGTGGCTTTGGAGAGATCAACTCTTCTTGGGCGACCCTGGCCTGGCATGACAAAGAGACATGGGTGTGTCCTGCCTTAACCTCCACTCTTAGATAGAAACCGCCCATAAGCTCGCTCTGAAGCGTCACAGAACACATGTCGGTTCCAGCATGATCCCAGTTGGTCAGCACAGGGTGGTACATAACATCTTTGCATTTGGACTTCAGAGAGCTCCGAAACTCTGTTTCCCAACAGATCCATCGTTCCACTAGGTCAGCCGGGTGGATCGGTTCATCCCAGTCCCTCTTGGTCTGCCACAGGTCCTGGACTAAGACTTTGGCCCGGGTTGTGTATGGCAGGATATACCCAAGGGGATCGTATTGACTGGCCAGTGTCGATAGATGGTGCGCAGATGGGGGTTCGTACTCGGGTTGAGCGGTGCTTGTACCCAAGGGTATCCGGTATTGCAGCTCCATCTCAGTCTAGAGTGGGCTCTTGTGGTTAGCACCAGACTTCGATAGCCATAGTTCACTGCTACTGGACCTGGCTTGTGCGGGAGGTGCTGATAACCGCCGCTCTGTTACTCGCCCACTTCGGACCTCAAATCACCCTTTGGACAGGAGATTCCGTACTTTATCAAGGAGTGCTTTCGCTTCAGCCGTGGATGGGATGCTCTGTAAGCAGTTCCGACATAGAAGGCATTTTCCACTGAATCCCATACTTCTGGTCACTGTCTGGTGCTCCCGTGCGTGTCTGCAGAGCGTATATGGCACAGCAGGACTGCAGGTGGTGCCAAATGGGAGTACTTGCCATTCATAGATGGTGGGCTCTGCATCTCGTTCCATATCTCGCCATATGAACCGGAGCAGGTGGTGTCGGAAGGCAGTAGACGAATCTATGAAAACATGGCTTTGATGCTCCACTGATGGCTGTAGAGTCGCGAATGCCGGACAAGGACACCGAGCAAGGAAGGACCTAAGGTTGGTCCGGGGAGTAACAACATTCAGGCTTTGACCAGCGAGCTTGGAATGAACAGTGTAAGACAAGTCGGTACTTCCCACATGTGTGCTGGATAACATGGTGAGGGAAATCCAGGATTCGCTGAGTGGGTTTCCCCTCTCATGAGCGGTCACTTTTGTGACATAGCCTGCCTTCACAAGGTTATGAATCTCCGGTTATGAACTTCAGCAAGCTCAGGATCTTTTCACCAGGCGTCGCCGTTCCACGCAGGAGTGGGAGTAGCCCGTGTTTGGTTGCCAGAAGAGGATGGTTGGGCACCCATAGCAGTGGCGCGTACCTCTGAAACGCCCACTTATCTCAGTTCATTGGTTTCGTTTTCCCTCGTGTGAGTTCCTTCCGCGTAGTGCTATGAGTCATTGACGGACTCCTGAGCTTCCGTAGGAGAGGTGTTCCTCTCCAGAGCATCTCTACATTCCGAAGGAGGTCAGTGGCTGCACAGGGGATGGAGCTGGATTGCTTCTGGTGAAGAGGACTTGCTGTGATTGTACAGCTTGGTGGCGAAGTAGATGGGCTGGACCTTGCACAGCCCAACCCAAGGATGTATGACAGCAATCGGCCCTCCTTCTGTCCAGCTCATATAGGCTCAGTCGGGTGACGGGATGTGGGTGTCTGACCCAATCAGATAAGTGGCGCTACTCTGTCCAGGTTAAGAAGAGGCAATCCTCGTAGATGAGGATATTGTTTCTGTGGAACACTTACCGGCAGGAGCTTCCGCAAGATCTGAAACAACCCATAGCCGAAGCTTCAGACTAGCATTTCTCACTGGAAATTGCTGCTGACATTGAACATAGCTTAGGGTTAGTGATTTAATATTTCAGACTCTCCTATACCATTATTCCCAACATCCTATACCCCATAGGTTGTAAATAAACCCTTTTTAAGATGATATAACTTGTATCATTATTATTGGTCTGTAAGGCTGGCATTCTCACCACTTATTACGGAGAGAAATAAGAGGCTTGCTCTCCAATATGTTCATATATTTCTACATAGTGTGTTGATTAATTATTGCTTTCTTCGGTGAAAATACAAAATATGTATTAAAATGCCAAATATACCAAAAGCTAAATCAAGCAGAGATTTATGACTATTTAATCATTACTGAAACATGCAACTTGTCACGTCCTGGCCTTAGTATCTTTGTTCTCTTTATTATTTTGGTTGGTCAGGGTGTGACGGGTGGTTGTGTGTTTTGTCTCGTCTAGGGGTTTGTACTGTCTAGGTTTTTTTTGGTGATTTATGGTTGTGTTCATTCTAGGTGTTTATGTAAGTCTATGGTTGCCTAGATTGGTTCTCAATAGAGCAGGGTTTATCGTTGTCTCTGATGTGGAACCATATTTAGGCAGCCAGTGTCTTTGGGTATTTTGTGGTGATTGTTTCCTGTGTCAGTGTTTGTGCCACACGGGACTGTTTCGGTCACGTTTATGTTTTTGTATTTGGTTTATGTTCAGTTCCATATTAAAACATGGACACCTACCACGCTGGCTATTGGTCGATCCTTGCTACACCTCTTCAGAGGAAGAAGAGGATGACAGCCGTTACAGAATCACCACCAACAAGGACCAAGCAGTGTAAAAGGCAGCAGCAGCGATCGCAGGACTCATGGACTTGGAGGAAATTCTGACGCGGAGGACCCTGGGCACAATCTGAGAATATCGCCCCTCGTGAAGAGCTTAGGCAGCTAAAGCCGAGAGGCGGTGGTATGAGGAGGCAGCACGGGACGCGGCTGGAGCCAGAGAGGCAGCCCCAAAAATGTTTGGGGAGGCTCTCTGGATAGTGTGCGAAGTCAGGTAGGAAACCTGCGCCAACTCCCCGGCTTACCGTGGAGAGCGAGAGTACGGGCAGACACCGTGTTATGCGGAAGAGCGCACGGTGTCTCCTGTACTGTGTGCATTGCCCGGGCGGTACATCCCAGCTCCTCGTATCGGCCAGGCTAGAGTGGGCATCGAGACAGGTGCATGAAGCCGCTCAACGCATTTGGTCTCCAGTGTTCTCCCTCGGGCCGTGTACATGCACCAGCCTTACGCCTGTCGCCAGCACAGCCAGTGCGGCGTATTCCACCTCGCCGCACTGGCCGGGCTAAGGGAGTATTCAACCAGGTAAGGTTGGGCAGGCTCGGGGCTCAAAGAGCTCCAGTACGCCTTCACGTCCGTCCTATCCGGTGCCACCTCCTCGCCCCAGCCAGTACCACCAGTGCCAACACCACGCACCAGGCTCCAGTGCGTCTCCAGAGCCCTGTCCTCATCCACGCACTCGCCCTGTGTGCGTCTCTCAGCCCGTACCACCAGGTCCGCACCACGCACCAAGCCTGTGCGTCTCCAGAGCCCTGTACACCCAGTTGCTGCTCCCGCACTAGCCTTGAGGGCGTGTCCTTAGCCCCTACCACCAGTCCGCACCACGCACCAGCCTACTGCGTTGGTCATGCAGGCCAGAGCTGCACGTCTGCCCAGCGCGGCCCAGCGCGCCGCGCTCCTGTCTCCCAGCCGGTCTGAGCTGCCCGGTCTGGCCCAGCCCGTCTGAGCTGCCGTCTGTCCTGAACCGCCCGCTGTCCTGGCCCGCGAGCCGCCCCGTCTGACCTCAGACCGCCTCTCCTGATGCTCCGAGCGCCCGTCTCTAGAGCGCTAGACCGCCGCCAGTCAGACCTGCCAGAGCCGCCCGCCAGTCAGGAGCTGCCAGAGCCGCCCAGTCAGACAGCTCCCTGCATCATGAGCTGTCCCTCAGTCATGAGCTGCCCCTCAGTCCGGAGCTCCTCTGTCCGGAGCGCTCCTCAGTCCGAGCTGCCCCTCCCGTCCGAGCTGCCCCTCCGTCCAGTGGCGCCCTCAGGATTCTTCAATCCGGACTCCAGTGTAAGGGTCCTCGCTCCAGAGGCCCACCAAAGCAGCAATGACTATGGTAGAGTGTCTACCCCGCACCCGACGCCGCCGCCATGAATGGGCCCCCCGCGACTCTCCCCTTAGATTAGATTTTTGCGCCGGAGTCGCCACCTTTGGGGGTACTGTCACGCCCTGCCATGTTATCTTTGTCTCTTTATTATTTTGTTAGTCAGGTGTGACGAGGGTGTTTGTGTGTCTTGTCGCTCTAGGTGTTTTACTGTCTGTTTTTTTTGTAGTATTATGGGTTGTTTCATTCTAGTGTTTTATGTAAGTCTATGTTGCCCTAGATTGGTTCTCAATTAGAGCAGGTGTTTATCGTTGTCTCTGATTGGACCAATATTTGCAGGCATGTTCCTTTGGGTATTTTGTGGTGTTTTTTCTGTCATGTTTGTGCCACACGGACTGTCTGTTTGTTCACGTTTATTGTTTTGTATTGTGTTCATGTTAGTTTTCCATATTAAAACATGACCCTACCACGCTGCGTATTGTCCGATCCTTGCTACCCCTCTCAGAGGAAGAAGAGGATGACGCCGTTACAAAACTACCAAACATTTAACTAGTTAATAAATGAATACAAAAGTTAAAGTTTGCTATAACATAGTATAAACAAAGGAGTGTCGCATCTTATTTTTACTCCAATCTGGCAACCCCCAAAAAATTCACATAGCCTTATAAAATGCAATGAAGAAAATTGTGTATAGCTCCACAAAACTATGTAATGCGTGGATGAAGAAAATCATCGTGTAGGACATACTGTTGCCTACCAGGAAAAAGTGTCTTTCTGACACAAGTGCACCAAACCCAAACGTATAAGCGAAAACAAATCATGAAACAGTATGCATAATAAACAAAAACAACTGTCAGCGCCTACCTAGAAGCCTTTTTATGTTCTCAATTTGTCTTGCAAGGTTATTGGTGGGATTCTATGAATTTGTTTCTTGTTTTGGCCGATGGTCTCAAGCAGACGACAGCTGCTCTATCGTTGCTCTGATGGAACCCAATATAGCGTAGCCCTTATTCCCTGCCGTGGTAGTGTAATTTGTTGTGGCATTGCCACCTGTTAAGCTTCTACCGTCGTTTTTGTATGTTTATATGTTGGCGACATTCCATAATAAAGAAGAAAATGTTACGCCACTCACCTGCACATTGGTCTTCTTGTCCAGCACACGGCCGTTCGGAAACAACAAGACCGCTAATTATATTATCATTATTATTTGTGGACAACCAGGTTCGATAACAATAGTGTGCGTGGTTACACGATTTAAAAATATAAATATAATTATTTGGGACACAAAAAAATCAGTGTCTAGAAACATCAGTTGCCCCATCATGCATGCGCTAATAACTTCTAAAATTGTCCTTTTGTCCAGTTTCGCTAGTTTTCTATACAGCTGATGCGGAAGTGTCACGATCCACCGAATGTTGGCTCCGTCGCCTTCCGGAGCGTGCTATGTGCGTCGTCGCCGGTCACTAGGCATGCCACATC
>NC_036855.1:44232196-44273539 GCF_002910315.2 Salvelinus sp. IW2-2015 | reverse complement strand
TAGCCATACTGGTTAAGTGTGCTTCACATGCTTCACAGTAGGAACCACACATGTGGAGATCATCCATTCACCTACTCTGTGTCTCACAAAGACATGGCGGCTGGAACCAAAAATCTCATCAGACCAAAGGACAGATTTCCACCGGTCTCGTGTTTCTTGGCCCAAGCAAGACTCTTCTATTTTTGGTGTATTTAGTAGTTGTTTCTTTGCAGCAATTTGACCACGAAGGCCTGATTCTCGCAGTCTCCTCTGAACAGTTGATGTTGAGACTTGTCTCTTAATTGAACTAATTGAAGCATTTATTTGGGCTGCAATCTTAGTTGGAGTTAACTCTAATGAACTTATGCTCTGCAGCAGAGGTAACTCTGGTCTTCCATTCCTGTGGTGGTCCCATGAGAGCCAGTATCATTCATTCAATAATCCCCTTTAGTTTGATATCAAAGTCGATCAGTTAGCAAACAATGACGTTTCTCATTTCACCCTTTCAATTGTCTTCATGTGTACATGTAATTAATTTAATTACATATTAACCATATCGATTGCATAATTGGCCTATGAGGATCCGTATGGCCGCGATGATTGACAATTCACATTACACCATATGTTTGAAGCGTGCGCTCCAAGCCGTGCTCCGCGATAATAACTATAAACAATAACTGATGGCCCACTCTCCCGATCGCAACAGATAGTTCAGATGAAAGGTAACAGATTCGGTGGACTTACGTGGATTCATGGACGCACAGAACTTCTGGAGCAGACGGAGTTAAGGAAGAGAAAGCAGCGGCGATCCTTTTTGCTTTTCTTTTGGTTATGTCCGTTTTGTGTTTTCACCTGGTTTCATTTTGGTTAATTAGGGGGGTATTTATCTCGACATTTCCTTTGGGTTTTTGTGCCGGACTGTTTTCGTTTACTGTCAGTTTGGGTTGCGTTTTTCGCTAGTTCATGTTTTACAGGTGTTTTTCACTGGACTGTGTCTTAGTGGGTTTCATGGCTACTGCTGTAGTCAGGTGTCCTGTGATTTTTGAGCTGGTTGATTAAACGCCCTTTTCATCCTGAACTTGTTTCTCCTGTGCCTGACTCCACACCCACATCTCCTTGGGGAGTTCTGACAGAATCCCGCACCTCATATCATGGAGTCAGCAGGAGCTGATGCGCCCACCCCGTCCACGGAGGAGCGTGTGCAACAACATACAGAGGTATTGCACCGTTTGGGGACAGCTATGGATCAGGTGTTGCCGAGAATGGAGAGATGGGAGAGGAGCGGCCTCCCTACCCCGTCTTCAGCCACTCTCCAGCCTGCACCACCACCCTCTCCGGCGGCGTCCGGCCCCAGCGGAATTCGACTCGCTCTCCCGAGGGACTACGATGGGACGGCTGCCGGGTGTAAGGGGTTCCTGGTCCAGCTGGAGCTGTATCTGGCGACCGTTCACCCGACTCCCTCGGGAGAGGAGAGTGTCAACGTCCTCGTCTTCTGCCTTTCGGTTAAAGCCCTGGAGTGGGCCAATGCGGTCTGGGAGGGCCCGGACTCAGTGAGGGACCATTACCCAGAGTTCATCCGCCGCTTCCGGGCGGTGTTCGATCACCCACCCGAGGGCAGAGCGGCGGGTGAACGGCTGTTTCACTTAAGGCAGGAGACGAGGAGCGCACAGGATTTCGTGCTGGAGTTCCGGACCCTGGCCGCTGGCGCGGGGTGGAATGACAGGGCCCTGATGGACCATTATAGGTGTAGCCTGCGGGGAGGACGTCCACAGGGAGCTAGCCTATCGTGACACTACTCTCACTCTGGACCAGCTAATAGACATGTCCATCAGGCTGAACAACTTGCTGGCTGCTCACGGGCGTCCTGATCAGGGTCTGTTCGTTCCGCCCCCCAGCTCTCCTGCTCCGACACCCATGGAGTTAGGGGGGGCTGCCGCTAGGGCCACCGGAGGAGGAGCCTCCTCCTGCACCAGTTGTGGTCGGAGAGGACACACTGCTGACCGGTGCTGGAGGAGCTCGTCTGGGAGTCGAGAGGGCAGGCAGAGCACGACTCGAACACCTCAGGTGAGTCAGCACCCGGCTCACCCAGAGCCCCCTGTWGGTCATATGTATGTGTTGATTTCCTTTCCTGATTTTTCCCCCCTCATTCCCAGCATAAGGCGCTAGTCGATTCAGATGCAGCAGGGAGTTTTATGGACCGCGGTTTCGCACGTAAGTTAGGGATTCCCTTGGTTCAGATAGACCAACCCTTCCCCGTGCACGCCCTAGATAGTCGACCGTTAGGGTCAGGGTTGATCAGGGAGGCCACGGTTCCACTGGACATGGTAACACAGGGGGGTCATGAGGAGCGGATTAGTCTCTTCCTCATTGATTCTCCTGCGTTTCCAGTGGTGCTGGGTATTCCCTGGTTGGCTTATCACAATCCTAACATTTTGTGGAAACAGGGGCTCTTAAGGGTTGGTCAGAGGAGTGCTCAGGTAGGTGTGTGGGAGTTTCCATCGGTGCAACGACGGTGGAGAGTCCAGACTGTCTCCACCGTGCGCATTCCCCCCGAATATGCCGATTTGGCAATCGCCATCTGTAAAAAGAGAGCGACCCAATTACCACCACATCGATGAGGGGTTTGTGCGATAAACCTCCAGGTAAATGCCGTACTTCCCAGGAGTCACGTGTATCCCCTGTCACAGGAGGAGACGGTGGCTATGGAGACATATGTAACCGAATCTCTGGGACAGGGGTACATTCGGCCCTCCACATCACCTGTCTCCTCGAGTTTCTTTTTTGTGAAGAAGAAGGAGGGAGGTCTGCGTTCGTGCATTGACTATAGAGGTCTAAATTCCATCACAGTGGGGTTCAGTTACCCGCTACGTCTCATCGCCACGGAGGTGGAGTCATTCCACGGAGGACGCTTCTTCACAAAATTGGATCTTAGGAGCGCGTATAACTTGGTGCGAATCTGGGATGGAGATGAGTGGAAAACTGCGTTTAGTACCACATCTGGCCATTATGAGTACCTCGTCATGCCGTATGGGTTGAAAGTTTTCCAAACCTTTGTTGACGAGATTCTCAGGGACCTGCACGGGCAGGGTGTGGTGGTTTACATCGATGACAATCTGATTTATTCTGCCGCATATGTGTCTCTGGTGCGCAAGGTACTTGGGCGACTGTTGGAGCATGACCTGTACGTCAAGGCCGAGAATTGTGTGTTCTCCAAACAAGCCGTCTCTTTCCTGGAGTATCGCATTTCCACATCTGGGGTGGTGATGGAGTGTGACCGCATTGCGGCCGTGCGTAATTGGCCGACTCCGACCACGGTAAAGGATGTGCAGCGGTTTTTAGGGTTTGCCAATTACTACCGGAGGTTTATCCGGGGTTTTGGGCAGGTGGCTGCTCCCAATACCTCACTGCTGAATGGGGGGCCGGTGCGTTTGCGGTGGTCGGCGGAGGCGGACAGAGCTTTTGGTCGTCTGAAGGCGTTGTTTACCGACGCTCCCGTATTGGCGCATCCGGACCCCTCTTTGCCATTCATAGTGGAGGTGGACGCGTCCGAGGCTGGTGTTGGAGCCGTGCTATCGCAGCGCTCGGGCGCACCTCCGAAGCTTCGCCCCTGCGCTTTCTTTTTGAGGAAGCTCAGTCCGGCGGAGCGAAACTATGATGTGGGGGATCGGGAGTGGCTGGCTGTGGTAAAAGCTCTGAAGGTGTGGAGACATTGGCTTGAGGGAGCGAAACACTCTTTTCTCATCTGGACTGACCACCGTAATCTGGAGTAGATTCGGGCGGCGAGGAGACTGAATCCTCGCCAGGCAAGGTGGGCGATATTTTTTTTTACCAGGTTTCGCTTTACTATCTCTTACAGACCAGGTTCCCGTAACGCGAAGGCCGACGCACTGTCCCGTCTCTATGATACCGAGGAGCGGCCCATCGATCCCACCCCCATACTTCCGGCCTCTTGTCCGGTGGCACCGGCGTTATGGGAGGTGGACGCGGACATCGAGCGGGCGTCTCGGTTAGAACCTCCTCCACCCCAGTGTCCAGCGGGCCGGAGGTACGTCCCGCTTGGTGTTCGTGATCGATTGATCAGGTGGGACCACACGCTACCCTCCTCTGGTCATCCAGGGATTGAGAGGACAGTGCGGGCTCTTGGGGAAGTACTGGTGGCCCACCTTGGCTAAGGATGTAAGGGTTTATGTTTCCTCCTGTTCGGTGTGCGCTCAGTGTAAGGCTCCTAGACACCTGCCTAGAGGGAAGTTACAGCCCCTCCCCGTTCCACAGCGACCTTGGTCACACCTGTCTGTGGACTTTCTTATCGATCTTCCTTCGTCACAGGGGAACACTACGATCCTGGTAGTTGTGGATCGGTTCTCTAAATCCTGCCGTCTCCTCCCTTTTCCCGGTCTCCCTACGGCCCTACAGACTGCGGAGGCCCTGTTTACACACGTCTTCCGGCACTACGGGGTGCCTGAGGATATAGTTTCTGATCGGGGTCCCTAGTTCACTTCCCTGGTTTGGAAGACATTCATGGAGCGTCTGGGGGTCTCGATCAGCCTGACCTCTGGTTTTCACCCCGAGAGTAATGGGCAGGTGGAGAGAGTGAACCAGGATGTAGGCAGGTTTCTGCGGTCGTATTGCCAGGACCGGCCTGGAGAGTGGGCGAKGTTCGTCCCATGGGCCGAGATGGCCCAGAATTCACTTCGCCACTCCTCCACGGACCTGTCGCTGTTTCAGTGCGTGTTGGGCTATCAGCCGGTCCTGGTACCGTGGCATCAGAGTCAGACCGAGGCTCCTTGGTGGAGGATTGGGTGCCAGCGCCTCAAAGAGACCTGGAGAGCCGGTCCAGGAATCCCTTTAAACGGGCCATGAGCGCTGAGCGCCCACCGTTAGTGAGGCCCCCTTGTTCGCACCCGGGACGGCGCTCTCGTGACCCGAAACCGGTGCCTGCGGTCCGCCTGCCCGCTGCTGGACACGCCGAGGGTCCGCGGTTTTGTGCCATTTAAAATCCTGAGGTAGAATAAACGAGGGTGTGGGTTATGAGGTTACAAGCGTCCCCCTCTTACTATCGTGAGTTAAACCCCTATTCGTTTTATTTGTCTCTCTCCAAGCGGTGGCAGCCTGGTCCACTACAGGAGACGTTGAGGTCGGGAGTCCCTACGTCGACTCGCCCCCCTGGACATCGGGGGTGCCGGCGTACACTTGACGTGGTCCATCCTGGACTTCGAGACGTCGGGTGTGGGGGCCTGCAGTACTCTTGATTTGGTGAGGGTACGGTCCGGAGGAGAGTGTGCTGGGGTGGCCGTGGGGGACATCTTGGACCATCTACTGCTGAGGTGAGTTCCACCGCCTCCCCATCCTGAACGCCCTGCCGCCTCGGGTCGTCCTCAGCGGGGGGGGGGGTAACTGATCACGAACTGTCCATCACGAAGTGCTCCTCTCCCTGCCGGCGTGCTCGCGGTCGTCGTCGCCAAGTCTACTAGCTGCCACCGATCCTTTTTGCTTTTCTTTTGGTTATGTCTGTTTGTGTTTCACCTGGTTCATTTGGTTAAATGGGGGGGTATTATCTCGACATTTCCTTTGGTTTTGTGCGGATTTTTTTTGTTTACTGTCAATTTGGGTTGTGTTTTTCGCCTAGTTCATGTTACAGGGTGTTTTTCCCTGACTGTCTTAAGTGGGTTTCATGGCTACTGCTGTAGTCAGGTGTCCTGTGATTTTTGAGGCTGGTGATTAAATGCCCTTTTCATCCTGAACTTGTCCTCCGCGGCTGACCTACACCCACATCTCACTTGGGGGATGCTGACAGGAAGTTTACAAACACCTTAGCCAAATACATTTAAACTCAGTTTTTCACAATTTCTGACATTAATCCCAGTTGAAATTCCCGGTCTAGGTCAGTTAGGATCCCACTTTATTTTAATAATGTGTATGTCAGAATAATAGTAGAGTGATTTATTTCAGCTTTTATTTTTTCATCGCATTCCCAGTGTGTCAAGAGTTTACATGCACTCAATTAGTATGGTAGGTTGCCTTTAAATTGTTTAACCTGGGTCAAACGTGTTGGATAGCCTTCCACAAGCTTCCCACAATAAGTTGGGTGAATTTTGGCCCATTCCTCCTGACAGAGCTGGTGGAACTGAGTCACGTTTGTAGGCCTCCTTGCACGCACACACTTTTTCAGTTCTGCCCACAAATTTTCTATAGGATTGAGGTCAGGGCTTTGTTATGGCCACTCCAATACCTTGACTTTGTTCTCCTTAAGCCATTTGCCACAACTTTGGAAGTATGCTTGGGTCATTGTCCATTTGGAAGACCCATTTGCGACCAAGCTTTGACTTCCTACTGATGTCTTGAGATGTGCTTCAATATATCCACATCATTTTCTTTCCTCATGATGTCATCTATTTTTTGAAGTGCACCAGCCCCTCCTGCAGCAAAGCACCCCCACAAACATGATGCCGCCACCCCCGGCTTCATGGTTAGGATAGTGTTCTTCAGCTTGCAAACCTCCCCCTTTTTCCTCCAAACATAACTATGGCATTATGGCCAACAGTTCTATTTTTGTTTCATCAGACCAGAAGACATTTCTCCAAAAAGTACAATGTTTGTCCCCATGTGCAGTTGCAAACCGTAGTCTGGCTTTTTTATGGCGGTTTTGGAGCAGTGGCTTCTTCCTTGCTGGAGGCTTTCAGGTTATGTCGAATAGGACTCGTTTTACTGTGGATATAGATACTTTTGTACCTGTTTCCTCCAGCATCTTCACAAGGTCCTTTGCTGTGTTGTTCTGGGAATTGATTTGCACTTTTCGCACCAAAGTGCGTTCATCTCCAGCGAACAAGACGCGTCTCCTTCCTGAGCTCGTATGACGGCTGCGTGGGTCCCATGGTGTATACTTGTCTACTATTGTTTGTACAGATGAACGTAGGTACCTTCAGGCATTTGGAAATTTCTCCCAAGTTATGAACCAGACTTGGGAGTCTACAATTTTGTGTGTTCTGAGGTCTTGGTGATTGATGTTCTGTTTGAGTATTCCCATGATGTCAAGCAAAGAGGCACTGAGTTTGAAGGTAGGCCTTGATATACATCCACAGGTACACCACCAATTGACTCAAATGATGTCAATGAGCCTATCAGAAGCTTCTAAAGCCATGACATAATTTTCTGGAATTTTCCAAGCTGTTTAAAGGCACAGTCAACTTAGTGTATGTGAACTTCTGACCCACTGGAATTGTGATATAATAATAATAATAATAATAATAATAATCTGTCTGTAAACAATTGTTGAAAAATTATCTGTGTCATGCACAAAGTAGATGTCCTAACTGACTTGCCAAAACTATAGTTTGTTTACAAGAAATTTGTTGAGTGGCTGAAAAACGAGTTTTAATGACTCCAACCTAAGTGTATGTAAACTTCCGACTTCAACTGTATATATTTTCACACCGAGGTTGGAATAATACTGTGAAATTATCATAATTCACTTTTAGTGTAAGAGCTGTTTGAAAAGACCGCCTGCAATTACAACTTGCKGTCACGACTTCWGCCAAAGTCGAAGCCTCCTTGTTCGGGCGGTGCTCGGCGGGCAACGTCACCGTTCTTCTAGCCGTCATTGATCCATTTTTAATTTTCCATAGGTTTTGTCTGGTCTTCCTACACACCTGGTTTCAATCCCATTCATTACCTGTTGTGTATTTAACCCTCTGTTTCCCCTCATGTCTTTGTCAGAGTTTGTTTTATGTTAAGTATTCGTGTTTTGTATTTGGTGCGCGACGGGTCATCGTACCCACTTTGTTTCATTGTATTTCATGGTTTTGGAGTTGTGCTTTAAGTTATTAAACTACTCCATTCCACCAAGTTTTGATTGTCCTACGCATGACATCCCTGCCACCTATACACACGACTATGACACTTGCTTGGGTGGGTGTTTTTTTAAAAACCATTAACAAAGAGTTTTCCCAATAGGGCACCGACGACCGGTTCCAGTAAGATAATTCTCAATGTAATCACCCATTGTGATAATAAATATTAACGATAGCGATATTACTGTGCCACAAACATTTCATTTTATCCCGAGATTGCAAGATAATTTGCATGTTGATGTAGTGCCCATCGGTTATGAATGTTTCAGCCTCTGTTGAGAATTCATGTTCTTACCATCAGTTACTGGTGCAAAGAGCACCAAAAAACGATGCTAACCATGAGCTTTGTGATCTGCATCGTTCAATCACAGAGCAGATACAAGTCACGTGATCCGCGAGCGAATGCATACGTGTGCGCCAACAGCACGTCACTTGCATCTGCCCCGTGATCGGATACAGCAGCTATTGCACTGCATTGTGCTCGCCGACAGATCACGTGACTTGTATCTGCACTGTGACTGGACAACAAAGATCTCAATGCAGTGTGAGAGGAGTAGTTTGTTTGCCTCCTAACTCCGGTTATGTACACTACACAGTCTTGTTGTACCCTATTTTTAAAGGCGATTTCTAATAATTTGAATTAATGATTCACCCCAGAGACTCGGAAGAGAAAAGGTTGAGAACCCCTGGTCTATGGTCCAGAAGACTACAGATACTGTGGAACTACTTTGTGAAAAGCAGAGCGTAAGATTCATATGAGAAAACTATCGTTGCACACAGCTATATTACAGTGCCTTCAGAAAGTATTCACCCCCTTGACTTTTCCATATTTTGCTGTGTTACAGCCTAAATTTAAAATGGATTCAATTGAGATGTTTTGTCAACGGCATACACACAATACCCCATAATGTCAAAGGGATTTCACCATGAGGCCAATGGTGACTTAAAAACAGTTACAGAGTTTAATGGCTTTGATAGAAAACTGAGGATGGATCAACAACATTGTAGTAACTCCACAATATTCACATAATTGACAGAGTGAAAAGGAAACCTGTACAGAATATAAATATTCCAAATCATGCATCTTGTTTGCAACAAGGCACTGAAGTAATATTTTCCTGAATACAAAGTGTGATGTTTGGGGCAAATCCAATCCAAAACATTACCGACTACCACTCTATATTTTCAAGCATAGTGGTGGCTGCATCATGTTATGGGTATGGTTGTAATCGTTAAGGACCTGGGAGTTTTTCAGGATAAAAAATAAACGGAATGAAACTAAACACAGGCAAACTCCTAGAGGAAAACCTGGTTCAGTTTGCTTTCCACCAGACACTGGGAGRCAAATTTACTTTTCAGCAGGACAATAACCTAAAACACAAGGCCAAATATAAACTGGAGTTGCTTACCAAAACGACAGTGAATGTCCCCGAGTGGCCGAGTTACAGTTTTGACTTTAATCTCCTTGAATATCTATGGCAAGACCTGAAAATTGTATAGCAATGATCAATAACAAATTTGACAAAGCTTGAAGAATTTTGAAAATAATAATTGTCAAATGTTTCACAATCCAGGTGTGGAAAGCTCTTAGAGACTTATCCAGGAAGGCAGCTGTAATCACTGCCAAAGGTGCTTCTACAAAGTATTGACTCAGGGGTGTCAATACTTACACTACATGACCAAAAGTATGTGGACATCTCATTCCACAATCATGGGCATTAACATGGGCATTTCTGTACAGCACTTCGAGATATTAGCTGATGTACGAAGGGCTATATAAAATAAATTTGATTGAAATAAACTTGATTGATTAATATGGAGTTGGTCCCTCCCTTTGCTGCTATAACAGCCTCCACTCTCCTGGGAAGGCTTTCCACTAGTTGGAACATTTCTGCAGGGACTTGCTTCCATTCAGCCACAAGAACATTAGTGGGGTCGGGCACTGATGTTGGGCAATTAGGCCTGGCTCGCAATTGGCATTCCAATTCATTCCAAAGGCCTTCGATGGGTTTGAGGTCAGGGCTCTGTGCAGGCCAGACAAGTTCTTCCACATCGATCTCGACAAACTATTTATGTATGGACTTTGCTTTGTGCACAGGGGCATTGTCATGCTGAAACAGGAAAGGCCCTTCCCCAAACTGTTGCCACAAAGTTGGTTGCACAGAATCGTCTAGAATGCCATTGTATGCTGAGGTGCTAAGATTTCCCTTCACTGGAACTAAGAGGCCTAGCCCGAACCATGAAAAACCACCCCCGGACYATCATTTCTCCTCCACCAAACTTTACAAGTTGGCACTACGCATTGGAGCAGGTAGAGTTTTCCTGGCATCCGCCAAACCCTGATTTGTCCGTCGGGCTACCAGATGGTGAAGCGTGAWTCATCACTCCAAAGAACGCATTTCCACTGCTCCAGAGTCCAATGGCGGCAAGCTCTACACCACTCCAGCTGACGCTTGGCATTGCGCATGGTGATCTTAGGCTTGTATGCGGCTGCTCGGCCATGGAAACCCATTTCTTGAAGCTCCCGACAAACAGTTACTGTGCTGATGTTTCTTCCAGAGGCAGTTTGCAACCGAGGACAGGCGATTTTTACGCGCTACAGCACCCGGCGGTCCTGTTCAGTGAGCTTGTGTGGCCTACAGGACCACTTAGCAGCTGAGCTGTTGTTGCTCCTAGACGTTTCCACTTCACAATAACAGCAGTTATAGTTAACCGGGGCCGCTCTAGCAGGGCAGAAATTTGACGAACTGACTTGTTGGAAAGGTGGCATCCTATGACGGTGCCAGGTTGAAAGTCACTGAGCTCTTCAGTAAGGCCATTCTTCTCACAATGTTTGTCTATGGAGATTGCATGGCTATGTGCTCGATTTTATACACCTGTCAGCAATGGCTGAACTAGCCGAATCCAGTAATTATTAGGGGTGTCCACATACTTATGTATTCAGGCCGCTTCACTTTTTCCACATTTTGTTACGCTACAGCCTTGTTCTAAAATGTATTGTTTTTTCCCCCTCATAAATCCACACAAAATACCCCCATAATGACAAAGCAAAAAACAGGTTTAGACATTTTTGCAAATGTTTATAAAAACATCTGATAAACCATTTACAAAAGTATTGTAACGACCCTGGGTTTAATAAGCGCGGAAATCGACTCTGCTGTTCGAGCATGCTTTTGCGGCACATTCGATAGCGCGCCGGACCTCAGGCTAGAAGGTCAGGGGTTCGAGACCTGCCCCCTGCTGTTTCATTACATTGGTGTCAGAAATGGGATCGTACCTTGCATCCACGACAGTGCATGTGCTTGGCCGGTGAGCGCGTTCCTGTAAGACGTAGAGTTGCAAGCTAGCACGAGGACGCGCTCTTTGAAAGGAGGGAGTAGTGTAACAGCCCTGGGTTTATAAGGCGGAAATCGACTCTGCCGCTTGAGCATGCTTGCGGCACAGTCGATAGCGCGCCGGACTTCGGGCTAGAAGGTTGAGGGTTCAGATCTGCTCCCTGCCTGTTTCATTACATTGGTGTCAGAAGTGATCGGACCTTGCATCCACGACAGTGCGTGTGCTTGACCGTGAGCGCATTCCGTAAGACGTAGAGTCGCAAGCTAGCGCGAGGACGCGCTCTTTTGAAGAGAGGGAGTAGTGTAACGACCCTGGGTTTATAGCGCGGAAATCGACTCTGCCGTTCGAGCATGCTTTTGCGGCACAGTCGATAGCGCGCCGGACCTCAGGCTAGAAGGTCGAGGGTTCGAGACCTGCCCCCTGCTGTTTCATTACATTGGTGTCAGAAATGGGATCGTACCTTGCATCCACGACAGTGCATGTGCTTGGCCGGTGAGCGCGTTCCTGTAAGACGTAGAGTTGCAAGCTAGCACGAGGACGCGCTCTTTGAAAGGAGGGAGTAGTGTAACAGCCCTGGGTTTATAGCGCGGAAATCGACTCTGCCGCTTGAGCATGCTTTTGCGGCACAGTCGATAGCGCGCCGGACTTCGGGCTAGAAGGTTGAGGGTTCGAGATCTGCTCCCTGCCTGTTTCATTACATTGGTGTCAGAAGTGAACGGACCTTGCATCCACGACAGTGCGTGTGCTTGACCGTGAGCGCATTCCTGTAAGACGTAGAGTCGCAAGCTAGCGCGAGGACGCGCTCTTTGAAAGGAGGGAGTAGTGTAACGACCCTGGGTTTATAAGCGCGGAAATCGACTCTGCCATTCGAGCATGCTTTTGCGGTAGTAGATARCGTGCCGGACCTCGGGCTAGAAGGTCGTGGGTTCGAGACCTGCCCCCTGCTGTTTCATTACAGTATTCAGACCCTTTCCTCAGTACTTTTCACACCTTTGGCAGCGATTATAGCCTGGAGACTTTTTGTCCTTACGGAAGGTTCTCCCATCTCCACAGAGGAACTCTGGCGCTCTTTCAGAGTGACCATTGGGTTCTTGGTCACCTCCCTGACCAAGGCCCTTCTCCCCCGATTGTTCAGTTTGGCTGGGCGGCCAGCTCAAGGAAGAGTGTTGGTAGTTCCAAACTTCTTCCATTTAAGAATGATGGAGGCCACTGTGCTCTTGGGGACCTTCAATGCTGCAGACATTTTTTGGTCCTCTTCCCCAGATCTGTGTCTCGACACAATCCTGTCTCGAAGCTCTACGGACAATTCCATCAACCTCATTGTTTGGTATTTGCTCTGACAACTGTGGGACCTTATATAGACAGGTGTGCGCCTTTCCAAATCATGTCCAATCAATTGCATTTTACACAGATGGACTCTAATCAAGTTGTAGAAACATTAAGGCTGGTCAATGGAAACAGGATGCACCTGAGCTCAATTTCAAGTCTCATAGCAAAGGGTCTGAATACTTACGTAAATATCATTTCTTTTTTTAAATACATTTGCAAAAATATCAAAAACCTGTTTTCACTTTGTCATTATGAGGTATTGTGTAGATGGGTGAGAAAAACATGTAATACATTTTGAATTCAGGCTGTAACAAAATCTGGAATAAGGGGCATGAATACTTTCTGAAGGCACAGTATATGGGGAAATCTTGTTTGATGAGAATGTAGCAGCCTGGATAGGCCTAGTCAACTAAAATAAGCAAAAATGTACAATATGCATTATCATGGAATAACTGCACACATTCAGCGGTGTGAGAAGGCACAAGGGCCTTCTCAGTCATTAATATCATAGACATGCTTTTAGTACGAAGCTTAAAATACATATATTATAATGTTATACATTTAAATGATGGCTGCATTTATGTGAGTATGTGGATTTTTATTTCATATGCATTACAAAAATCACCACCACCAATTAGTCCAATCAAGGCAGCCATGACTTTCTTTGAATCACAAAGTGTCAGACATTTTCACTATTGCCAGCTATCACATCATCATATACAGAGAACCTGGAAGATGTAGGAAATGCAGTTCAAATCAGGCCAATCAAATCATTTTCACATTCTGCAAACATAAAACGTGAAATGTCAACCACATACGTGCATGATCCTCAAACAAACATTTGTTAAAAGTCTACTTCAGCATGTAGCCTGCTACAGTATGACACGTGATGACATTTGTTCTTGAAGAAGTCAGTCTTTATTGTGGCTAAGGAAGTTGGTTGTTGTATGCAGCATCAAAGAGGTGGGAGGATTGCCATATTGCTATAGGATGCCTCAGTAACGTTTATGCAGGCAGTGTCTTTCAAATGTCTGAGACAGGATGCTTCTAAAGCCACATGACCTGCCGCCTTCCCGTCATTGGAAAATCATCATGTCCGAATATACAGTAAACACATTTCAGAATGTTCACCAGTTTTCAATGCATAGGCCATTGACCTCGATATAGTTTCTCAAAATGCAAACATGGCATGATCACATGAAATGTTACATAGCCCTTAAATATTGACTTATTTTATRTTATATTTTTTTCAAACAAATCAGGGATACAACAAAACCAGTCAAATAAAATGGACACACATYAAAGTGGCAATCAGCAGCGGAAACAATAAAGCGATCAATGGGTATATATCATTAATTCATAAGTCAAAAAATGTATGTAGCTTGGGTCTAAGGGAATTCCATAGTGACAGCTTGCGAGATAAGTCATGCACTAATGACGGTCTGGTCGCAAGTGCAAGTTTTTATTTATAGTATTTTTTGGGGCTCCTGTTGGGGCTCCCAAGTGCCGCAGCGGTCTAAGTACATTTTGGGGCTCCCGAGTGGCGCAGTGGTCTAAGCCACTGCATCTCAGTATTAGTGGCGTCACTACAGACCCTGGTTCGATTCCAGGCTGTATCGCAATCGGCTGTGATTGGGARTCCCATAGGGCAGCGCACAATTGGCCCAGCATCGTCCGGGTTAGGGTTTGTCCAGGGTAGACCATCATTGTAAATAAGAACTGGTTCTTAACTGACTTGCCTAGTTAAATAAAGGTTCTGATTGATTGGTCACTGTTTGCGTCGCAGAAAAGTGAATAAACTATTAAATCCAGTTTTTAGATGCTACCTCCCACCTCAAATCAAAACCAATTATGGATTCTATATTGTGTTCTCATTTTGCGTGAACACATGGCTGTGTTTCACACCTGTCTGTCAAGCTAATCCGCCACGCAATATAGGCACCATGCGGGAAGTTGAGAAAATGTGCGCACACAAAGCGAGAACAAAACATTGGCATCCATATTAGATTTTGTTTTGGGGAGGAGGGTTAGCGTCTAAAAATGTGATTTGATAGTTTYTTCACTGTTYGGCGATGCAAACGGCAACCTATGAATCAGACCTGTCTACCGATTATGGATGTCATTTCGGACGCCGTCACGCATGCTGCTTGCATGTACGGTCATTGAACCATGGTTTATCTCACAAGCTGTCGCAACCGAATGCCCTTAGACCCGGTTTATTAATCAAATTATTAATAAAGGTGCCTACATTTGGAGATAATGGCTAAATTGGAAAATATAAGTATCCTATAAAATGTATTGAATAGAAGAACTGTAACAAAGGGACAGGCTATGAATATCTGTATTGGGTCACCAAATGCAGAAAACATTTATCAGTCAAAAGGTCCAGGTGTAATCTAGCTCATTATCCAATATGTTCACGATATTGTCTTAATTTCCAAAAGGTGAAAAATGAAGATAGAAATCCAGCATGGTTTTTAAGCTAAATTAACGGCAACATAAGATTAAGGTTGTAAGAGCAACATTATTGTACTGTATGGGACACACTTATAAGACAACTAATTCAAACCAGATTTAATACTGCAAAACTTTAAATATCTGCGGGTTATCAAGTGATGAAAGGGTGCATATTACCATTAACCAAGTGAAAATAAAAAAAAAGTTTTATGTTAAACTCATGTGGCCTGAATCTGATAAAAGCATCTGAGGAGTCAAAACTGTCTTCAGGGAATAAAGAACACAAATCATCATACAGTAGGACCAAAGAGAGAGTAAACTGCAGGCAGTATGATCCAAACCAGGTACATTTCTGYAGTATCAGTTAAGCCGGCGCATGGATTACATTCCCACCAGCACCATCAGGTTTGTCTAAAATGTTAATTAAAATGTTTTACTTAACCAACACAAACTCCCCACTATGATCATCAAGGGCTTGTGTGTCRTCATCTTTACATTCCTATGACAGTTGCTCAAGGAGAAGTGAAGTGTATGCAATTGGTAGCAGCGGTCTCATGTAGCCAAACATCTCTGCTTCTTGCAACAACAACAAAAAAGACACCTTGGAGTGGATCAGAAACGGGTCCAGTTTGTTTTACAACTCTGTATTGCAGGTGTGCCTCTTATGTCAAGTGACTGCATTTCATGTGTGGATTTTGGCTGACCGCGTTTCCATGGGCTAGACTGGGGGTGGGGGCGCAGGTCTTTGAGGCACAAGTTGTGTTGCAGCAGGTGTTGGTCTAAGAGAAAAATAAACAAACATTTGTCAATTGAGGGCTGACGCTTACATCATATAAAAAGGTAGGCCTAATGAGTAGTAAGTAGCAAGTACAATCTTTACCTTGAATAGGGAGGAGGTGGTCTGACAGCATAAGATGGCACAGAGACGGTCCTGCTCGTCTGCACAACCTGCAATGAACATAAATATCACTCTCAGTGGAAGGTAACACCAAAACAACTTCAGCATAACAATTGTGAGCCTATGTTTTGGGGTGCAGGTAATGGCAGCTGTGGGTGGGTGTGAGGGTTAGGAATCATAACTGAGGAAAGATTGTAATGCAGGGATGAATACATGAGTAAACTCACTAAATAGTAGGATTCCCCAACTAACATTCAATAAATACAACATACCCTCAAAACTCCTATTATTTGTCTATTTCAAGTTTACTAACATATTTGACTCTTATGTGGACAAAAATCTCCATTCCATCAAGATGAACAGAAAGTCTGCAATTGAAGTGAATAAATGTCTATATCCTGCTTTGAATTTGCCCTGAAAATGTGCTGCAATTTTCCACCACAGACAGAAGAGGTGGCAGAGAGACAAACATGGTGACAGAACAGAAAACCGATAAACACAAAGTAACTTGCTGTGATCTTACCACCAAACCTGGGTCAAATATAAAAGTAAAATACTTCCAAATGAGGTGTGCTTGTTTTCGCTTTGACTGTACACTTTTGGGACTATTCCATTGSTATAATTGTACCAGGCAAACTAAATCATGTGCAGCACAAGTACTTTAAAGTATTTTTTATATATTTTTAAGGATTTTCTGTATTTTATTGTGCAGAGGAGAGATAGATGTAGTGTGTGTCACAAAGGCATTGTGCCAGATTCGAACCCATGCACATGTGCAAACGGGTGTTGGTGGCAGCGGCACTAACTGCTAGATCACCCCAGACAAGATAACTGAAAGTATTTTACATTTGTACGTGACCCAGGTCTGGTTACAACATTGATTAGTATGGGAGTAAATGACTAAGGTTAGGATAGGACAGCATGCGCCCTACAGCAGAACAGCGGCAATTCAAAACTCCTCAGTTGAAAAGGCTGAGCCACGTTGCATTACTGCTGTGTTTCTGCCACTCCAGTGGGCTGAGAGAGAATCCTCTATTTAATTTGGGTACAGTAGATGCCAAAACATTTAGCATGTATAGTTACATAAGCACATTCCTCATTTTAAACTTTACTATAGAAGAAAAGCCCAGAATAACACAGAAAGCCCAGAATATTCGAGTGGTGTTCAAATATTTGTGTTGTGTCATATTCAGCAAAGCCCCAATGATTGGTAGAAAAGGAGAATAAAAGGGAATACAGAAGCAATGCCCCACAGACCCTCTTAAGAGCAAATGTGAGTATTTTACCTCCTCTGGTGGTAATAACTGAGCTTGGTGCTTTACATGGGGAAAGAAGAAGAAGCCTCGTCATTATCAAACAAAGAATCCATCAATACAGGTCTGTGTCACAAATGGCACGCCATTTAGTGCATAAAATTTGAACAGGACCCATAGGACTCAACCAAAAGTTGTGTGTGTAGGGACCCTGATCAAAAGTAGTGCACTATGGAATAGGAATTAGGGTACTATTTGGGACTCAGATTAGGTCTATGACTTTCAAGACAGTGAAATATCACCAAGACCTGGTCACACACTCAAGTGGCTAAAAACATAAATAGTGGTGACAGTAAACATGCCTCAACTTAACATAATGTTGCTACAATGGACTCCGTACATGGTAAAAGAGGTCGCTTTCAGCAGGGGTAGGAATTGGTTCAGGGAACAGAACCGAAAACCTTTTTTTTTTTTTTTTCAAGTAACAACCAGAACCGAGGACGAAAGCGATCTATTCTGTTACGGAACAGAACTGTTATTTTAAAAGAATGGGAACCAGGTAATAACGTTCTTTCACGTTCTGCAACAAAGTGCCTATGCAAAGCCCTCACTGTCATTAAGAAACTTATTCCAGTGTCTTCGAAAACTCTAGGTGGCATTATGGTGTAATGTAATCACATCAAATATGTCACATGCGCCGAATACAACAGGACCTTTCCATGAAATGCTTACTTACAAGCCCTTAACCAACAATGTAGAGTTTTCTTAAAAGTAAGGTAATATGTACATATAGGTAGGGGTAAAGGGACTATGCATAGATACTAAGCAGCGAGTAGCATCAGCGTAAAGGGGGGGGGGGGGGGGGAGTGTATGCAAATAGTCTGGGTAGCCATTTGATTAACTGTTTAGCAGTCGTATGGCTTGGTGGTAGAAGCTGTTAATGAGACTTTTGGACCTAGACTTGGCGCTCCGCTACTCCTTGCCGTGAGGTAGCAGAGAACAGTCTGACTTGGGTGGCTGGAATCTGACAACTTTTAGGCCTTCCTCAGATCGCCTGAAATAGAGGTCCTGGATGGCAGGAAGCTGGGCCGTACGCACTACCCTCTGTAGCGTCTTGCGGTCGGATACCAAGCGGTGATGCAACCAATGAGGATCTTTTCAGTCTCCTGATGGGGAATAGGCATTGTTGTGCCGTCTTCACAACTCTCTTGGTGTGTTTGGACCATGATAGTTTGTTAGTGATGTGGACACTAAGGAACTTGAAGCTCTTGACCCGTTCCACTACAGCCCCGTCGAGATAAATGCGGCGTGCTCGGCCCTCCTTTTCCTGTGGTTCAAACAGCTTTGTCTTGCTCACATTGAGGGAGAGGTTGTTGTCCTGGCACCACACTGCCAGGTCTCTGACCTCCTCCCTGTAGGCTGATCGGTGATCAGGCCTACCACTGTTGTTGTCGGCAAACTTGGTTTTGGAGTCGTGCGTGGCCACGCAGTCGTGGGTGAACAGGGAGTACAGGAGGAGACTAAGCACGCACCTGAGGGGCCCCTGTGTTGAGGATCAGCGTAGCAGATTATTGTTGCCTTCCCTTACCATCTGGGGGCAGCCTGGCAGGAAGTACAGGATCCAGTTGCAGAGGGAGGTGTTTAGTCTCAGGGTCCTTAGGTTAGTGATGAGATTTGAGGGCACTATGGTGTTGAACGCTGAGCTGTAGTCAACGAACAGCATTCTCACTTAGGCGTTCCTTTTGGCCAGGTAGGAAAGGGCAGTGTGGCGTGCAATAGAGAATGCATCATCTGCAGATCGGTTGGAGCGGTATGCGAATTCTAGTGGGTCTAGGGTTTCTGGGATGATGGTGTTGATGTGAGCCATGACCAGCCTTTCAAAGCAATGTTGAACTGTTTAAAGGTCTTACATCGGCTACAGAGAGCATGATCACACAGTCATCCGGAACTGCTGGGGATCTCATGCTTGGTTCAGTGTTGCTTGCCTCGGAGCACAGAAGGCACTTAGCTTGTCTGGTAGGCTCGCGTCACTGGGCAGCTCGCGGCTGGGTTTCCCTTTATAATCCATAATAGTTTGCAAGCCCTGCCACATAAGACAAGCATCAGAGGTGGTATAGTAGGATTCAATCTTCGTCCTGTATTGACGCTTGCCTGTTTGATGGTTCGTCGTGGGGGCATAGCGGGATTTCTTATCAGCGTCCAGATTAGTGTCCCAATCCTTGAAAGCGGGAGCTCTAGCTTTTATCTTGGTGCGGATGTTGCCTGTAATCCATGGCTTCTGGTTGGGATATGTACGTACGGTCACTGTGGGGACGACGTCGTGACGTCGTCGATGCACTTATTGATGAAGCCGGTGACTGATGTGGTATACTCCTCAATGCCTCCCAATGAATCCCAGAATACATTTTAGTCCGTTCTACCAAAACAGTCCTGTAGCTTAGCGTCCACGTCATCTGACCGCTTCCGTATTGAACGAGTCACTGGTACTTTGTGCTTGAGTTTTTGCTTGTAAGCAGGAATCAAGAGGATATAATTTGCCAAATGGAGGGTGAGCGACAGCTTTGTACGCATCTCCGTGTGCATATTTTCCCGTCTGGTTGCACGTGACATGCTGTTAGAAATGAGGTAAAACGGATTTAAGTTGTCCTGCATTGAAGTCCCCAGCCACTAGGAGCACCACTTCTGGGTGAGCATTCTCTTGTTAGCTTATGGCCTTATACAACTCGTTGAGTACGGTCTTAGTGCCTGCATCAGTTTGTGGTGGTAAATAGCCAGCTATGAAAAATAGATGAAAACTCTCTTAGTATATAGTGTGGTCTACAGTTTATCATGAGACTTCCTTAATATTAGAGATCGCGAACCAGCTGTTATTGACAAATAGACACAGACCACCCCTAGTCTTTCCAGAGGTAGCTGTTCTGTCTTGCCGATRCATGGAAAACCCAGCCAACTGTATATTATCCATGTCCTCGCTCAGTCAAGACTTGTTGAAACATATGATATTACAGTTATTAATATCCCGTTCGTAGGATAGTCTCAAATGGAGCTCATGCAGTTTACTCTCCAGTGATTGCACGTTCCCCAGTAGGACAGTAGTTAAAGGCGGATTATCCACTCGCCGACAAATTCTCACCAAGTACCCAGATTTGCGGCCCGTGTATCGGCGTCTCCTCTTCATGCGAATGACGGGGATTTGGGCCTGGTCCGGAAGGAGCAGTAAGCCAACGCTCTGAAGTTCAAAGACATTCAAAGTTCCTTCATAGAAGTCGCTCCCTCCGTAGGTATAATTCCGTGGGTCTAATTCAGACTTGGCATGTCATAACAACAAGATGCCCAGCGCTTCATACACAGAGCGCTCCTCACCCGCAAAATTTCAGTCGCACCCTATGGAAAACACTTGTCTGTCCAATGCATGTACATAGCTTTCCCATTCCATAGCAAGCTGATCTATCCATTGGTGAAATAATTAAAATGTCGAGCTAAGTGAACAATTTTTTTTATTTTTTAAATATAAACTGTTACTTTTTTGGTGTTTAAACCGTTTCAGAACGGAACAAAAAAAAGAATGGTACTGTTCAGAACTAAATGATAAGAACATTATTTTAATTGCAACCTCTGCTTTTCAGACAACCTGGGGCACAGCATGTTTAATGTTTCTTAGTCAAAGACAGACAGATGATGAGATACAGGGAGAGAATCTACTAGCCTCAAGTCTGTGATTTATGGGTTAGAGAATTATTTTAAAAGATTACATCCATACCACCATGAAACTTTCATGGGGAAAGTTTGGTGACTGAGACTCACTCTGTCTTTGACAATGGTGTTGGGGTTGGCTCTCGGAGGAGGGCCTCGGCTAGTGTTGGCCTGAGGTCTGCTGTCGGCCCTGTGCACAGGAGGGRAAAAACAAACAAGCATGTCCTATTATTTAGTTTTGTGTTCATTTCAGATACAAATGCAAGATATAGATCTGTCATTCTCAGTAGCTAGGTTTCCATCCAATTTGCAACAGATTTTCATGCAAATATTCTAGAATCTGCATAAAGAAAATATGAGCATTTTCCCACCAGTGGTATGTTTCCACTAAATAGACTTGTTGCGGATAAAAATCAGTGTGTGATGATGAAGTTCACACAAAATGTACTTTCTCACTCAGGTTTTCTTGTACAGAATAAACATTTAAAGTTCAATGTGTTTCCATCGCGTTTTCAACTGTACTGATAGTTTTGTAACAAAATCTGTTGCGTTAAATAGCAAACGAGCCTCCTCTGGTCTTGGCACCTGCGCTCTAGTCAACAGCTCGCAGATACAGTGCGGGTAGGCTGTGAGGGTAGGCTAGTCTACATGACAAGATTATTATGGATAAGAGCAAGAATATTTTTATTTGTCAAACGGAAGTTAAGCATCAATCATCATGTCACCAGTAGAAGACCCTCAATATTTTTAGGAAAGCGGCATTAAACTCATCACCGTGCCACCATGTCGAACGAACAAATCATCTGTCGGCATTAATAAAATTATACCGAAACTTCCTGTTTCCATCACAGCTGTCGTGATTATGTTTTTAAACGACATGACTTTACTCGCTTAAAAATTGTGGATGGAAACGTGGTTAGTGGCATCAAGTCTGACAAGCGGTAGATCTGTTCTATGTGTAATATTTGTATGCTTGGCCTTGCTTCCCCATAACTTTCGTTTTTGTCAACTTCAAAAGCTAAAAATATATWTTTTTGTTATTGAACACATATTTCACAGTGGTTTAGATGGTACAATGATTCTCTACACTTGCTTGTTGTGTCACATAAGCTGGAATCAGGCAGAAACTTCAGAATTTTTGAAAACAGTAATCGTCAGAGMTAAATTCTACATATCGTGTCTTTAAAGTAAGTCAAGGGCAATCATGAAATAAATATGGTCTATATGGTAAAGGAATTCAGTGTATAGAATAATATTTGGGACCCAGACTAAGAGAAGTTGATGAAGTGGACTCACTCGTAGCCCTGGGATCTTTTCCTCCTGCAGAAGCGCCTCTGCAGCTCATTCCTCCTGAAGAAGACGAAGAGGCCCAGCGCCATCAGAGGCAGTACCAGAAAGAAGAAAACCAGCAGCCCATCCCTTGTGGCGGTGTCCTTGTCTGTAGGGGGTAGGAACCAACAGTCAGGGGTAGGGACCAACAGTCCCAATCAACCTGTCTAACAATACTGTACTTCAATGTATCCTGGGAAATAACAGACTGACACAAGGTCTTGCATCTCAACTGGCTTCAAGTAGCCTCTTATTGTCCTCTTTGAAAAATCTATTTTTAATCTGGACAAGTAAGACTAAATTAGTAAATTCTCATTAGGCCATATTGCTTACACCCATTTGGTATCCAAAACACACAGATGTCTTCAGATCATAGCAGGTAGATTAGGAGAAGAAGATTCTTCTTTAGACTATGYGCCCATGGAGTCTGCTCTGAGAGGGCCTTTGTGCTGGTCACTCACCGTTCCACGTAGGGCCGCTGTCCACGCTGCCGCCGAAACCTTTAACTTCGCAGTAGGGCGGTGCCCAGCCGTTCTCACAGTGGCAGTTCCTGTTGCTGTTACACACCTAAAAGCGGAAAATGSAAGCGTATTAGACAAAGCCCAGACACCTGTAGGACACACACCGGGAGACGATTAATTTAGTAGTAGTGAATGACCTACCCCGTGACTGTGGCATTTCTTCTGGATGTCACAGTCGTAGTTAAGCACGTCGGCACTCCGACATTCGTAATTCAAACAGACCTGTGGAGCGATAACGTGAGAAGTCGCTCAGCGAAACGCTCCTGCGAAAGTGGAGAACAGCGTACCTAATTCTGTACGCAGACGCAAATAACTGCATCTGGGCTTTGCAACTACTGTATCGCCTGGAAATGGTCTCTAACAAAGAAGATAAGACTATGGAATTGAATGGAATTTATTTGGGTGAAAAAAATTATACAATGTACAATGGCTCCCCAGAGGATAGCTCCTAAAACCAACCCGTTTCCAAAGTGGTCCTGCAACTTGTTCGACTTGCTCCTCTTACCTTGTTCTCTCCACACTTGGTCCCCTCGTTCACCATGCCAGGGTCTGGAACGTCCGACCCYAGCAGAAAGTCAACGCCCCAGCACTTGATTCCGGCGATGGGCGTCTGGATGATGGAGGGCTCGATGCCAAAGACGGTGACCGACTGGACGTTCTCACACTGCAGCTTCCCACACATGGCATTCCTATACAGAGTGACAGACGGGTAAACACACAAGTACACATTTTCCTCATGCCGTCAACATACATTGTTGACAACTGTATTTGCTGTCGATTATACATTGACAAGAATGCAAGTCACAGAATTTGTCTGACCTGCTCTCACACTTCTTGTAGCCATTGTTCTGGTAGCCGCAGTTACCAAAACGATCCCCCTTGGAGTTGACATCTTTGAAACACACCTCTGGGGCAGCCTTTGCCTCTGTACAACAAGTGGGAAATTAATGAATTTACAGTACAGTGTCCATTGTTTTATTTGCACTGATTTGTCTATAAATGTTGTACTACCAGGAGAAAAAGAGTAGGAACAGCAGGGAGAACAATTGTACCACCAGAGGGCACTCATAAGCAATTGTTCTGGACATTGTGATTTAGAAGGCAGCAGAATTCCTCTTATGCAGAGCAAAGGGGAACTCACTTGGGCCAAAGATGGCCCGGCATTGTCCATCGTATTGCTGGCACTTCCCATTGTAGCAGTAGGCCTTAACCACTTTGCAGGGTTGGCCGTTCTGCTTGAAGACGTCGCTTGGACACAGTGCAGATGAGCCGTTGCAGTACTCCGAGAGGTCGCACTCATCATTGCTACCTCTACACACTGAGCCCCCTGGCAAATACTAAGAGAGTAAAGACATCACATGAACAGTGTGAATATCAGACCTGGGTTCAAACTAACTTCAGTACTTTAGCTGGGCTTGACTGAGTTTGCCTGCTGCAATGATTTTTTTTTTTATAGTTGCAAAACTGCAAACCCAGGATCGGTACAACTGCAAACCCAGCCTCAGAAATTGATMAAATTTGGATTTGTGTCACTGATCTACACATAATACCCCACACTGTCAAAGGGGAAATATGTTTGTAGAAAGGTTTACAAATGAATAAAAATGAAAAGCTGAAATGTCTTGAGTCAATAACTATTCAACCCCTTTGTTATGGCAAGCCTAAATAAGTTGAGTAAAAATGTGCGTAAGAAGTCACATAATACGTTGCATGGACTCACTGTGTGCAATAATAGTGTTTAATTAACATGATTTTTAAATGACTGCCCCATCTCTGTACCCCAAACATACAACTATCTGTAAGGTCCCTCAGTCAAGCATTGAATTTCAAGCACAGATTTAAGACCAGGGAGGTTTTCCAATGGTTCACAAAGAAGGGCACCCATTGGTAGATGGGTAAAARAAAAGAGCAGACATTGACTATCCCTTTGCGCATGGTGAAGTTATTAATTACACTTTGTATGGTGTATCAATAGACTTACTCATTACAAAGATACAGGCTTCCTTCCTAACTCAGTTGCTGGAGAGGAAGGAAACCGCTCAAGTATTTCACCATGAGGTCGAATGGTGACTTAAAAACAGTTACCGAGTTTAATGGCTGTGATAGGAGAAAACTGAGGATGGATCAACAACATTGTAGGTACTCCACAACATTAACCTAAATAACAGTGTGAAAAGATGGAAGCCTGTACAGAATACAAGTATTCCAAAACATGCATCCTGTTTGCAATAAGGCACTAAAGTAATACTGAATTATTTTTAGCAAAGAAATTAACTTTTTCTCCTGAATATGAAGCATTATGCTTGGAGCAAATCCAATACAACACGTCACGGAGTACCAGTCTTCATATTTTCACGCATGGTGTTGGCTGCATCATGTTATGGGTATGTTAGTCATCGGCAAGGACAAGGGAGTTTTAAAAAAAATATACAAATAAACAGAACAGAGCTAAGCACAGGCAAAATCSTACAGGAAAACCTGGTCTGCTTTCCAACAGACACATTCACCTTTCAGCATTACAATTACCCAAAACACAAGGCCAGATATACACTGGAGTTGCTTACCAAGACAACATTGAATGTTCCYGAGTGGCCTAGTTACAGTTTTGACTTAAATTGGCTTGAAAATCTATGGCAAGACTTGAAAATGGCAATGATTAACACCAACTTGAAAGAGCTTGAAGAATTTTTAAAAGAATAATGGACAACTATTATAAACTCAGCAAAAAAAGAAACGTCCCTTTTTCAGGACCCTGTCTTTCAAAGATAATTCATAAAATTCWAATAACTTCATTGTAAAGGGTTTATTGTAAACATATCTTCATTGTAAAGGGTTTAAACACTGTTTCCCATGCTTGTTCAATGAACTATAAACAATTAATGAACATGCACCCGTGGAACGATTGTTAAGACACTAACAGCTTATAGACGGTAGGCAATTAAGGTCACAGTTATGAAAACTTAGGACACTAAAGAGGCCTTTTTACGGACTGTGAAAAACACCGAAAGATGACCAGGGTCCCTGCTCATCTGCGTGAACGTGCCTTAGGCATGCTGCAAGAAGGCATGAGGACTGCAGATGTGGCAAGGGCAATAAATTGCAATGTCCGCACTGTGAGACGCCTAAGACAGCACTACAGGGAGACAGGACGGACAGCTGATCGTCCTCGCAGTGGCAGACCACGTGTAACAACACCTGCACAGGATCGGTACATCCGAACATCACACCTGCGGGACAGGTACAGGATGGCAACAACAACTGCCCGAGTTACACCAGGAACGCACAATCCCTCCATCGGTGCTCAGACTGTCCGCAATAAGCTGAGAGGCTGGACTGAGGGCTTGTAGGCCTGTTGTAAGGCAGGTCCTCACCAGACGTCATCGGCAACAACTTAGCCTATGGGCACAAACCCACCGTTGCTGGACCAGACAGGACTGGCAAAAAGTGCTCTTCACTGATGAGTCGCGGTTTTGTCTCACCAGGGGTGATGGTCGGTGTCACGCTTATCGTCGAAGGAATGAGCGTTACACCGAGGCCTGTACTCTGGAGCGGGATCGATTTGGAGGTGGAGGGTCCGTCATGGTCTGGGGCGGTGTGTCACAGCATCTTCGAACGGGGCTTGTTGTCATTGCAGGCAATCTCAACGCTGTGCGTTACAGGGAAGACATCCTCCTCCATCATGTGGTACTCATTCTGACATAACCCTCCAGCATGACAATGCCACCAGCCATACTGCTCGTTCTGTGCATGATTTCCTGCAAGACAGGAATGTCAGTGTTCTGCCATGGCTAGCTAAGAGCACGGATCTCAATCCCATTTAGCACGTCTGGGACCTGTTGGATCGGAGGGTGAGGGCTAGGGCCATTTCCCCCCAGATACTGACTGTTACTTTTGATTTTGACCCCCCCCTTTGTTCAGGGACACATTATTCCATTTCTGCTTGTCAAACGTCTGTGGAACTTTTTCAGTTTATGCCTCAGTTGCTGAATCTTATGTTCATAGAAATATTTACAAGTTAAGTTTGCTGAAAATAAACGCAGTTGACAGTGAGAGGACGTTTCTTTTTTGCTGAGTTTACATTCCAGGTGTGCAAAGCTCTTAGAGACTTACCCAGAAAGACTCACAGCTGTAATTGCCAAAGGTGATTCTAACATGTATTGACTCAGGGGGTTGAATACTTACCTAATCTAGATACAGGTGCATTCGTAAAGTATTCAGACCCCTTCCCCTTTTCCACATTTTGTTACGTAA
Source organism: Salvelinus sp. IW2-2015 (assembly GCF_002910315.2). Lineage (NCBI taxonomy): Eukaryota > Metazoa > Chordata > Actinopteri > Salmoniformes > Salmonidae > Salvelinus > Salvelinus sp. IW2-2015. Next base: position 44,246,646 of record NC_036855.1, on the reverse strand, counting down.
TAGCCATATAAAAATAAAAAAAATGGCCCTCTTCAATCTACACACAATACCCCATAATGACAAAGCCATATTTACATAAGTACTCAGACCCTTTGCTATAAAATATGAAATTGAGCTCAGGTGCATTCTGTTTCCATTGATCATCCTTGAGATGTTTCTACAACTTGATTGGAGTCCACCTGTGGTAAATTCAATTGATTGGACATGATTTGGAAAGGCACACACTTGTCTATATAAGGTCCCACAGTTGACAATGCATGTCGGAGCAAAAACCTAGCCATAATGTCGAAGGAATTGTCTGTAGAGCTCAGAGWCAGGATTGTGTCGAGGCGCAGATCTGGGGAAGGGTACCAAAAAATGTCTGCAGCATTGAAGGCCAAGAAAACAGTAGCCTCCATCATTCTTAAATGGAAGAAGTTTGGAACAACMAAAACTCTTCCTAGAGCTGGTTGCCCGCCCAAACTGAGCAATCGGGGGAGAAGGGCCTTGGTCAGGAAGGTGAACAAGAACCCAATGGTCACTGACAGAGCTCCAGAATTCCTCTGTGGAGATGGGATAACCTTCCAGAAGGACAACCATCTCTGCAGCACTCCACCAATCAGACAGACATTTAATGAAGCCCTGAGTGCTCTGGAGCAGGTTCTCAGACTGGGGCGAAGGTTCACCTTCCAACAGGACAACGATCCTAAGTACACAGCCAAAACAACGCAGGAGTGGCTTCGGGACAAGTCTCTGAATGTCCTTGGGTGGCCCAGCCAGAGCCCAGACTTGAACCCGATCGAACATCTCTGGAGAGACCTCTAAACAGCTGTGCAGCTGTTTAGAGGCCCATCCAACCTGACAGAGCTTGAGAGGATCTGCAGAGAAGAATGGGAGAAACTCCCCAAATACAGGTGTGCCAAGCTTGTAGCGTCATACCCAAGAAGACTCGAGGGTGTAAATGCTGCCTAAAGTGCTTCAACAAAGTACTGAGTAAAGGCTCTGAATACTTACGTAAATGTGATATTTATTTTATACTCACACATATACATATATATAAAAAAGTTTTTGCTCCGTCATTATGGGGTATTGCGTGTAGATTGATGAGGGAAAAATAAATGTAACCAATTACAGAAACGCTTTAATGTAACAAAATGTGGAAAGGTCAAGGGGTCTGAATACTTTCCGAATAAACTGTATATTAGTGTTTTATTTTCCATAGTTAAAAGGTTTTACATTTTCTTCCACTTTGACAGAGTATTTTGTGTAGTTCGTAGACAAATTATAATTAAATCAATTTGAATCGCACTTTGTAACACAACAAAAGGTTGAAAAAGTCGAGAGGCATGAATACTTTTTGAAGACACTGTATCTAGCAAACTAGGTAGATGAAAGCAAACGCTAAAAGTATTCGAAAAAAGCTTAATAGTACTTAATTATCGAAGTATCTGGTGAATATTGCTGCTGTTCAAATTCCTTTCTTTCTAGTCTGTCCCTAATTTGAGGTTCATGTAAAAAAAAATCTGATGGTTGACTTGGTTTTTAATACCAATAACATAGACAGCAGTGCTACACTAAATGGAAGTTACCTGACAATTTTTACAGCACACTCCATAAGCACACTGTGCTCCACCCTTGAGCTTGCAGGTCTTGGCTTCACAGCACGGGTCCTTCTCACATTCCTGTAGGGGGAGAAACAAACACCATGAACAATCAGTGAGCAGGAGGCCACCATCACAGACTATTATGGCATTCTCCAAAAATACTGCTGTAGTCCGAAACAGCACCCTATTCCCTATATCAGGAATCGTCAACTGGCGCTAGTAGTTCTGAATGGCGTTAAGGAGAAAAAGAGCAAAATATGGCCTTAATTAGCTGGCTTGCTAGCTTCTCTAGGCTACTCCAGTCAATTCAGGCACTGTTATATGGGAAGATAAAAAACATTGTGGCTGCTACACGTTAGCTAGTCTTGGCTGTAGCCGATTAGCGTCTCACTCTCTACATGATTTTTAAAGTAGTCAAAGGTCCCATATTCCTAGCACGCCTTGTGACTTTACAAACTTGTTTAATGCATTATGCAGTATGTTTTGTTTGTGATTTAGATGTTGTTGTGACCAGTAGAAATKAATGGTAAATAATGTAGTGTCATTTTGGAGTAACTTTTATTTTACATAAGAATATGTTTCTGAAAACTTCTATATTAATGTGGATGCTACCATGATTACAGATAATCATGAATGAATCTTGAATAATGATGAGTGAAAAATTAGAGGTCATACCCCTAAGATATGCTAATCTTTAACMATTTTTTGGAGGGTATGATATTTATCCCTCTAACTTTCTCACTCATCATTCATGATTCCCTGTAATCATGGTAGCACTTTAGAGCCCTGTCTATGGGCCTAGCACCATATCAGGGTTGGAGTATATTCCATTTCAATTTAGTCAATTCAGGAAGTAAATGGAAATGACAATTCCTCTTTTTCAGTTTACTTCCTGAATTGACTTAATTGAAAATGATACCAACGTTGCACCATGTCACTTTGTAACGGTCACCTTGTCTGAGCCACAGTCACACTCCTCTCCCATATCCACCAGTTTGTTGCCACAGTAGGGGGCGCTGTAGGCCTCTTCAGGATGCGGGATGTTAAGCAGGCAGCTGCCCCCCGTGTTCAGGATCATCTTCTCAAAGTCGTCGGCGCTGCAGCTGCTGAAGTTCCGCGAGCCACTGAGAGGGGATAAGAGACAGAAGAAGCTGGGTTAGTACCAGGATATGTGATGGTGTAGAGTGCAGTTTCCCCTAGACGACACTGATCCTAGGTCTGAAGTTTCCCCGAGACGACACTGATGCATTTCCCCCACTAATGGTTAAAGCTAGGATTGGGGTTGGGGAAGCTGATCCCACATATGTTCTTTGGGGAAACTTTGCACCACAGCAATATTTGACCCTCCTTATGTAAGGACAGATCACCATGGGAAAAGTGGTGAAATTAGTCTGAGGGTCGAGGAAAACTCACGTGGCGCCCGAGTTCATAATACAACTGGTGACCCCGCAGTGGCAGTTACGCCCGTCGTCGTGGTTCATGCCCAGGTTGTGGCCCAGCTCGTGGGCCACGATGGACGCAAAGGACGGGATGTTGTTGTTGGTGAACTGAAGGCAGAGAAAGACATAGAACGCTCATTAGAAATCAAATGAGGGCTATAGGCTAAACAGCGTGGACACAATTGATATGTCCCAAATGGCACCCTATTCCCTATATAGTGCACTAAATTTGACCAGGTTCTGGTCAAAAGTAGTGCATTACATGGGGAAAAGGGTGCCATTTGCGACACACACCATGCCCATCTTTACTCTAATCGCGTGTAAGACCAGTTCAACTTGACTTGGGTGTTAAGGGCTGTCCACACCAAGGACGATAACTATAACAATAACGAGTGAACAAGAGTGTTCACACTACAACGATAACTATAAAAGCAGTTGAGAATGATAACGAGAGCCAACGTTTGGATCACTTTCAGAGAGATTCTTTCCCTGTCCCTCCGACGATAAAACATTGACAACCAATCAAAAACACGTTCTATTGAAGTGTTCTTGGTTGTAGGTGCGCGAGGATGCTCGAAGAGGAGAGAAGCAGAGTGCACGGTAAGCTTGCCTGAATAACTGGGCATGTGTGAGCATATTGGTGGCCACATTAATTATAGGACGACTTGGGAGAATGATGATCCACAACAAACAACGCATATCAGTATGAGAAGGACATATTTTCCTATGTTATCTGTTAACACTGATACAGCCTGACAAAATAGAAAATACCCATTACTGATTCAAATAGTTGCCAAATCAGGCATAGACTAGATCAGTGGTTCCCAACCTTTTTTAGTTAGTGTACCACCAACTGAATTATACTCTGCCSCGGAATACCCCCATGTGTGCATTTKACCAGTAAGTCTATGGTCTCATGAGTCTTCAACTACCCCCTGTGGACTGGCCAAGTACCCCCTGAAGTCCTAGTACCCCTGGTTGGGAACCACTGGGCTAGATTATTATTTTGAAATGAAACATGCATTCAAAACAMAGGGCTTTTTAGCGGTTATTGAAATTATATTCGCTGCAGGTTACAGCCCAGACTAGACTTTTTTACTCACAAAAAAAGTCTTAAAAAATAAAAAAGTATTATTGGGGCCTCCCGAGTGGCGCAGCGGTCTAAGCCACYGCATCGCAGTGCTAGAGACATTACTACAAACTGTCCCCCCGGGTTAGGGGACAGTTTGGCCAGGGGGGCTTTATTTGGCTCATAGCGCTTTAGTGAATCCTTGTGGCAGGCCGGGTGCCTGCAGGCTGAATYCGGTAGCCAGTTGAACAGTGTTTCCTCCRACCCATTGGTGCRGCTGGCTTCCAGGTTAAGCTGGCGGGTGTTTCGGAGGACGCATGACTCCACCTTCGCCTCTCTTGAGCCCCTTGGTGAGTTGCAGCAATGAGACAAGATTGAAATTGTGGAGAAAAAGGGGGGTAAAACACACACCCCCAAAAATGTATATATATTATMTATTTTTTTGTTGCATTATTGCATTGTGTTGTTATAGCCTAGTCATTTTCTTGTCCCTAAAAAGTTAAATCAATTGGAAAGATTTTCAAGCTGGATGCCCACGGGACTGGGAGCGTAGCCTGGGAAGTGCACAGTCTAGTCTATCCTAGGCTACCTGTCACTTCATCATCTGATTAAAACAAATATTTCCCTGTGTAAATTCATTGGGTATAGACTATTCACTGCAGTATTAGGGCTAATATTTAGCTAATGAATAATGGGTTGCATACGCTCCTAACTAAGGCTACACATCTCTGGTATGTCTTGAAGGTTATCTTTGCGCAATTACGCACCTGGCCTCTCCGCTACAGCTTTTTCTCTTTAGTCTTGGAGTCCCAGGAAAAGCCAGACTACAATAGCTTGTTGTACAATGATTTCAAGCATTTTATGTACTACTACTAGTCTATTGAGGAGAAATTACAGCTTGTTCTTGCTTGCTGAATGTAAAATACAGGAGCCAAAAGAACTGGCGGGGAGTTTGAAAGGAGCGAGCGCGCGCGATTGTGTGATCAAAATTCACAACATGTAGCCTGCTAATGTACTGTACCTTTTTGGACCTTGTAAACAGTTGAGAATAGACCCATAACCGATCCAAATGGTTGCATAAATCAGGCCTAGGCTGTATGCATTTATTTCAGCAAGAAGCATTAAAAACAGGATGTTCGGGCAGTTATTCAAATGTTCCTACATCACTGCAGTTTACAGCCCCTAGACAATAATTGTGTACTGACTTGATAACAAATTCCTCACTGAACTGTAGCCTAGGTAGAATAATGTTTCTGCCTAAAAACGTAGGCCTAATCAATAGTGGAGCTTTGATTCTTGCACTTTGACAGGTAAATATTTTTAGCACTATTAAGCTTCTTAATTTGGCTACACAACTATAGCCTCTATCTACCAGCTGTTAGCAATAGGCTATAAGCTACGGACGCAAGCCTCTTTACTATAGTATGTGCACGTTATTCGAATATACRAACTGATGTTCTGTGAGTATGAATTTCTGTGGCCCAAAAATAGGCCTATTTTAACATTGAAAATGATTTTCTCCATTAAATTGAAATATCCATATGACATTGTTACTTGCAAGGATATACCATGACATTTATAATGATTCATTTAATAAAACAAACTTTTCAATGTAGTTTTTAAGACACACGCCCCATAAAAAAGCCTGGTAGCCGTCCGGTAGCCTTCAAGTGTGTAGCTTGTCGTTTATCTTGGCCAATCAAAGCAGCAATGAGTCTCAATGTGTAACAAGTGTAATGAGAGTTCACTAATGCAATGCAAGACGGAATAAAATTACGGAGTTAAAGTTAGCGAAATGAGAAAGAGTAGACTACAACTAGCAACTTTCAGGTAGGCTGTTGTATTATTTGAATGGGGTTAAGGTCTCCATTGGCTACTCCAGTTAATACAGGCACTATTATATGGGATGACAAATGACGTTGTCTGCTACAAGTTAGTTGGTTTTGGCTGTAGCGTCTCACTCTCTGCCTCCGTCTGCTTATTCTAGACCTAATAGCCTTCACATGGAGAGAAGCAGGCTTGCTGCTGTTAATTGCTGATTGTAGGCCAAATTAACTGTCGGGATCACTTTTGGCTAGGGATAACATTTTTGCATTGCAAATGGTTGCACAGACAGAGAGATGAGCACAGTGAAAAAGATCCAAACAAATTGACAACCAGTAGAAAAATAGATAAAGGCGTCAGTTTCTATATAATGAAAGGCTGCTTAGTATCTATCGAACAAGCAGCAACTACGCAGAGACATGCACGGAGTATGAGGTGAGKATATTAAAGGAATACTACACTCAAAAACGATCTGTTAGTATTTTGTTAATTAGTCCACTGTTAATGCAATCCCCCAAAATGTTGCATGTCAGCAGTCAAGATGGAGCACTTTCAGTAGAGAGAAATAACAGGTATGAGATGTGTTTTACATGATATGATGCATTTGGGAGAGTAATCAGTGGAGTCCCAAGGGAGCAACTGTTAACTCGAAATGACACAACGACAAGGTTCCAGTTTAACAAAGTTTACTATACCATATGAACACACTACAAGGTAGCCATCGCACTCCAGGCTAGGTCCATCAACAGAAAGACTTCCCGCGCAGGCGCACTCTTGACAGAGTGATAGCCCCGTAATAACAGAAATATAGGGATACTTAAAACATGAACTTAACAGCAACTTACTGCGTTGATCCCACCCCCGTGACTCCGCGAGCAGACCGTGCTGACAAAGGCCATCCCAGCAGTGCCCCCAAAGCTCTTCTTCCTGGAGAGACAAAAAATACAGAGAGACTATGTAGCGAGAGACATAATAAACCCAGTGATAAATTACTATTTTGTCTCTCCTGGGCCCATGTTCATCAAGTGTCTCAGAGTAAGAGTGCTGATCTAGGATCAGGTCCCCTGCCCATGTAATCTTACTTATTATGATTGTAAAGGCAAGACTGGTCCTAGATCAGCACTCTGACTCAGAGAAGCTGAATATGAACCCTGTATTCTATGAGGTTAAAGGATAACTACACTCAAAAATGATTAATACAATTTTTTGTTGTTGATGTCAGTAGTTAATGTGGAAGGACCACCAGAGGGCAGGCTGGGCTCACGGATGGTAGCCCAACAAGGCATGGGAGACAAGGTAACCAGAGGCAATTGAGCACAGCTGACACTACTAATGAGATATTCTCCTTCCCCTATAAGAGAGAGTATGGAACCAGCAGAAGGGGGGGGGGGGAGAACTATCTCTGGAAGATGGCCACCGAGACAGAGGAGCGATCTATGAAGAACCATTAAGACGGTGACAATCCCGTGACCTTTGTTGTAGTTTAAAGACTCTCGTAGTGGACAAGATATTGAGGGAATTACCCAGTGACTTAAAAAGGGTTGTGGGGCAAGCCAACCCGTTGTCAGCCGACGACATAGCCCAGGCGGTGGAAACATATCGGTCTACAGGGGAGTTGTTAAAAAGTGACAAGGAGGAACGGAAGGATTCTTCCAATCCCGTACCACGACTCACCCMGGCGCGTCCGCCACCGAAMYGTCCAAAACCCCTCCGGAGGTGGGAGAAGTCATCCCCCACACAGCAGGGTCGGTGTTATAAATGTCAGTCTCCCAACCATTATGCCCCACAATGTCCTAGCAAGGACGAGCCCATGGGCACAGAGTCATCACTGCCCACCCCCACACATCTCGGTTTGAGGGGGCAGGATCAACACTGTTGGTTAGCAGAAATAGCTTCAGCCCCAGAGATTCCAGTTCGAGTCGAAGSACAAGATGTGGTAGCCATTCTCGACTCGGGAAGTATGGTTACGTTAGTAGAGGAGCGGCTGGTGACCTCCGCAACACTGCTACCAGACAAAGTAGCCGTATCCTGTATCCATGGAGACACCCACTATTACCCCACTGTGAATCTGCCTATTCTCACTCCAAAAGGAAGGTGTACAGTCAGGTCAGGGAAAGTGCCCCANATATGAACACACTACAAGGTAGCCATCGCACTCCAGGCTAGGTCCATCAACAGAAAGACTTCCCGCGCAGGCGCACTCTTGACAGAGTGATAGCCACGTAATAACAGAAATATAGGGATACTTAAAACATGAACTTAAATATCTCCCACTTTTCTTTAAAGATAAAACATACACAACATAATTAAATGTCCAAGATTATTCAAGTTCCCCATTACAAATGGGTTGTGTGACAAATGTTTTATTTGTATTAATCAAGCTGCCACTTTCCATTACTTAGAGCCTGGAGTAGCACAAGACCGGATGCTCCTTTTTTAGTCAGACAGTCAGCAAGCTGTTCCTTTGTGGTCGACCACAGCATCCACTGGATTCTCTGTGCTTGAATAAGTTCCTTGATGCTGCTAATCTCAAGACGAAGTCTTTTCTCTGTGACAGACTTGGTTGACTTCACAGCATCAACTAATGAGTAGTTGTCAGTGACAAACTACAGGTAGAATGTGCCGTTTTGTCTCACCAGTGGTAAGCTCTGAGAACAGAGTTGCAAGAAAGATAGCATTGTCAATTCCATCCGCAAGAGTTTGTCCAGCAAGTGTGCTTCGGACAACCCTTCTGATCCTTTTTGACTGCCAACAGATAGGTGAGAATCTTCGTCCTTCACCAATTAACACGATTAGATGTCCACCTTGTGTGCCTCCATCTGTAAGGTTCCCTAGGGAAGCATCACTGAAGACAACTAGTTTCAAAGAGCCATCTTTTCCAACAAGCTGAAACTTTAAAGTCACTTGTTGTAATTTCAACTTTGTTTGTCTCATGAATGGTTTGTACAGTGGCGTGTTTTGTGTTAGATGCCAAGTTGCAACCATCAAACATCAGGTCTACTCTGTCTAGCAACCCATAGGACAATTTCTATCTTTGACCTCAATTGATCAGCTTCAATTCCACAGAGAGGGGAATTCCTTTGTACGGCTCTTGAAGAATCTATGTGGATGGGTTGAAGATTCTTGATATAGCTCTCCTGTTGCATCAGTATTGCTTCATCAACTGTAATAAACTCTATGCCAACATAACAAAAGTTATCATGCTCCTCACGGCCGACCTGGAAAACAGCTTTGAGGTGTGGAATCACAGTTGTAGCAAAGGTCTGTGAGCCACCCCAGATAAAGTCATCAACATGACAGGCAAGTACTCCAGTCACATTGCAGTCTTGATCAAGCCAATAGAAGACTGCAGAATCCACTTGTGACATTTTCCCACCTGTATTCAGCATTGTTGCCTCGACTTTGTTGTACCAGTAGAGTGATGCATCTGCCAGGCCATACACACACTTTTTTGTTTCCACAGTGTTCCTTCGCTCTTAGCTTCAGGCGGAGGTCGGATGTGAATGTCCCTTGACAGCTCTGTTCCCTGCAAAAATGCAGATTTGATGTCTATGGAATTAAGTTTCCATTTTTTCTGGCAGATCACTGACATCAGCAATCTGAGTGACTCTGAGGCGCATGTCGGTGAGTCTTTTGGGAGTTCTTTAGCAGCCAGCTCCTCAAAACCTCTAGCCACTAGACGTGCTTTAGGCACTATTCCAGTTAAGGATTCTTTAAGGGTACACACCCACCTTGTTGAGACACATTTTTGGCCAATGTCTTTGACTTCCTCAAACACTCAATTTTTTCTCCAATTACTGAGCTCATCTAGCTTAGCTGAGTCAAATGACACGTCCTTTGTTTCAAGTACATCATCATTTTGAATGTCATTCTGTTTTTCTCGATTTTCCATTGGTTCAATTCTGAKATTATCTACAAGTGACAGGTCAGCTGACCCTGTTGTACCAGAAAGTGTAGCTGGTTCAGAGTACTGCAAGTTGTACCAGTTCTGGTGTTTTCCTTTTGCTTTTCCTGCTCGTCCAATGACGGTTGCTGTRTGTGGAATACCACTTTCTCTGTCCATGTATTTAACAGTTTGTCCAGTTTTCAGATTGGAACAACCATGTTGTCTTAACACATGTGTGGCTGTTGAATGTTTCCCTCATTTGAACCCTCAACAGTATTACCTGTGTCATGGTTGAAGGTCTCTGCTCCATTTCCTGTGTCAGCTTCAGTGTCCATATAATTGGATGCGACATCTGGTAGGTTTGTGTCTGTTAATGTGTCCTTTTTGTCATTTTCATTAGGAGACTGATTCTCAGCAGCAGCCCCTCTATCTTGTTGATCATTTACTTTCCGCAATCTTGAGTGATGCACCCTGACAATGGTGCGTCCGTGCCTCACAAATATCACCACACCATCTTGGCCAATGACTACTCCCGGTCCTTTCCACTCTTGACAGTCAACTCGTTTGTAGTACACTTGGTTTCCAGTTTCGTACTTCTCATTTTTACATGGACTCTGTGTGATGTCTTTGTCTAAAATGTTTACACAATAGTGGCCTGAGGTAGTAAGTTCAAGAGTCACTGATTGTTTAAACATCACTGCCTTGTCATGTTTTATGTCTAGTACAGCCCCTGCCTTCTTGAGGGAAGCTTTGCTTAATAGTAAGGGGATATCTGTAGAAACCACCTCTGTTTCAATGTGACACTTACTCTGACCAATTTTTGCTGGTATCTTAACTCTCTTGGTAGAATGGATGATTTTCCCATCTCCAAATTTGAAAGCTCTGTTGCTTGGTGTGTCAATCATATTTTGTACTTCTTTCATATTTAGTTCACTGACATAGCTATCAAGCCATTTTGCACCACACACTGTCAGTGTACATGCAGTATCAATCACAGCAGATTCTAAGGATTCAACTATAAAAATCTCAGTATCAGAAGCAGATTAGTTTGAAAAAGGTGTAATGTTACACTGCTCTATCTCTGTGTTTACATTTTCCTCTGTTAGTTTAACTTGTTCATTTTTATGAGGACAGTCTTTAACCCAATGGTAAGTGCTTTGACAAATAGCACATTTTGATCTCCTTCCATATTTGTCCAGCGGATGTGTGCCGGGCAATGACTACTAAGCCTCAGTCACTCAGATTGCTGATGACAGTGATCTGCCAGAAAAAAATGGCAACTTAATTCCATAGACATCAAATCTGCATGGTTGTCTTGAATGTGACTTGTTGGCGCCTTTTCTCTGCTGCTCAGTGTAATATGCTGCGTCACTCACTTGCATTCCATCTGTTATTGGCGCGACAGACGTCTTTTCACCCAAAATATTGCCGTCTGATGCAAAAGTTAGCACAGTACAAGCAGTCAAAGCCAACTGTTTCTCCCTACCATATAGACAGTAAGTATCTCGCAACTTGAAGGCTAACACTGTATCCGGGAGAACCATGTTGTACTTGCGCATCCTATTGTACCCTCTGTTCGAAATCAATGATGTAGTCCGTCATTGCAACCGAAATATCTCTCGTAACACTGTCAAAGTTTGAATATGCCTCGTAGGCACGGCCTTTCTCTTCTTTAAGAAATACAGAATCCAGTGATCTGATCAAAGTTCCCATACCATCATCCTTGTTTAAATCCCCAATGGATATTTCCAGTGCTGTATCTCTCGCTCTTCCCTCGAGCGATAATACCACAGCAAGTGCTTGCTTTTTCGCGTCCAGATTAGTAACCCGTGTCCAGATTCCAAGTTCATTTTCCCAACTTTCGTACGACCTCTTCTCGTCGAAGCGACGTGGCACATTGTAGTTATTAGCCATCCTCTGCTACCAATGATAACTCGACATGACACAACGACAAGGTTCCAGTTTAACAAAGTTTACTATACCATATGAACACACTACAAGGTAGCCATCGCACTCCAGGCTAGGTCCATCAACCCCCGCTAACTCTCTCCTCTTCCATCCTATCATCTCTTCCCTCTGCTTCAAACCTTCTCCACCTATCTCCTGATTCTGCCTCCTCACCCTCCTCTCCTCCCTTTTGCATCCTTTGACTCTCATGTCCCCTATCCTCCAGGCCGGCCGTCTCCCTCCTGCCTCCGTGGCTCGACGACTCATTTTGCGAGCTCACAGAACAGGGCTCGGGCAGCCGAGCGGAAATGGAGGAAAACTCGCCTCCCTGCGGACCTTGCATCCTTTCACTCCCTCCTCTCTACATTCTCCTCTTCGGTCTCTGCTGCCTAAGCACTTTCTACCACTTCTAAATTTCAAGCATTGCCTCTAACCCTAGGAGCTCTTTGCCACCTTCTTCCTCCCTCCTGGGAATCCTCCTCCCCCTCCCCCCCCTCCTCCCTTGAGAATGACTTCGTCAACCATTTTGAAAAGAAGGTTCGACGACATGCCGATCCTCGTTTGCTAAAGTCAAACGACACCGCTGTTCTTGCTCACACTGCCCTACCTGTGCTTGACCTCTTTCTCCCCTCTCTCTCCGATGAAATCTCGCGGTCTTGGAGGCCGGCCGCCCAACAACCTGCCCGCTTGACCCTAGTTCCCCTCCTCTCTTCTCCAGACTTTCCTTACCTCACCTCGCTCATCAACTCATCTTGACCGCTGGCTTACGTCCTTCCGTCTTCAAGAGAGCGAGAGTTGCACCCCTTTCTGAAAAAAACCTTACACTCGATCCTCCGATGTCAACAAACTACAGACCAGTATCCCTTCTTTCTTTTTCTCTCCAAACTCCTTTGAACGTGCCGTCCTTGGGCCAGCTCTCCGGCCTATCTCTCTCAGAATGGACCTTCTGATCCAATCAGTCAGGTTTCAAGACTAGTCATTCAATGAGACTGCTCTTCTCTGTTGTCACGGAGGTGCTCCCGCACTGCTAAAGCTAACTCTCTCTCCTCTGCTCTCATCTTCTAGACCTTTGGGCTGCTTGATACTTGTGAACCATCAGATCCTCCTTCCACCCTCTCCGAGTTGGGGCATCTCCAGGCGGCCCACGCTTGGATTGCGTCCTACCTGACAGTCGCTGCCTACCAGGTGGGCGTGCCGAGAATTCTGTTCTCCTGCACCACGGTGCTCTCACCACTGGTGTCCCCCAGGGCTCTGTTCTAGGCCCTCTTCCTATTCTCGCTATACACCAAGTCACTTGCTCTGTCATTCCTTACATGGTCCTCTCCTATCATTGCTATGCAGACGACACACCAATTAATCTTCTCCTTTCCCCTTCTTGATAACCAGGTTGGCCGAATCCCCACATCTCTGCATGTCTGGCGACATAATCAGTGTGGATGACGATCACCAACCTCAAGCTGAACCTCGGCAAGACGAGTTGCTCTTCCTCCTCGGGGAAGGACTGCCCGTTCCATGACCTCGCCATCACGGTTGACAACTCCTTGTGTCCTCCTCCCAGGTGCTAAGAATTCTTGGCGTGATCCTGGACAACACCCTGTCGTTTCTCAAACTAACATAAGAGCGGTGACCCGTTCCTGTAGGGTTCATGCATCTAACAACATTTTCGCAAGAGTACGACCCTGCCCTTCACACAAGGAACGGCGCAGTTTTCCTAATCCATGGATTGTCATCTCCCGCTGGATTACTGCAACTCGCTGTTGGTTCTGGGCTCCCGCCTGCTGACATTTAAACCCCCTACAACTCATTCCAGAACGCCGCAGCCCGTTGGTGCTTCAACCTTCCCAAGTTCTCTACGTCAACCCCGCTCCTTTCCGCTCTCTCACTGGCTTCCGTTGAAGCTCGCATCCGCTACAAGACCATGGCTGCTTGCCTACGGAGCTGTGAAGGGGAACGGCACTCCGTACCTTCAGGCTCTGATCAGGCCCTTACACCCAAACAAGGCACTGCGTTCATCCACCTCTGGCCTGCTCGCTCCCTACCTCTGAGGAAGTACAGTTCCCGCTCCAGCCCAGTCAAACTGTCGCTGCTCTGGCACCCCAATGTGGCAACAAACTCCCTCACGACGCCATGTCAGCGGAGTCAATCACCACCCTTACGGAGACACCTGAAACCCCACCTCTTTAAGGGAATACCTAGGATAGGGATAAAGTAATCCTTCTAAACCCCCCCCCCCCCTTAAAAGAGTTAGATGCACTATGGTAAAGTGGTTGTTCCACTATATCTAAAAGGTGAATGCCACCAATTTGTAAGTCGCTTGGATAGCAGCGTCTTGCTTAAATGACTTAAATGTTATTAAGTCATTGGCCCGCCTCCATGAGCACAGACATTGATCTGGCGTCATGGGACAGACCTTTTCTACTGTTCCGAATAAACCCCCACCTGAAGAAATCCTCTTTAGACCATGCGTACCTCGGTAAGCTGAGGGGGCGAAGGTTTGAGTAGAGACCACAAAAAACTTAGGGTAAAAAGCTAAGGTTGTAATGGTTGTTGAATTCCTAACCAAACCACGTGGAGCATTGGCTACACTGGTGGAAATGGTACAACTCAGACTATCGATACCGACAGAATAAGAGCAAATCTTCGATACTAATTACTATCTGCAGCTAGGAATTATGTACCATGGAATGCGAAGACCGACAACC
>NC_036855.1:44222933-44228316 GCF_002910315.2 Salvelinus sp. IW2-2015 | reverse complement strand
GCCGAAACATCTATTGTATAAGAACATTTCTGAATGGGACTGAAGTATCCATTCTTACCACAGAATACTTATTGGAAGCAGATGGAGAGACGAGCGGATGAACTTTCCAACAGAAAGACGGACGATTCCAACAGAGATCTCTGATGGCACACTGAGCGTAAATATATATTGATTGCAATGATTCCCGAATGAGTGAGCGTTCATGTGCAAAGGATTAGCRTTTGAATKAATTATTATCAACTGTGTAGTGACTCTTGTCTTACCCGCTCTTCTCAGTCCACACCCACTTCCTTTTGTCTACCAAGCCGTCATATGGGCTAAGCCCACTAGGGAACCTCCCCTATCATTTCCTTGTAACCATATCTACTGTTTGTTTTTGCATTTCTGTTATTCAGTTAGTAAATATATGATTAAGACAATTGATGTATGGATGATTCATAGTAAAGGCTGGGTTCGTGCAGAAAACCAACAATTTATGGCGTTTGGAATGAGATTAACGTGAGGTAAAGAATAATTCATTAATTGAAGAATAATTGATCAGATATTAAAATATCTGAAGTTATTTTAGGAAAATTATAACTTTAATCTGAATATTTTCCTTCGTGCCCTGACTCTAGTTAATTACTTTTACATGATTAGTTTAATCACGTAATAATAAAGAATCTGTGAAGTTACTAAAATAACAGTCTTCACTTTAATGATGCCAAAGACACAATAACTGTTAACCTTTATCTCGTAGTGTGATGAAGAATTAAAATGAGGCAATWTTTTACTATACTAGCATTTATTAAACTTAATAGTTTAAAAAAAATACATAAAGGCCCTCTTTATAATGCAGATTGTTAAAGAAATGTTTCAATCACACTGCCAGATTATAGTGARGTTTATAGTACGTTTTGCACTATGCACAATTCCTATGCAATATGAAAATGTTGCATCTAAACTCTAAACACAATCTATGAAGAAATCATTGGTGTATATTCTTGGAATTGTCTTGTTTGGTATTGCAAACGTTGACTGCAACTCATACCATACTGTGTCGTAGGGTATTTGACCCTGATTGAGCACTTGTAGTATGCATACTTTTTTGTATACTTACACTGTCAATGTAGTTTGCAAGATGAATCATCTCGTCTCGCACTGCAGTCTCATTCCTGTGCATGTAGGTGAACTGTAGAGGGAAAGGACAGAAGTGAGCATTGGCTAGAGTATCCTGAAGGCCTCATTCAAAAAGWTTAAAAACGGACTGGGCCAAAAGTTCTTAAGCCCAATGGAGATTTCAACTAGCCTGGGCATCATGTTTGTGCAACCATGCCACTCCTTGTCATATCTTTGGCATATGGCAAAGAGTGGAATGATAGCAAAAATAGGTCTGGTACCCAGGCTAGATTTCACACAGGCCATCAAGAAATGAAAAGATCAAAGGTTTTTTCTTRATCAAAAATGGGATTAGGTGGTAATGGGTGCGGTCAGCCAGTCGCTGCAACTGAATTCGGTCCGGGCCCTTGGCAAGAAAACTTAAGGCCCCCACCTTGGCGAAGTTGAGAAATGCTCGCATTTTTAAGCCAATTGACTGAAATGTTACACATTTCTCCATGGAGCTGAGAGAAAATGTTGCAGTTTTAAAGCKAAATGCCTGCAATTCTACATATTGTGCCTTGGAGTCGAGAGAAAGATTTTATGCAATTTTATGCATTTTGTCATGGCTAATGYTGTGTTCTGATGCGCAAACATTTTAAATTCTCCCCGTCTAGCTTTAATTTTGGTGAWAGTTCTCAAATAAATTCWGCAAAAAAAGAAACGTCCTCACTGTCAACTGCGTTTATTTTCAGCAAACTTAACACGTGTAAATATTTGTATGAACATAAGATTCAGCAACTGAGAACAAGTTCAGTCCTCATGGACAGYACCAGATTTGMCAGGTCTTGCTGTRAGATGTTACCCCACTCTTCCACCAAGGCACCTGCAAGTTCCCAGACATTTCTGGGGRGAATGGCCCTAGCCCTCACCCTCCAATCCAACAGGTCCCAGACGTGCTAAGTGGGATTGAGATCCGGGCTCTTTGATGGCCATGGCAGAACACTGACATTCCTGTCTTGCAGGAAATCACGCAGCAGAACGAGCAGTATGGCTGGTGGCACTGTCCTTCTGGAGGGTCATGTCAGGATGAGCCTGCAGGAAGTGTACCACATGAGGGAGGAGGATGTCTTCCTGTAACTGCACAGAAGTTTGAGATTGCCTGCAATGACAACAAGCTCAGTCCGATGATGCTGTGACACAACGCGCAGACATGACGGACCCCCACCTCCAAAATCGATCCGCTCCAGAGTACAGGCCTCGGTGGTAACGCTCATCCTTCGACGATAAGCAGTGATTCCAACCATCACCCTGGTGAGACAAAACCGCAACTCGTGCAGTGAAGAGCACTTTTGCCAGTCCTGTCTGGTCCAGCGCGGTGGGTGTGTGCCCATAGGCTACGTGTTGCGATGATCGTTGGTGTAGGACCTGCTTTACAACAGGCCTACAAGCCTCAGAGTCCAGACTCTTCAGCCTAGGGTGGACAGTCTGAGCACTGATGGAGGGATTGTGCGTTCCTGGTGTAACTCGGGGCAGTTGTTGTGTGCATCCTGTACCTGTCCCGCGGTGTGATGTTCGGATGTAGTGATCCTGTGCGGGTGTTGTTACACACGTGGTCTGCCACGGCGAGATGATCAGCTGTCCGTCCTATCTCCTGTAGGCGCTGTTTTAGGCATCTTACGTACAGACATGGCAAATTATTGCCCTGGCAGCACTTGCAGTCCTCATGCCTCCTTGCAGCATGCCTAAGGCACGTTCACGCAGATGAGCAGGGACCCTGGTCTTTCTTTTGTGTTTTTTCAGAGTCAGTAGAAAGCGCTCTTCAGTGTCCTAAGTTTCATAACTGAGACGTTAATTGCCTACGTCTGTAAGCTGTTAGTGTCTTAACGACCGTTTCACAGGTGCATGTTCATTAATTGTTTATGGTTCATTGAACAAGCATGGAAACAGTGTTTAAACCCTATACAATGAAGATCTGTGAAGTTATTTGGATTTTTACGAATTATCTTTGAAAGACAGGGTCCTGAAAAAGGGACATTTTATTATTGTTTATGTATTTATTTTTAAACACAGATCTCGTACAACGCTGTGTACTACCCCCTTCACAGAACATAGCAAAATGGCTCTAACCGATTAGAAAGAGGAGCCGTATCTCAGACTGGCCAATAAATAGCGAAGATTAAAATGGGCAAGAAGAACACAGACACTGGACAGAGGAACTCTGCCTAGAAGGCCAGCATCGGAGTCGCCTCTTCACTGTTGACGTTGAGACTGGTGTTTTGCGTGTACTACTTAATGAAGCTGCCAGTTGAGGACTTGTGAGGTGTCTGTTTCTCAAACTAGACACTAATGTACTTGTCCTCATGCTCAGTTGTCACCGAGGCCTCCCATTCCTCTTTCTATTCGGTTAGGGCCAGTTTGCGCTGTTCTGTGAAGAGAATAGTACACAGCGTTATACGAGATTCTTCAGTTTTTGGCAATTCTTGCATGGAATTGCCTTTCAGAACAAGAATAGACGGACGAGTTACAGAAGAAAGTTATTTGTTTCTGGCCATTTTGAGCCTGTAATCGAACACACAAATGCTGATGCTCCAGATTCTCAACTAGTCTAAAGAAGGCCAGTTTTATTGCTTCTTTAATCAGGACAACAGTTTTCAGCTGAGCTAATATAAATGCAAACGGTTTTCTAATGATCAATTAGCCTTTAAATTTTTTTTTACTTTGATTAGCTAACACAACATGCCATTGGAACACAGGAGTGATGGTTGCTGATAATGGGCCTCTGTATGCCTATGTAGATATTCCATTCAAAAATCAGCCGTTTCCAGCTACAATAGGCATTTACAACAATAACAATGTCTAAACTGTATTTCTGATCAATTTGATGTTATGTTAATGGGCAATTTTTGTTGTTGCTTTTCTTTCAAAACAAGGACATTTCTAAGTGACCCCAAACTTTTGAACGGTAGTGTTTATAGGTACATTATCTTATCTACATAATTTGTCAGATTTGAGTAGTTTAATAAGTTTACACTGAAATCGTTCTTCCATAAAAATAATAATTAAAAAAAAAAGGTTTTTGTTTTACACTGTATTGATTAAGACAGCCCGAAAAAACAAGTATGTGTTACTGCAGTCCAATATGGCGACCGGAGTTTGGGCGAGTGGGTGTATGGAAAGCGAATAAGCTAATTGAACAGATTTGTTGTCACTCAAGACCGTTTTGTGGTTTAAGAATTGGAATTTWAAAAAACACTTCTCAATCAAAACCGCTTTAAACACAACCACATCCACTGCTTTCCAAAATGTACTGTTGAGGGAAAAGATTTTAAATTATGTATAAAACACAGTCTAGGTTTATCAGTCGTTGGACATGATCCTGTTTGGGCTATAGGGGGCGAATTGGAAAAACTGGAAAATATGCGCAAATTTTCAAACGGCCTTTTAATCAATTTCTGCTCTTACAATATGCATATTGTTAATAGTATTGGATAGAAAAGAGTCTCAAGTTTCTAAAACCGTTTTAATATTTTCTCTGAGTGGAACACAAGTCCTTTGGCAGCACTTTCCCCGACCAGGAAGTAAAATGCAAGATGTTTATGCTGCTTCAACGCTCTGCCTATACATGGTCATGCCACTTATGACCCGAAACACACCTCGTACGCCTTCCTCTGGGTGTCAAGAGACGTCAGAGGAGAAATCATGCATTTATCTTGTTTTGACGTGAAATAAGACCTATTTCTTTGACGTGACCGTCAATTTCAGGAAGTCAGAAGCGTGCGACTTGGGAGAGATATCATGTTTTGTTTTGCTGCCGTTTCGGATGTGAACTATCTCCAGCTCGGATTTGATTTGATAAATGAGACCATGTCATCGTAATGTATGTTTTTTCAATATAGTTTAATCAGATTATTTGAATTTTTTCGGGAGTTTTGCGTGTTCCGTAATGTTTACTTTGTTTACGTTGGAGAGATCCGTGCCACTCGACGAGTACCCCTGCTAAATGAAGATGGAAAGTTGCCATTCTGAAAGGATTGAACGACTCTTCTGGACTAAGGACAACTTGATCAACATTCTGATGAAAGATCAGCCAAAGTAAGACCAAATTTATAATGTTATTTCATATATCTGTCGTGCATGTCAACTGGTCGCGCGCGCCCAAGTGTGTCTGTCTGGCGTGGCTATGCTAATTTAGCGCTACATTTAGTTTTCGATGTAAACATTTAATAAATCGGAAAATATGTCTGGAATCACAAGAATCCTGTTTTTCAATTGCTGCACAGTATGTATTTCTCAGAAATGTTTT
>NC_036855.1:44116908-44221587 GCF_002910315.2 Salvelinus sp. IW2-2015 | reverse complement strand
GAAATGTTTTCAATCACACTGCCAGATTATAGTGAGAGTTTATAGTACGTTTTTGCACTATGCCCAATTCCTATGCAATACTGGAAAATGTTGCATCTAAACTCTAAACACAATCTATGAAGAAATCATTGGTGTATATTCTTGGAAATTGTCTTTTTTTTGGTAATTGCAAACGTGACTGCAACTCAATACCATAACGTGTGTCGTAGGGTAATTTTGACCCTGATTGCACTTTTGTAGATAATGCATACTTTTTTGTATAACTTACACTGTCATGTAGTTTGCAAGATGAACATCTCGTCTCGCACTGCAGTCTACATTTCCGTGGCATGTAGGTGAACTGTAGAGGGAAAGGACAGAAGTGAGCATTGGCTAGAGTATCCCTGAAGACCTCATTCAAAAAAGTTTAAAAACGGACTGGGCCAAAAGTTCTTAAGCCCAATGGAGATTTCAACTAGCCTGGGCATCATGTTTGTGCAAACCATAGCCACTCCACTTGTCATATCTTTGGCATATGGCAAAGAGTTGGAATGATAGCAAAAATAGGTCCTGGTACCCCAGGCTAGATTTCACACAGGCCATCAAGAAATGAAAAAGAATCAAAGGTTTTTTTCTTTGATCAAAAAATGGTTAGGTGGTAATGGGTTGCGGTCAGCCAGTCGCTGCAACTGAATTTCGGTCCGGGCCCTTGGCAAGGAAAAACTTTAAGGCCCCACCTTGGCGAAGTTGAGAAATGCTCGCATTTTTAGCCAATTGACTGGAAATGTTACACATTTCTCCATGGAGCTGAGAGAAAATGTGCAGTTATTAAAAGCGAATTGCCTGCGCATTCTACATATTGTGGCCTTGGAGTCGAGAAAAGATTTTATGCAATTTTATGCATTTGTCATGGCTAATGTGTGTTCTGGATGCGCAAACATTTTAAATTCTCCCCGTCTAGCTTTAATTTTGGTGAGAAGTTATCAAAATAAATTCAGCAAAAAAGAAACGTCCTCACTGTCAAACTGCGTTTATTTTCAGACAAACTTAACACGTGTAAATATTTGTATGAACATAAGATTCAGCAACTGAGAACAAGTTTCAGTCCCTCATGGACAGCTACCAGATTTTGCCAGGTCTTGCTGTAAGATGTACCCCACTCTTCCACCAAGGCACCTGCAAGTTCCCAGACATTTCTGGGGAGAATGGCCCTAGCCCTCACCCTCCAATCCACAGGTTCCCAGACGTGCTAAGTGGATTGAGATCCGGCTCTTTGATCAGGCCTGGCAAGAAACATGACATTCTGTCCTTGCAGGAAACACGCACAGAACAGCAGTATGGGCTGGTGGCACTGTCCTGCTGGAGGTCATGTCAGGATGAGCACTGCAGGGAAGTGTACCAGATATTGGGGGAGGATCGTCTCCCTGTAAACGCAACGTCAGAGTTGAGATTGTCGTGCAATTGCACAACAAGCTCAGTCCGATGAATGCTGTGACACACCACGCCCCAGACCCATGACGGACCCTCCACCTCCAAATCGATCCCCGCTCCAGAGTACAGGCCTCGGTGTATAACGCTCATTCCTTCGACGATAAGCGTGACTCCAACCCATCACACCCGTGTGGAGGACAAAACCGCAGCAACTCGTCAGTGAAGAGCACTTTTTTGCCAGTCCTGTCTGGTCCCAGCGACGGTTGGGTGTGTGCCCTATAGCTACGGTTGTTTTGCGCAGATGACGTCTGGTGAGGACCTGCCTTAACAACAGGCCTACAAGCCCTCAGTCCAGACCTCTCAAGCCCTATGGTGGACAGTCTGAGCACTGATGAGGGGATTGTGGCGTTCCTGGTGTAAACTCGGGCAGTTTGTTGTTGCCATCCTGGTACCTGTCCCGCAGGTGTGATGTATCGGATGTAGTGATGCCTGTGCAGGTGTTGTTACAGCGTGGTCTGCCAACTTGCGAGGATGGATCAGCTGTCCGCCCATATCTCCCTGTAGCGCTGTTTTTAGGCATCTTACAGTACAGACATGGCAAATTATTGCCCTGGCAGCACTTGCAGTCCTCATGCCTCCTTGCAGCATGCCTAAGGCACGTTCACGCAGATGAGCAGGGACCCTGGTAATCTTTCTTTTGGTGTTTTTCAGAGTCAGTAGAAAGGCCTCTTCAGTGTCCTAAGTTTTCATAACTGAGACGTTAATTGCCTACGTCTGTAAGCTGTTAGTGTCTTAACGACCGTTTCACAGGTGCATGTTCATTAATTGTTTATGGTTCATGGAACAAGCATGGGAAACAGTGTTTAAACCCTATACAATGAAGATCTGTGAAGTTATTTGGATTTTTACGAATTATCTTTGAAAGACAGGGTCCTGAAAAAGGGACATTTTATTATTGTTTATGTATTTATTTTTAAACACAGATCTCGTACAACGCTGTGTACTACCCCCTTCACAGAACATAGCAAAATGGCTCTAACCAGATTAGAAAGAGGAGCCGTATCTAGACTGGCCAATAAATAGCGAAGATTAAAATGGGCAAAAGAACACAGACACTGGACAGAGGAACTCTGCCTAGAAGGCCAGCATCCCGGAGTCGCCTCTTCACTGTTGAGTTGAGACTGGTGTTTTGCGTGTACTACTTATGAAGCTGCCAGTTGAGGACTTGTGAGGTGTCTGTTTCTCAAACTAGACACTAATGTACTTGTCCTCATGCTCAGTTGTACACCGAGGCCCCCTCCATTCCTCTTTCTATTCTGGTTAGGGCCAGTTTGCGCTGTTCTGTGAAGAGAATAGTACACAGCGTTTAACGAGATCTTCAGTTTCTTGGCAATTTCTTGCATGGAATAGCCTTCAGAACAAGAATAGACGGACGAGTTACAGAAGAAAGTTATTTGTTTCTGGCCATTTTGAGCCTGTAATCGAACACACAAATGCTGATGCTCCAGATTCTCAACTAGTCTAAAGAAGGCCAGTTTTATTGCTTCTTTAATCAGGACAACAGTTTTCAGCTGAGCTAATATAAATGCAAACGGTTTTCTAATGATCAATTAGCCTTTAAATTTTTTTTTACTTTGATTAGCTAACACAACATGCCATTGGAACACAGAAGTGATGGTTGCTGATAATGGGCCTCTGTATGCCTATGTAGATATTCCATTCAAAAATCAGCCGTTTCCAGCTACAATAGGCATTTACAACAATAACAATGTCTAAACTGTATTTCTGACAATTTGATGTTATGTTAATGGACATTTTTTGTTGTTGCTTTTCTTTCAAAACAAGGACATTTCTAAGTGACCCCAAACTTTTGAACGGTAGTGTATATAGGTACATTATCTTATCTACATAATTTGTCAGATTTGAGTAGTTTAATAAGTTTACACTGAAATCGTTCTTCCATAAAAATAATAAAATTACACTGTATTGATTAAGACAGCCAGAAAAAACAAGTATGTGCTACTGCAGTCCAATATGGCGACCGGAGTTTGGGCGAGTGGGTGTATGGAAAGCGAATAAGCTAATGAACAGATTTGTTGTCACTCAAGACCGTTTTGTGGTTTAAGAATTGGAATTTAAAAAAACACTTCTCAATCAAAACCGCTTTAAACACAACCACATCCACTGCTTTCCAAAATGTACTGTTGAGGGAAGAGATTTTAAATGATCCTGTTTGGGCTATAGGGGGCGAATTGGAAAAACTGGAAAATATGCGCAAATTTTCAAACGGCCTTTTAATCAATTTCTGCTCTTACAATATGCATATTGTTAATAGTATTGGATAGAAAAGAGTCTCAAGTTTCTAAAACCGTTTTAATATTTTCTCTGAGTGGAACACAAGTCCTTTGGCAGCACTTTCCCCGACCAGGAAGTAAAATGCAAGATGTTTATGCTCGCTTCAACGCTCTGCCTATACATGGTCATGCCACTTATGACCCGAAACACACCTCGTACGCCTTCCTCTGGGTGTCAAGAGGACGTCAGAGGAGAAATCATGCATTTATCTTGTTTTGACGTGAAATAAGACCTATTTCTTTGACGTGACCGTCAATTTCAGGAAGTCAGAAGCGTGCGACTTGGGAGAGATATCATGTTTTGTTTTGCTGCCGTTTCGGATGTGAACTATCTCCAGCCTGGATTTGATTTGATAAATGAGACCATGTCATCGTAATGTATGTTTTTTCAATATAGTTAATCAGATATTTGAATTTTTTCGGGAGTTTTGCCGTGTTCCGTAATGTTTACTTTGTTTACGTTGGAGAGATCCGTGCCACTCGACGAGTACCCCTGC
Organism: Salvelinus sp. IW2-2015; assembly: GCF_002910315.2. Classification (NCBI taxonomy): domain Eukaryota; kingdom Metazoa; phylum Chordata; class Actinopteri; order Salmoniformes; family Salmonidae; genus Salvelinus; species Salvelinus sp. IW2-2015. Next base: position 44,217,326 of record NC_036855.1, on the reverse strand, counting down.
TAAATGAAGATGGAAAGTTGCCATTCTGAAAGGATTGAACGACTCTTCTGGACTAAGGACAACTTGATCAACATTCTGATGAAAGATCAGCCAAAGTAAGACCAAATTTATAATGTTATTTCATATATCTGTCGTGCATGTCAACTGGTCGCGCGGCCCAAGTGTGTCTGTCTGGCGTGGCTAGCTAATTTAGCGCTACATTTAGTTTTCGATGTAAAACATTTAATAAATCGGAAATATTGTCTGGAATCACAAGAATCCTGTTTTTCAATTGCTGCACAGTATGTATTTCTCAGAAATGTTTTATGAGGAGTAATTAGTATTTGATGTTGGTGTCTGTAATGTTATGGCTGCTTTCTGATTGTAGCTGAAATGTAATTTATGATTTATACCATAAATATACACATTTTTCAAAAAAAAAAAAGCTATACAATAAATATGTTATCAGACTGTCATCTTATGAAGTTGTTTCTTGGTTAGTGGCTATATATATCTTCATTTGGTCGAATTAGTGATAGCTGGTGATGGACGTAAAAACTGATTGGTGTTAGAAAGTGGTGTCTTTTGCTAAGGTGGTTAGCTAATAGATTTACATATTTTGTCTTCCCTGTAAAACATTTTAAAAATCGGACATGTTGGTTAGATTCACAAGATGTCTGCCTTTCATATGCTGTATTGGACTTGTTAATGTGTGAAAGTTAAATATTTTAAAAAAATGTTTTTTTGAATTTGCCGCTCTGCCTTTTCAGTGGAATGTGGGAGGAGTTCCGCTAGCGGAACCCCTGGCTCAACAGGTTTAGTATAGTATAAAACACAGTCTAGGTTTATCAGTCGTTGGACATTCACTCACCCTCTCATTATCCACCACCAGGAACAGCTCTACATAGTGTGGCTGGAGCAGCACTGCCCGCTTTCGCTGAAGGGAGAGAAAGCACATACAGTACCATAAGCAGATAAATCAGCACGAAGGCACAGGCACACTCAGCACGCACACATACACCCTGTGGTAACTCACCCTGAGGAGGTGGCTGACAGGCTGTTTGTGTGTGTCAGAGTGGGTGTGATGCGCTGAGTGGTCCTGTTCAGATGGGGCTAGTTGTTCCGTGTGTGGAGTGCCACACACCAGCGGCTCCGACACCACGTCCTCCAGCCGGTACACTAGGTGCTGGAAGTCCGAGGAAGACACCAGCGGCTCAATCCCATAGCTGGAGTTGTCCATGAGGAGCACCCCTCTGGAGGTTCAAACACAAAAGGCTGATCACACCAGGGTCATAAGGGGTCAATATTAATCATTATAAACGAAATGCTGATTGGTTAAAAGGCTGTGGGATATCAGATCGTATACCATGGRTATGACAAAACATGTATTTTTACTCTTCAAATTACGTTGGTAACAATATTATAATAGCAATAAGGCACCTCGGAGTTTGTGGTATATGGGCAATTTACAACGGCTAAGGACTGTTTCCAGGTACTCTGTGTTGCATCCTGCACAATAACAGCCCTTGGCCGTGATATATTGCCCATATACCACACTCCCTCGGGCCTTATTGSTTAATTACACCATGGGCATTGTTGAATACTCGTTTCTGATGGGCTTGAATGGCATTCGAGAGTGTGCATTTTTTCCCTATAATGCATGGTATATCAGCATGGTAGAATTCAATGGCTATAGTTCATTGTTACATGTTCAATGTTTGAGCTGTTTTTGAATGCAAAAGTCAAAATGAAAACATTGGCATTGTTGAAGTAGATGTTCATAATAGCAAACTAGGACTGATATTTTGGTTAGCTAAACTAGCAAGTCTGTTTGTTTGGTTACSAAGGCAACTACTGCAGCTATATAGTAATCTCGCAAACTACTTCAGTGGATGTTAACAAGTCCGGGTAGTCCCTCCCCATTTCAGTTAGTTTAGTAGGGGAATGGCACATACATTTAGAACAGAATAATTGGCAGTTTTAAGAGGAAGGTTGGTACAGGTTCTTTCCTAAAGACAATCAACTAACGATCATTTAACTAAAACACTAAATGTTCCACACCCACAAAACACTGCCTAAACTGGCTTGTCCTTGCTGTGATACGAAAGCATGATCATATGGTGTGTGGGAGGTAGGTGAAAAAGACAAAAAAACTGCTTGGAAACTGAGCCTGTTAATTACAATTTAGGCCAGGCACTGCAAACTGAAATTACATTTTTGCCTCTACCTATACATTGMGATTTGTTGGTATTCTGGTCCATTATTATTATTCTTTTCAAAAAAGTACACATTAAAAAAGGTCAAACACTTGATGAAAATGTATATTTTCTTTAGTTAATCATACTATCATCAACATTTTAATGAATGTTAAAACACTTTAAAATGGACATCAACTCAGCAAAAAAAGAAACTTCCCTTTTTCAGGACCCTGTCTTTCAAAGATTTCTTCGTAAAAATCCAAGTAACTTCACAGATTCTTGAAATCTTCGGGATTGATTGACCTTCATGTCTTAAAAGTAATGATGGACTGTCGTTTCTCTTTGCTTGTTTGAGCTGTTCTTGCCATAATATGGACTTGTTCTTAAACCAAATAGGGAGATATTCTGTATACCAAACCTACCTTGTCACAACACAACTGATTGGTTCAAACGCATTGAGGAAAGAAATTCCACAAATGAACTTTTAACAAGGCACACCTGTTAATTGAAATGCATTCCAGGTGACTACTTCATGAAGCTGGTTGAGAGAATGCCAAGAGTGTGCAAAGCTGTCATCAAGGTAAAGGGTGGCTACTTTGAAGAATCTCAAATATTAAATGTATTTTGATTTGTTTAACACTTTTTGGTTACTACATGATTCCATGTGTTATTCTCTTAGTATGATGTCTTCACTATTATTATTACAACTAGAAAAACCATTGAATGAGTAGGTGTGTCCAAGCTCCAATTGGTACACCACACACACAAAAGTTTGGGGTCACTTAGAAAAGTCCTTGTTTTTGAAAGAAAAGCAATTTTGTTTGTAAATTACTATTGTAGCTGGAAACGGCACATTTTTTACGAAATATCTACATAGGCGTACAGAGGCCCATTACCAGCAACCATCACTCCTGTGTTCCAATGGCACGTTGTGTTTGCTATTCCAAGTTTATCATTTTAAAAGGCTAATTGATCATTAGAAAACCCTTTTGCAATTATGTTAGCACATCTGAAAACTGTTGTGCTGATTAAATCAGCAATAACCTGGCCTTTAGACTAGTTGAGTATCTGGAGCGTCAGCATTTGTGTGTTCGATTACAGGCTCATAATGTCCAAAAACTAAGACTTTCTTCTGAAACTCAGTCTATTCTTGTTCTGAGAAATGAAGGCTATTCCAAGTGAGAAATTGCCAAGAAACTGAACATTTCGTATAACGCTGTGTACTATTCCCTTCACAGAACAACGCAAACTGGCTCTAACCAGAATAGAAAGAGGAATGGGAGGCCTCGGTGTACAACTGAGCATGAGGACAAGTACATTAGTGTCTAGTTTGAGAAACAGACACCTCACAAGTCCTCAACTGGCAGCTTCATTAAGTAGTACACGCAAAACACCAGTCTCAACGTCAACAGTGAAGAGGCGACTCCGGGATGCTGGCCTTCTAGGCAGAGTTCCTCTGTCCAGTGTCTGTGTTCTTTTGCCCATGTTAATCTTTGCTTTTCATTGGCCAGTCTGATATATGGCTTTTTCTTTGCAACTCTGCCTAGAAGGCCAGCATCCCGGAGTCGCCTCTTCACTGTGATGTGGAGACAACATAACAATGTCATCACTGTATTTCTGATCAGTTTGATGTTATTTTTATGGACAAGGACATTTCAAAGTGACCTCAAACTTTTGAACGGGAGTGTATATATTCTTATTCTAAAATGGATTAAATGTTTTTTTTCTTCTTCTCATCTCAATCTACACACAATAAACCATAATGACAAAAGCAAAAACAGGTTTTTTTGTGCTAATTATTATTTAAAAATATAATTACAAAAATAATTTTATAATCACATTTACATAAGTATTCAGAGCCTTTACTCTGTACTACCACTCCTACATTTTCTTGGCTGTGTGCTTAGGGTTGTGTCCTGTTGGAAGGTGAACCTTCGCCTCAGGATGAGGTCCTGAGTGCTCTGGAGCAGATTTTCATCAAGGATCTCTCAGTACTTTGCTCTGTTCATCCTGACTTGTCTCCCAGTCCCTGAAAAACATGCTGCTTCCCCGTAAGGATGGTGCCAGTCCAGACGTGACGCTGGCATTCAGGCCAAATAGTTCAATCTTGGTTTCATCAGACCAAAGAATCTGTTTCTCATGGTCAGAGTCCTTTAGGTGCCTTTTGGCAAACTCCAAGCAGGCTGTCATGTGCCTTTTACTGAGGAGTGGCTTCGGTCTGGCCACTTTACCATAAAGGCCTGATGGGTGAGTACTTCAGAGATGGGAGAACCTTCCAGAAGGACACCATATCCACAGAGGAACTCTGGAGCTCTGTCAGAATGACCATTGGGTTCTTGGTTACCTCCCTCACCAAAGCCCTTCTCCCCCGATTGCTCAGTTTGGCCAGGCGGCCAGCTCTAGGAAGAGTCTTGGTGGTTCGACACCTTCATTAGAATGAGGATGCCAGGGACCTTCAATGCTGCAGACATTTTTTGGTACCCTTACCCAGACCTGCGCCTCGACACAATCCGGTCTTGAGCTCCAAGGACAATTCCTTTGACCTCATGCTTTCGTTTTTTTTTTAAATAACTGCTTTTGCTTCGTCATTATGGGGTTTGAACCCCGCTCTCCGGCGGGGAGGCCTATTTGAGAGCACCTTGTTTTGCTACTAAACCACAGTTGACAGCTTAAATCCCCCCAACCTCTCAAATCCAGAGTGTTGTCACTTTTGATAACCGAACGGTAAAAAAAAGTATTTGTTCTTGCAAATTTGCTACAAACTACACTGAAAAATATAAGTGCAACATGCAACAATTTCAGTTCATAAGGAAATCAGTCAATTSAAATAAATTCATATTCATAACTCTATGGATTTCATATGACTGGGAATACAGATATGCATCTGTTGGTCACAGATACCTTAAAAAAAARAAGGTAAGAGTMTGGATCAGAAAACCAGTCAGTATCTGGTGTGACCTCATGCAGTGCAACATCTTCACATATAGTTGATTATGGCCTGTGTAATATTGTACCACTCAGCTTCAAAGGCTGTGCGAAGTTGCTGGATATTGGGGGGAACTGGAGAACGCTTTCGTACACGTCAATCCAGAGCATCCCAAACATGCGCAGTGTGTGACATGTCTGGTGAGTATGCAGGCCATGGAAGAACGAACATGTTCAGCTTCTAGGAATTGCGTACAGATCCTTGCAACATGGGGCTGTGCATTATCATGCTGCAACATGAGATGATGGCGGCGGATGAATGGCACAACAATGAGCCTCAGGATCTTGTCACGTTATCTCTGTGCATTAAAACTGCCATTGATAAAATGCAAATTGTGTTTGCAATTGTTGTCCGTGGCTTATGCCTGCCCCATACCATAACCCCACCATGGAGCACCCTGTTCACAACATTGACATCAGCAAACCGCTCGCCCACATGACACCAGACACTATGTCTGCCATGTGCCCTGTACAGTTGAAACTGTGATTAATCCGTGAAGAGCACACTTCTCCAGCATGCCAGTGGCAATTGAAGGTGAGCATTTACCCACTGAAGTCGGTAACGACGCCGAACTGTAGTCAGGTCAAGACTCTGGTGAGGACGATGAGCATGCAGATGAGCTTCCCTGCACCGGTTTCTGACAATTTGTCAGAAATTCTGAGGTTATGCAAACCCACAGTTTCCTCAGCTGTCCTGGTGGCTGGTCTCAGATAATCCAGCAGGTGAAGGGGCTGGATGTGGAGGTCCTGGGCTGGGGTGGTTATACATGGTCTGCGGTTGTGAGGCTGGTTGAACATACTGCCAAATTCTCTAAAATGACGTTGGAGGTGGCTTATGGTAGAGAAATKAACATTAAATTCTATGGCAACATCTCTGGTGTACATTCCTGCAGTCACCATGCCAATTGCACGCTCCCTYAAAACTTGAGACATCTGTAGCATTGTGTTGTATGACAAAACTGCACATTTTAGTGTGGGCTTTTATTGTCCCTAGCASAAGGTGCACCTGTGCTTCTTCATATGCCACACCAGTCAGGTGGATGGTTTAACTTGTTAATGTGCAATTTGTGTAAGGAACATTTCTGACATCTTTTATTTCTCCTCATGAAACACTTTACATGTTGAGTTTATATTTTTGTTCAGTATAAATAGTGTGCAACAACATGTCAGCAGAAGTTTGCAAATGTATGCCACTAGTCGTGAATCTAGGGCACACGTGGCAAAAATATTTATTGCCACTAGCAGGAAACATTACCAGAAGCCATTTCTTGTGATCACGAGTTTGAAAACCAGTAACTGTTAACAACCAGGTCAGGTGGAGAAGAAAAATCTGTTGGAAAATGCAAACCAAGCTAGCTATCTAGCTACCTACCGAAGTTGTCCAAGTTATTCAACTTCCAAACAACTCTTAAATTGTGTTAGCTAATTGATACGTGGCTAGCAATGTCATGTTTTATGGGATAGAGGGCAACACTTTCTGTTGCTGTATCAATCTGTCACCACCACTAACTGGCTAGCTAGTGTTAACATATTTAAAGTTTCAAATGTTATTAGTAGTATGTAAAGATACGCATGTTGGCATACATTTGTACCGTCCCCARGTATACATCGTCCAACAAAATGCGTTTTTGCAGGTTCCTCAACAATACAACAAAAAATTATGAAAAATAAGAATACAAAATGTTGCAAAATGTATGTGATAGCTAGCTAACTCACTAATGATTTGCTTAAAACACTGATATTTGTAGGTGTTAAGTTGCTGTCTTTTAGCTAATACCAATAATATGCTAGTGTCACTGTTCAGTAGCATGTTAGCTAGCACAACAGCTAAGGTAGCAACAATATGAGCTGACTTGACATCAAAGCAAACTTTTACTTTTGCAGATGGATACTCTCCCCCTACCCGTGGTGTTGGAAGAGGCTGTATTGGGAAGAGGATGCATCAACACCCTGGAAAAAWGTTTGTGGTGCACTTACTCTGAACACTTTTTTTTTTGAGTGATACATTTGTACCGTCCCCAAGCTTGATAAGGTAAGTAAATGCAAGTATCTCATAAATGTAGCCCATACATCCATTCTTTGTAACAATTAGATATTTTATAGCTTTAATTAAACTAGTAACTAGCGCATCTTCATCATGTGTTGTTCCTTCTCTCTTACTCGAAGCAATCAGTTACAAGGCAAAAATTCAGATTGAGGCMTTCAATCAAACTGAGGACAGAAATGTGTGCACCAGGTCATGGCTTCTTGCATGCTTGGCTTTGAGATGTAAGTCAACAATACATTTTGGAAAAATAATATATATTGCCATATTAGGCATAACTCATTGTCAGGAAGAAGAGACAACTAGTAGACTAGTAATGATGAAGTCCCCATTCTAGATTGAAGATCACAGTTAGTTGATTTGTTTGAATCAATTGTGTTGAGGCTTGGCTGGAGAAAAATCTTGTATACTCTAGGAACAGTTGGCCACACATTTAAAGGTAGATTGAGTAGGCCTAAGTCCCAGTTTATGCTAGATACATTGTTTCTTTATATAGAATTCATACAAGGCAGAAACATTGTTTCCTTGCTGAAAAATATGTAGAATGCCATGTTGCTATGCTTTCAGTGAGAAGCATAGCAACATCAAGGCAACTTTGTAACAGGTGACCCTGTTTTTCCAAAGCCAAACCCGTCCATTATCCGCTGAGATGCAAAAATATAAAATGTTTTCAGTGACTGATTTCAGTACCCTAATGTTGTTTTTGTGTTTTCTGATTGTTTCTCAAGGACTTCCAAAGTTCACTCAAAAAGGCAATAGTTCTGAACTGGGTTTGATTTTGTCAATTTTGGTTACATCCATTGGTTGAAAGCTCATTGCTCAGTTATCACTTAGCTCATGTAAATTCTGTAGTTCCTTTAAACATTCTAAGGTCAACGTTCCCATAAAGTGGTGGGGAGTCTACCGTCTCCAGAAGCGTCTTCACCATTCATTTTCTGTATTCAGGTTCACGTAAACATTTAATATTGATAGTTACAGCTGATTTCGGGATTGTATATCGATTCGCTCTCCTTAAATATTTGTCATCTAATATATTAGTTACAGTCTGAGTTGTTTACTCAAACTTTTCAGGGCATAAAAACTACAATCTGTGTCCTGAATTAGCCTAGTGTGCATGTGCGCCCAGCTAGATCTTGTTTCCCCCGTTTTTTTCCCTGACTAAATTAGCTGGCTAGCTGAAAGTTTAAATCCTCATTTCCAAACTTAATACAAAATGCACCCTCAACTTCAAAACTCTTTTGCTAGTTATACAATCGTGTAAGTAAAAAAAATTCTGTAAAAGAAACTTGAAAATKATTTATTATTTTGTTGAATAGTCATGACTGGTTCGAGCTATCTGTCGTGTCATAAGACAACAGTTGCGAAGGACATCATTGCTACTTAACGCAGATCCAAGTTCAGTGTTGAGATACACTGGTGTCATTGGCGTAGGGTTAGCTGGACGTTTCTGACTTGTCTTGGAACTGTGGCAACGGGCAGCCTCTCCCCGCTTGGCTCGATGGGACATGTAGTGATTTTGCCAACACAGCCAGATATGTACAGTCCTGTACCCTTAATCTTTTTTAAACTGACTATCGTATTTGTTGATTAAATCAGACTTTATTAGTATAATGAGTAATTCAAGAATGGGTTGGAGTTCGTTCCTTGTTCCTTTTCAATCATTGGCTCATTGGTGAAATTAGCATTCTGACAATATCTTTAATTAAATCATTCAAAAACCTTTATTAATGCAACTGCAGACAGAAGTTGACAACAGGAACATAYGCATGTTTCCRAGTAAGTYCTGCATAAAAGAAAAGGTCCCAAGTTATTTTATTAAACCCGAAGTCCAGCCCTTGTAATGTCACTGCCTACGTCCTTATATTTTACTCATGAGACCAAATCCATGCCTACTCAACACTAAAACTCTTGTTTATATAGCTATCTAAAAGCTTAGCAGTAAATGTCCAAGTTGATTTATAGTGGAATGTCTGACTTATCTCTTGTCTCTTACACTCCCCTGCAGAGTTCTGTCTTCACAGTCACACATTTCTCAGAGGGGTCTCTTTATAAGAGACCAGAAAACAACTGTGGAACAATACTAAACCTCTATAATGAATATATATATATATATATATATATATATATATCGTTAATCTGTAGTCTAGGACCCTTTAACTGTAAGGAGGGCGGGGTCTTATAACCCCTCCCCTTCTCTTAATACAACATAAGCATAATCAATTATTAAAATGCATCAAACATATGGACAGCCCCTATCATGAACCCTAGGTGAACCCCTTTCAAATGTCACGAGTTAATTGACATGATAAAACTCTACAGAGAGCCAAAGACTACATTAAATGGCTAAATTAATGAAATGTGTAATTTAACGGAGGGTAAAGAAATTTTTTCCTATTTGGTCGGCCTTTTTAGTCCAGGGTGCATTGCATGATGCCGTTGCCTGAGATATTATAGAAAGGAGATTGGAGATGAATGAACGTATAATTCCCCACCCAGAAGACTGTCGACCAATGGAGTTCACATTGTCATGCTGCGTCACGAAGTTGCAAAGCTAATCGTCATGCAATCCCTTCCCAAAGTCAGTGTATATGTCGAGAAACGTGCCTATTTTCCTTGAAAGTATCTAATGTCAAGATTCCAAAGCTATACGATATTACAGATAGCAAGTTAATTATCTCAAGAAAGATTTATAATGTTGTACTTTTTGTCGACAAAATTTGTACTAATGTTGGGTTTTTGAGCTGACGCCGAATAGACTCCCATTCACTACTTGAAGCTCTTTGTCCCAGAATGCACCGCATGGCCAATTGATGTAGCATGGCCAACGTTTCAACCTGAGCTGCAGATTTCCACAATAATTTTCCATGTTGCTACCAACATTATTATAAAACGGCAAAATGAAACATTTGTTCACAAAAAATATTGTTCTCACAGTGTTATTTAACACTAAGTTAAAGGAATGATTGGTTTTGGGTGGATTTTTCCTTTAAAGTTATGTGAGTTGTTTTGTAGATATGACATTTCAATATTGTTAATACACAAAGTAACCAAAAACCTGATCTAATTGGCATATCCATAATGAGTTGCAGCAAATTTTCAGCAAACAGAATGTTCGGCACAAGTTCACCCAAAAGTTCGCCACAAATTTGCCGCAACAGTTTGCCACAAAACWAATTTGCATGTAAAAAATATGAGCTTACCCCAAATTTGCGGCAAATTGGCAAAAGATTGGACAGAAGCCTGTTTTTTTTGGTAAGGGTTACCTTAGCCCAAAGCAGATACTCATGGCCACAGATGATCCCTCCACGTCCTCCACATAGCCCCGATAGTGACAGTGATCCTGCGGAAGGGATAAAAGAAAATGGCGKCTCAGTAATTTCTTAAAGAGTCAAACAACCATATGTATCAAGAGAGGCTATAGAGGAGATGCTAGAAGGCAAAGATGAGGTAATGTCATCCTGGCAAGGCCATTGTCAGTGTTACATTTGACTCAAATTGCATTGCAAGTTATATCATTGTGTTAGCCACAGTCAATTTAAGAGCCTAATTGCTTGTGACAGAAAATGTGAAATCTTTGGGTGAGGTGATGAATCTTGATTTAGTGCAGCGCCAGGCAAGCGCATCACTCAATTTTGACGATTCAAGATGGGGCTTGRATTGGAGGTAGAGATTTGGTCCTGAGTTCATGTCGAGCTTGGCAAATAAATTATGAGGCCTACTTCTAACCCATGCACATATTGCAGAGCAATGTCTTTTTAAAGTTAGAAATTATTTTGAAGAAGTCAACTGAAATGGTTTCACGTGAACTGACAGTGCTGTAGGGGTTAATTGAGGTCCAATTTAAATAACACCATTAAACATGTTTTGCGTTTGTCTGTAATCTCCCCCTGGCTATCTATAGGGAAATGATGTGTCCTATCCCTTTAAGCATTCTTGGCAGCACCCTGCTCTCTCACAATAGCATGAGCTAATTGTCTTAGCCTTGATGCCTAACATGTAGAGATTTAGAACTATGGGAGCTCACTGAAACGAAGTAAAGTAACCAAGGTTCAGAGAGTTTCCCCCAGAGTATAGGGCAATCGGATGGTATGGTAGACCCATCAAGAATTCTGTCCATATAATCTTATGATCTTAAAAGGCAAAACGGATCCTAGATCTTACACAGATACTTTAGGGATATACACATGACCAAATGTATCAAGACACCTGCTTGTTGAACATCTCATTACAAAATCATGGGCATTAACATAGAGTTGGTCCCCCCTTTCCTGCTATAACAGCCTCCACTCTTCTGGGAAGGGTTTCCAATACATGTTGGAACATTGCTGCGGGGACTTGCTTCCATTTAGCCACAAGAGCATTAGTGAGGTCAGGCACTGATGTTGGGTAATTAGGCCTGGCTCGCAGTCGTCGTTCCAATTCATCCCAAAGGTGCTCGATGGGGTTGAGCTCAGGGCTCTGTGCAGGCCAGTCAAGTTCTTCCACACCAATCTCGATAAACCATTGCAGTATGGACCTAGCTTTGCACACAGAGGCATTGTCATGCTGAAACAGGAAAGGGCCTGTTGTCACAAAGTCAGAAGCACAGAATCGTCTAGATTGTCATTGCATGCTGTAGCATTAAGATTTCCCGAACAATGAAAAACAGTCACAAGACCATTATACATCCTCCACCAAAATGTACAGATGGCACTTTGCATTCGGGCGGGTAACGTTCTCCTGGCATCCACCAAGCTCAGATATGTCCATCGGACTGCCAGATGGTGAAGCGTGATGTGGCATCCTATGACGATGCCACATTGAAAGTCACTGAGCACCTCAGTAAGGTCAATCTACTGCCAATGTTTGTCTATGGAGACTGCATGGATGTGCTCGGTTTTATACACCAGTCAGCAACAGGTGTGACGGAAATAGCTGAATCCACTAATTTGAAGGGGTGTCCACATACTTTTGAATATATAGTGTAGGCCCGGGTCACTAAGTAAACAACCACCCCATAAATATCGTAATCTGAAGCACTGATTAGAGGCTGACTGACCGGCTGAAATCCTCCTCACACTTTGCTTGACAATCTTGAGACCTGACCAGAGAGAGGGGGCAAGAAGGGCTGAACCCTCATCCAGCTGCTTTAAAGGGCCATTACAAAAGCAGACTGGGCAGGTCTGGGGCAACACTACCACATTAAAAGGGATAGTTTGGGGATTTTGTATATTCACATGATTTTATTTCCCATTGAGGTCAAGAGACCTCTTTTTACAAGGGAGACCTGAAAAACATGTTAGATATGAAACAACTAATTATGTAAAATCACTAGGAATATCCCTTTAAATGAGCCAAACCCAGGAAGCATGACTGGGGCCCCATCACTCTCAGCCAGGTGACAGTGATAGCTGGCATATGTAATTCCTAATCCTACTTGAGCATGGCTTTCAATGTAAACATACACACACCCCTGCTGACCTATGTCCAGATTAAGCTTCCGGGTGAAAAAATTTGATTAAAAAAAGTTGTGTGAGGACAAAACTAAGACCGTGGTAAACTTGTTAAATATAGAGTGATTAAATAGTTATTAAAAAGCTAAACAAAATGTGCAGGTAGCCAAGTAGCAACAAACAGTACAGCAGTGAAGAGACAACGCGGAAGTGCGTTGCTTCACCAGTCACGTGATCCAACTAGACAGTGAGGCTAAGATACATAATATGCACACACATTTATATTGACTCTACACACACACATCCACAAACGATCATCATATACAGGGCATTCAGAAAGTATTCAGACGCCTTGACTTTTTCTTGTTTTTTTGCTTCTTCTCAGCTGCATCGTTTTTTATACAGGTTATGGTCAATAATATCGAAGACTGCACTGAAATCTAACAGTACAGCTMCCACAATCTTCTTATTMATTTCTTTCAAMCAATCATTTGTGTCCGTGCATTACATGTAGAGTGCACTTCTCTACAAGCATGCTGAAAGTCTGTTGTTTACAGAGAAATAGCACTGTATTTCGTCAAACACCATTTTTTCCAACAGTTTGCTAAGAGCTGGTAGCAAGCTGATAGGTCTGCTGTTAGAACAAGTAAAGGCCGCTATACCACTCTTGGGTAGGGAATTACTTGGCTTCCCTCCAGGCCTGAGGACCAAGTCTTTCCTCTAGGCTCAGATGAAAGACTTGATGGCTAGGAGTGGCTATAGAGTCAGAAAGCTACTGAGGATGGTAGCTATCTAAATTGTCAATGCCAGGAGGTTTGTCATTATTGATAACTTTACAAAATTGCAATGCTTTTCTTAAATTATTAGCTTTAGTATGCATGCATACGATGGCTAACTGTTCTTTGTTGACACTTCGTGCCTAAGTTTGCCCACTTTGTCAATGATTTTTGTGATGAATAAGCCATCTAATTCGATGAAAGTTTTTTATATACACACACACACACACATATACACACATATATATACATATACATATATAAACACACACACACACACACACACATACATACATACATACATACATATATACATACATACAGTTGAAGTCGGAGGTTTACAGACACCTTAGCCACATACATATAAACTCAGTTTTTCACAATTCCTGACATTTAATCCGAGTAAAAAATCCCTGAGTTAGGTCAGTTAGGATCACCACTTTATTTTAAGAATGTGAAATGTCATAATAATAGTAGAGTTATTTTTATTTCAGCTTATATTTCTTTCATCACATTCCCAGTGGGTCAGAAGTTTACATACACTCAATTAGTATTTGGTAGCATTGCCTTTAAATTATTTAACCTGTCTCTTATACACATCTAGATGTGTATAAGAGACAGCATCAAATGGTTTTGTGATGAATAAGCCATCTAATTCGATGAAAGTTTTTTATATACACACACACACACACATATACACACATATATATACATATACATATATAAACACACACACACACACACACACATACATACATACATACATACATATATACATACATACAGTTGAAGTCGGAGGTTTACAGACACCTTAGCCACATACATATAAACTCAGTTTTTCACAATTCCTGACATTTAATCCGAGTAAAAAATCCCTGAGTTAGGTCAGTTAGGATCACCACTTTATTTTAAGAATGTGAAATGTCATAATAATAGTAGAGTTATTTTTATTTCAGCTTATATTTCTTTCATCACATTCCCAGTGGGTCAGAAGTTTACATACACTCAATTAGTATTTGGTAGCATTGCCTTTAAATTATTTAACTTGGGTCAAACGTTTTGGGTAGCCTTTCACAAGCTTCCCACAATAAGTTGAGGGAATTTGGTCCATTCCTCCTGACAGAGCTGGTGTAACTGAGTCAGGTTTGTAAGACTTCCTTGCCCGCACATGCTTTTTCAGTTCTGCCCACAACTTTTCTATGGGAATGAGGTCAGGGCTTTGTGATGGCCACTCCAATACCTTGACTTTGTTGTCCTTAAGCCATTTTGTCATAACTTTGGAAGTATGCTTGGGGTCATTGTCCAGTTGGAAGAACCCTTTGCGACCAAGCTTTAACTTCCTGACTGATGTCTTGAGATGTTGCTTCAATATAGTCACATACCTCATGATGTCATCTATTTTGTGAAGTGCACCAGTCCCTCCTGCAGCAAAGCACCCCCACAACATGATGCCCAACCGTGCTTCACGGTTGGGATGGTGTTCTTCGGCTTGCAAGCATCCCCCTTTTTCCTCCAAACATAACGATGGTCATTATGGCCAAACAGTTCTATTTTTGTTTCATCAGACCAGAGGATATTTCTCCAAAAAGTACGATCTTTATCCCCATGTGCAGTTGCAAACCGTTGTCTGGCTTTTTTATGGCGGTTTTGGAGCAGTGGCTTCTTCCTTGCTGAGCGGCCTTTCAGGTTATGTCGATATAAGACTCGTTTTACTGTGAATATAGATATTTGTGGAGTGGTTGAAAATGAGTTTTAATGACTCCAACCTAAGTGCATGTAATCTTCCGACTTCAACTGTATATACACACACACACACAAACTCAGCAAAAAAAGAAACGTCCCTTTTCCAGGACACCGTCTTTCAAAGATAATTCGTAAAAATCCAAATAACTTCACAGATCTTCATTGTAAAGGGTTTACACACAGTTTCCCATGCTTGTTCAACAAACCATAAAGAATTAATGAACATGCACCTGTGGAACGGTCGTTAAGACACTAACAGCTTACAGATGGTAGGCAATTAAGGTCACAGTTATGAAAACTTAGGACACTAAAGAGGCCTTTCTACTGACTCTGAAAAAACACCAAAAGAAAGATTACCAGGGTCCCTGCTCATCTGCGTGAACGTGCCTTAGGCATGCTGCAAGGAGGCATGAGGACTGCAGATGTGGCCAGGGCAATAAATTGCAATGTCCGTACTGTGAGACACCTAACACGGAACCCAAACCGGCTGCGCACGTGCGCCATCACGCATACATTTATTTTGTCCACGACACGCAGGTTAAAATATCAAAAACAAACTCTGAACCAATTACATTAATTTGGGGACAGGTCAAAAAGCATTAAACATTTATGGCAATTTAGCTAGTTAGCTTGCACTTGCTAGCTAATTTGCCCAATTTAGCTAGTTAGCTTGCTGTTGCTAGCTAATTTGTCCTGGGATATGAACATTAGGTTGTTATTTTACCTAAACTGCACATGGTCCTCCACTCCAACAATTAATCCACACAAAACGGTCAACCGAATCGTTTCTAGTCATCTCTCCTCCTTCCAGGCTTTTTCATCATTGAACTTATATGGTGATTGGCATCTAAACTTTCATAGTATTACAACGACAACACCATTTATCTTTCAATCACCCAYGTGGGTATAACCAATGAGGAGATGGCACGTGGGTACCTGCTTCTATAAACCAATGAGGAGATGGGAGAGGCAGGACTTGCAGTGCGATCTGCGTCAGAAATAGGAATGACTTCAATTTTAGCCCTTGGCAACGGAGACGCTCGTTGATGCGCGCGAGCAGTGTGGGTGCAATAATTGAATAACATAGATTCCTAAATTTATTTTGCAACGCTCGCACATGAGACGTGTGTAGTCAGGCTATAAGACAGCGCTACAGGGAGACAGGACGGACACCTGATCGTCCTCGCAGTGGCAGACCACTTGTAACAACACCTGCACAGGATCGGTACATCCGAACATCACACCTGCGGGACAGGTACAGGATGGCAACAACCATCCTGTTACATTTTTAGATATTACTAGTCAGATATTACTGCACTGTTGGAGCTAGAAACACCAGCATTTCGCGATACTACTCGGTATCGCAATACTTGGCCTGATATTGTATCGTTTGTAAAATGTTGGTATCGTCACAAGCCTACCATTGATGCAATCACACCTCTAACAACAAAAAAACATTTGTCACAAGAAATCAGCTCCCCGATATACAGAAAATACCCAAGCCCAGAAGCAAGCTTCCAGAAAATTKAAATGAAAATGGCGCTCCACAAACTGTAAGTCGTCCAACAAGCTTGTAAAGACAATACCGTGCAATATGGAAGAGCCCTCAATGCTGCTCGATCAGCCTACTCTTCCAACCTGATTGAGGCTCATAAAAAATAATCCAACATTTATTTTCTATACTGTCGCAAAGCTAACTAAAAAGCAGCAAGTGAGGATGGCCTTCACTTCAGCAGTGAGGAATTTATTAAACTTCGATGAAAAGGCCATTCAAAGGCCATTTTCTCAAAAGTGAGTTTACAAGTTTATCAACTTTAAAACCAAAATTACTTTCCCATTGTTCCTCAACTGTAGTGTATGATATACAATTTCCTAGCTCTGTCTCTTTACTTTTATCCAATGTAAAAAAACAAACAATTTCAATTTGTTTACATAAGACTGATTTGAGCCGTATGGTCACATTTCTTACTTCCTGTGACTCGTAAGGTTTGTTAAAATAAAAAAACGAAGTAAACAATCAGAATTTTCCCTTTCAATTATTTGACTTCATTTAAAAATGTTCTCATTTGTATCGCATTTTCTTTTAACAAATGTTAGACTATCAAAAAGAATGAGAGCTGAAATACTAGAATTAGGGTGTCCAATCAAAAACACATATTTTGACCAATGGGTAAAATAATATGGTCATTGTGTCGATAATCCTCTAAGACTAATGGTCCAAACCTCATGTCTCGAGCATAATCCGTTCAAAAGATATTGGAGTTTTTACCCTTGTAGGATGGCCAGAATTATGGTGGATGGATTTCAGAGAAAAAAAGAATAATGCACCATGTCAGCTGTGTTGGATTCTGGCTACCTGACAAGCTCACTTTCCTGTTACACTAATCTTTCTTCTTGAATCCGCAGGACAAACTATAAAAAGGTAAGATGGATATCGATTGAGACATTACATGTAGCATTTTAGTATATGCTTTTCATATTAATTAGAAATTCCTGTAATTCTTAGATTTCTCACAATAACAAGCGTATCTGAAATTTCAACGGAGCACTGAGCGTATACCAAGCTTTTTAATTATTTTCAAAGCCTTTTGCATTTAATTCAGCTCGTGTCATGCAAATTGTTCGATCCGCAAAAACAACTTTGACCACAAAATGTAAAATCCTCAAAAGTTGTTACACGAAACTTGCACTGTGTTAGAGCTTGGTGTTTATTATCGGATGGTTAAGAAATTAGGTTACAAAATCCGACTTTTTGGATATGTTAATGATACAGTATGTTAGAGAAATACCCCACTGGACGATATATGAATAATCATATTTCTCTTGGTAAAATGTATAACATAAGGAAGTGAAGTTATCACCAAAGTGCGTTTACACCCACTCTGGGTAGACATCCTACTACAGCACACTGACAGTATCCAACACAAACATCTATTTCTTGATCATGATCAACCTTGTACTACCATTTCGCCCCAGATCCAGTGACGAGAAAATACCCTTAAAATTCATGACTCTAGTTTGCCAACAACTTAATCGAAATCACTCATTTTTGTGGCACAAAAAAAGTCAGTTGTAGAGCAGGGAAGACATTGCTAATTTCTTATGTGCATAGTTATGGAATATATGAGCTATATCAAGGGAAGGCATCCAAGTTAAAGCATTACAGGAAAATCCCTCTTTTCCAGACGTCCTCCATTGGCTTCTTCCCAGTAATACCAAAACAAAAAGTCCTCCAGCGTGGCTGTGGAAAATATATTGTATAATAAAAATAGTATATCAGAATATAGTAAGTATAGGCCACATTCACATTTTGGTCACAGGAGTATGTCATTTTTAAACTACCAAAGTGAAAAGGCCAGTATTTAGCACTGTACACCATTTGTCTAAATCTCTGCGCTTTGAAATGTTTAAACAGAACAGACAACTGAAAAATATCCCCAAAAAAACCCTAGTCGTATGTTGCATTCTGAGAATGTCTCATTGCGCCCTGCCCAGTGTCTGTGAGGAGGTTCTCCAGGTGTTGATAATAGGAACAGCCTTCTACAACAGACAGAAGATGGCCATTTTTGTCATTCTAGGCTCTTGCTAACATTTTCACGACAGTCTGCACAATTAGATTAAATCGCTCATCCTCCGATGCCCTTATGGCTCAGAAATCATAATGTGGTTGCTTTTGAAATGTAGGCAATGGCATTCATGGAGGCATCAAACAGACCAGTTCCAACACAGGCTTGATGTAGAATTGAATGAGATTGGCAATACAAAAAAAATGATAGGCCATTTCTTGCCTCCTGCTGTGAACAAAGGAACATGTGAGACTCCTGATTGTCAATTACAATAACATTTGACTGACTTGATCACAACAGTACTGATTTTAATCAAAATATTGAAGTGTGTTTCCTGTTACTCAGCATTTGTCATTAGACAGCGTTGTCACAACATGCCTGTACGACCATGATCCTTTAATCCAGATCCACAGATCCCCCTTTCTGATAGGCTCCCTGGGGATCCTGAGTCAGACGACGGGGGATCATGACAACCGGACAGCACAGCCTTCTATAGTCCCACTCTCTAGGGRTCAAACAAATGCCAGAGTCTACAAACGTCCCGCCCCTATCTCTGTAATGTCTTGTGATATACTGTTAACATGGCAAGATTACCATCTCTGTGACCTTCTCAATGTAAAACAAATGCAGAAGATGGAYGTCTTCACACACCACCCATATTTCATCTGTCTAGCCAAAAAGGAGAGAAAGTGCTGGGGATGGTCTAGTTCTATTCTATGTCCCTCTCCATCTCAATCACTTCTTCAGTGTATTGATCAATAAAATAGACTACACATTTAAAAAAACTTTTATTTAAAATTAAATAATTTAAAGGCATTCCTGACTGTACAGTAGGTCTGTCTGTAAGCCAGACGGTTACATCATCTTCCCAGAACTGCTGCTCTTAGTCATGATTTTTGTGAGCTAAGTTAGGACTCATTATGAATATGCAGAGGGAGAAACCAGTGCTTAAAGTAAGAATGCGCTATACGCTTTCTTCTGCAAAATGCATACATTTCCACAAAACATAGCTGATACCAGTACTAAAATGTCAGCGTCATACAGGAAGCAATACAGAGCTGGACTTCAGCAGTAAATAGTGGAGGACAACTGAATGATGACGTGATGAATGTGTGTCTTTAACCCAACACAACTCCCTTCCTCTATCAGAATGGGAGTTGCTTCCGCCTGTTCTGGCTCCATCCAGACAAACAGGAAATGAATAGTGATGCACCGATATTACATTCTTGGCCGATACCAATATTTTCCTTGCCAAAAAACCTGATAGCTATAACCGATATAAAAAAAAWTTGCGGCCTTTTAAGCATTCTAGTAGTTAAATAGTTAACACACACACGCAGCGGTCTAAGGCACTGCATCTCAGGGCAAGAGGTGTCACTACAGTCCCTGAYTCGAATCCAGGCTGTATCACAGCTGGCTGTGATTGGGAGTCCCATAGGGCGGCGAACAATTGGCCCAGCGTTGTCCGGGTTTGGCCGGGTTAGGCCGTCACTGTAAATAAGAATTTGTTCTTWACTGACTTGCCTAGTTAAATAGAGGTTAGACACACCACATTGACCAAAWAGTTATTTTGTTGGCATTTACGTATGTCCCCATTTCTTTCACTTACTTGCTGCGCTGTTTCTTGTTCAATTGTTCAGTCGTTTCATTCTCAACCGGGATTTCTATGGAACACCGTTTGTGTCTTTGCATGTCAAAGAAGATACATTAACAATAAGCTTGTTGACCAATCAGGACCTGAATATGACTGCACATAATAACTTAACATGTTCATACATTGATTACTCTATCAATCGTATTTTATATGTCACAACGATTCATCGATACATATGGTATGATGCTGGTCAAGTTCTCGCACACCTACAGTGCTGGTCATTAAAAAAAAAGCTTGCTAGCTCATGGATGCAAACAATGTTCTTCCACAAAACATAGCAAAACGACATCTGTTTCAGTAGCTGTATAGCTAGGTGTCATCTAAAATAACCCTAATTTGTAAGACAGTTCTTATTTGATTAATGGTGGTCGGACCCAAGCTAGCCACAATAAGGATTAGCCACAATAGTGGACTTTGCGGTTAGCCTTCAAAATGAAAATGTCATTGACAGTGCTGCAAATGCATACAAATAGTAGACTTAAGCAATAATTGAATAGATCATGCTAAATGAGGTTGGAATGTTGTAAAAAATAAATCAACAGAAGGCAATTTGTTAATTTGACAAAAGACTTGAAATCACACTGGATGTATTACACTTTATAATTTCATTTGGGAGMATACTTATTTCACTGTACAGCTTTACCTATGGATTGCGGATCWATGACATGGGGTTTCAGTCTACTAAGTGACACCCAGAGAACATTAGCATCGTAGCTCTTATTGCGGGACTCTGAAACAACTGTTTATTGAGCCAAATTTATTGTCAACCTATGTGTATTGAACACTATTCCAGAGGAAAAACAATACTGCGTGGATATTTTGGAGTCCGATAACTCTGAGGGAAGTTGGGAAAAAATATCTTGGGTATTGAGTAGAGGTCAACCGATTATGATTTTTCAACGCCAATACCGATTATTGGAGGACAAAAAAAAGCTGATACCGATTAATCGGATGATTTTTATATATATTTGTAATAATAACAATACTGAATGAACACTAACTTTAACTTATTACATAAATAAAACCAATTTAGTCTCATATAATGAAACATGTTCAATTGTTTAAATAATGTAAAAACACATTAATGGAGAAGGAAGTAAAAGTGCAATATGTGCCATGTAAGAAAGCTAACGTTTAAGTTCCTTGCTCAGAACATGAGAAGATATGAAAGCTGGTGGTTCCTTTTAACATGAGTCTTCAATATTCCCAATTAAAAAGTTTTAGGTTGTAGTTATTATAGGACTATTTCTCTCTATACCAGTTGTATTTCATATACCTTTGACTATTGGATGCTCTTATAGGCACTATAGTATTGCCAGCCTAATCTTGGGAGTTGATAGGCTTGAAGTCATAAACAGTGCTGCGCTTCAAACATTGCAAAGAGCTGCTGGCAAACGCAGGAAAGTGCTGTTTGAATGAATGCTTACGAGCCTGCTGCTGCCTACCATCGCTCAGTCAGACTGCTCTATCAAATATCATATCATAGACTTAATTATAATAAACACACAGAAATAGGAGCCTAGGTCATTAATATGGTCAAATCCGGAAACTATCATTTCGAAAACAAAACGTTTATTCTTTCAGTGAAATACGGATCCGTTCCGCATTTCATCGAACGGGTGGCAACCCTAAGTCTAAATATTTCTGTTACATTGCACAACCTTCAATGTTATGTCATAATTACGTAAAATTCTGGCAAATTAATTACGGATTTTGTTAGGAAGAAATGGTCTCCACACAGTTCGTAATGAGCCAGGTGGGCCAAACTGCTGCATATATCCTGACTCTGCTTACACTGAACGCAAGAGAAGTGACACAATTTCCATAGTTAATATTGCCTGCTAACATGAATTTATCTTAACTAAATATGCAGGTTTAAAAAATATATACTTCTGTGTATTGATTTTAAGAAAGGCATTGATGTTTATGGTTAGGTACATTTGTGGAACGAATGTGCTTTTTTCACGAATGCGCTTTTGTTAAATCATCACCCATTTGGCGAAGTAGGCTGTGATTCGATGATAAATTAACAGACACCTCATTGATTTTATGCAACGCAGGACAAGCTAGTTAAACTAGTAATATCGTCAACCATGTTAAGATTGATTGTTTATGAGATAAGTTTAATGCTAGCTAGTAACTTACCTTGGCTCCTTGCTGCACTCGCGTAACAGGTGGTCAGCCTGCCACGCAGTCTCCTCGTGGATTGCAATGTAATCGGCATCCAAAAACGCAGATTACCAATTGTTATGAAAACTTGAAATCGGCCCTAATTAAATCGGCCATGCCGATTAATCGATCGACCTCTAGTATTGAGTAGACTGTTACCCCCATTTAATTGATCCCCAATCCTTAGGTAAAGCTATACAGTGCAATATGAATGTCAATACACAYAATAGGCTGAGTGGGGAGGTGATTTCACACAGTCATGCGAAAAGAGCTACAACGCTAATATTWGGGTAAACTCTTCACAGTTGTGTTCTGTGGGTGTCACCGAGTAGACAGATACCCCATTTCATTGCTTCACATTCCAACCTTGTTTAACATTATCTAGTCTAAATATGGCATGATTCCACCAATTGTAACCTTCAACATCACTTTCAAAAAGGTACTTGTATTTTGAAGGCAAACCACAAATTGGTCAGGTTGAGCCTCACTAGCCAGATGAAGCAAGCTGCCTGCTTATAACATTAGCTTTGGGCAACAGGGTTAAATAGCAGGCTAGCTATATATTTTCATGAACTGAAGTTCATTTGGCGAACAACAAGTGGCTACATAGCTAATACTTAAATCACAACGATTCCTAAATCATTGCTAAGAATAATGAAAACRACTGCAGTTTCTACTGGTCATTGTTTTCAGGCTGGTTGTATTGGTGCTAGCTCGGTACCAAGCTAAAGCTAGCTAGCTTCCCCAGAASTTGCGGACGAACAAATAATGCTTTATTACCAACGCGGTATTGTAAACACATCGCTCGTGGCCGGTGTTTGCAGATTTTTTACAGCTTTGCAGGTGCTACTGATAGTAGTGGTGGCGCTTGGCTTGCACATGCAAATAGTTTTGTCAAATAGTGTTATTTGACGTGTATCTTTTTTGACACACAAAGACCCAAACGGCGTTCCATAGTATGTCGTGAAGCTAATAGTGACGATATTACTGTAATTCCGGTCGGGCAACATCTGAAAAATAGCACACTTAGTAGTGTGTACCGGTGCTCGACCATTCGCGAAAGCCAACTTCACCCACGACAGAGAACGGTTGATTGTCAAAGGCAATGAATTCCATTATCTTAGTGTTAATGGATTTCGCCGTTGTGTTGTCTCGCTGAAATTTTCTTACTCTTTCAAATGACTGCTTGACTTGTTTACTGCTCGATCCACACAGCAGACATTGTTGGCTAGGTTAGGAATGCTGTGTTGCAGCTGTAGCGCAACATTTTACATGGCGTCATTACGTCATGTACCTACATTATATAGGTATGCACGTCAGCTTTGACATCGGCGTTAAACTAGACATCGGCCGATACCGATGTTGGCATTTTTAGCTAATATCGGCCAATTCCGATATGTTCACCGATATATCATACATCCCTAGAAATTAACACCAATTAATTAGTGGATAGAACTATTCAATTGTACCTTCACGATCCTGACAGGAGGGCTGTAACAGTCTTGTAGAGCACAGGAGACCCAAGTTCAACCCAGTCGGTCTCATACAAATAGGACATCCAATCAAAAAAACTAAGAAGTCATTGTGGATGGTTGTACTGAAGTGACTGTTTTTATGGGATAGTAGTATCATTTTAACATGAGTTTCTGTTTTAAAGAAATATAGTTATCTATTAAATTACAAAACAGGTTGGGCAGAAGAGGCCATTTCCACAGCACACGTTTCTATAAAAGGCAGTCGCAAAGCAGTCAATAAAAAGCTATGAGAAAGAAGTGCATTTGAGAGATGCTAAATGGGTGATACATTGTCAGTGCCCTGTTGGGTTAGGTGATATGAGCATACCGGTATTATCATATATCACGATAAATGATAGTCAGGTCCAAAATTATTGGCACCCATTATAAAGATGAACAAAAAAGACTGCATAAAATAAATAATTCAAATACTGAGCTACTGTATGCAAAAAAAAAATGTTTTTTTTATATTCTTTATACTAATACAATTGCACATGAAAACAGAGCTCTTTGGCCACACATATCAGTGGTGGGTTTTGGGTTGAAAAATAATATGCATATACTATATACATATACTATAAAACATGGTGGTGGATGTTTGATGTTATGGGGCTATTTGGCTTCCACTGGTCCTGGGGCCCTTGTCCTGAACTTTTTCCAGTATCAGGACATTGTATCCAAAAACATGGTTGCCTCTGCCAGGAGGCTGAAACTTGGCCACAAGTTCATCTTCCAGCAAGACAATAACMCCAAGCACACATCAGAATCCACAAAGAAATKATTAATTGACCACATAATCAACATTCTGCAATGGCCATCTCAGTACATAAGTGCAGTCAAAGCATATTAAGGATCTGGTAAGATTATGTTTGGAGGAATGGTCTAAAATCCATCCCAATGTGTTCTCCAATCTCATAAAACATTATAGAAAAAATCTCAAGGTATTCAAAACAGATGTACTAGTTTAAGAATATAATTTCCCACATTTTTTGAGCATACAATATAGCTCAGTATCTGTATTATATAGTTGCGCCAATAATTTTGGACCTGACTGACTGTGCATGTACACACACACACACACACACACACACACACACACACACACACAGAGTGTAC
Organism: Salvelinus sp. IW2-2015; assembly: GCF_002910315.2. Classification (NCBI taxonomy): domain Eukaryota; kingdom Metazoa; phylum Chordata; class Actinopteri; order Salmoniformes; family Salmonidae; genus Salvelinus; species Salvelinus sp. IW2-2015. The sequence goes on along the minus strand of NC_036855.1, from coordinate 44,192,150 downwards.
AAAACACTAGGAACGTCTGCTTTTTCCATGACAGACTGACCAGGTAAAAATCTATGATTCTTTATTGGTGTCACTTTTTAAATCCACTTCAAATCAGTGTAGGTGAAGGGACAGGTTAAACAAAGAYTTTTAAGCCTTGAGACAATTGAGACATGGATTGTGTACTATGGAAACCCATTTGAAGTCTAAGATTTCACTTCACTGGGGACTAAGGGGCCTTGTCCGAACAAAGAAAAAACACCCAAGACCATTATTCCTCCTCCACCAAACAATACAGTTGCCACTATGCATTGGGGCAGGTAGTGTTTCCATGGCATCCGCCAAACCCCGATTCAGACTGCCAGATGGTGAAGCGTGATTCATCACTCCAGAGAACCCGTTTCCACTGTATACCTCCACTACACTACTTTGATACACATCAGTAGGGATTAAGAAGTGAGTATAAGCAATGCCCACTGAAAGAAAAGTGGGTATACGGATTATACCTGCGTCTACCCTTCACTACAACATTGGCCCTTCTCGTTTTACAAAAAGTGCACTCTCCTACATGAGTGCGCTGGTATTACGGTTTCTGTCCTTTCAGAATCAAAAACCTGTCACACACTGAAGGCCTCCTATTGGTTTGCCACTGTGCAAACATGTCTATAATAACAGATAGGCTGTTAAGATATTCATGTTTCAAGAAAGGAGTATGTATATACAGTGCCTTCGGAAAGTATTCAGACATTCACTTTTAGCACATTTTGTTACGGTACAGCCTTACTCTAAAATGGATTAAATAAAAAAATCCTTAGCAATCTGCACACAATACCCCATAATAACAAAGTGAAAACAGGTTGTTCAACATTTTTTCAAATGTATTAAACAGAAATACCTTATATAAATAAGTATTCAAACCCTTTGCTATGAGACTCGAAGTTGAGCTCAGGTTCATCCTGTTTCCCTTGATCATCCTTCAGATGTTTCTACAACTTGGATTCCACCTGTGGTAAATTCAAATCAAATCAAATTTTATTTGTCACATACACATGGTTAGCAGATGTTAATGCGAGCGTAGCGAAATGCTTGTGCTTCTAGTTCCGACCATGCAGTAATATCTAACAAGTAATCTAACCAAACAATTTCACAACAACTACCTTATACACACAAGTGTAAAGGAATGAATRAGAATATGTACATAAAAATATATGAATGAGTGATGGCCGAACGCCATAGGCAAGATGCAGTAGAWGGTATAGAGTACAGTATATAGAGTACAGTATATACATATGAGATGAGTAATGTAGGGTATGTAAACATTATATAAAGTGGCATTGTTTAAAGTGGCTAGTGATACATTTATTACATCAATTTTCCCATTATTAAAGTGGCTAGAGTTGAGTCAGTATGTTGGCAGCAGCCACTCAATGTTTGATGGCTGTTTTTCAGTCTCTCGGTCCCTGCTTTGATGCACCTGTACTGACCTCGCCTTCTGGATGATAGCGGGGTGAACAGGCAGTGGCTCGGGTGGTTGTTGTCCTTGATGATCTTTTGGGCCTTCCTGTGACATCGGGTGGTGTAGGTGTCCTGGAGGGCATGTAGTTTGCCCCCGGTGATGTGTTGTGCAGACCTCACTACCCTCTGGAGAGTCTTACGGTTATGGGCGGAGCAGTTGCCGTACCAGGTGGTGATACAGCCCGACAGGATGCTCTCGATTGTGCATCTGTGAAAGTGTTTTTGGTGACAAGCTACATTTCTACAGCCTCCTGAGGTTGAAGAAGCGYWACTGCGCCTTCTTCACCACGCTGTCTGTGTGGGTGGACCTTTTCAGTTCGTCCGTGATGTGTACGCCGAGGAACTTAAAACTTTCCACCCTCTCCACTACTGTCCCGTCGATGTGGATAGGGGGGTGCACCCTCTGCTGTTACCTGAAGTCCACAATCATCTCCTTTGTTTTGTTGACGTTGAGTGTGAGGTTATTTTCCTGACACCACACTCCGAGGGCCCTCACCTCCTCCCTGTAGGCCGTCTCGTCGTTGTTGGTAATCAAGCCTACCACTGTAGTGTCATCTGCAAACTTGATGATTGAGTTGTAGGCGTTCATGGCCACGCAGTCGTGGGTGAACAGGGAGTACAGGAGAGGGCTGAGAAGGAACCCTTGTGGGGCCACAGTGTTGAGGATCAGCGGGGTGGAGATGTTGTTACCTACCCTCACCACCTGGGGGCGGCCCGTCAGGAAGTCCAGGACACAGTTGCACAGGGTGGGGTCGAGACCCAGGGTCTCGAGCTTAATGACGAGTTTGGAGGGTACTATGGTGTTTTTAAATGCTGAGCTGTAGTCGATGAACAGCATTCTTACATAGGTATTCCTCTTGTCCAGATGGGTTAGGGCAGTGTGCAGTGTGATTACTATTGCGTCGTCTGTGGACCTATTGGGGCGGTAAGCAAATTGGAGTGGGTCTAGGGTGTCAGGTAGGGTGGAGGTGATATGGTCCTTGACTAGTCTCTCAAAGCACTTCAATGATGACGGAAGTGAGTGCCACGGGGCGGTAGCCATTTAGCTCAGTTACCTTAGCTTTCTTGGGAACAGGAACAATGGGGCCTCTTGAAGCATGTGGGGACAGCAGACTGGTATAAGGATTGATTGAATATGATTGAATTGCGACTCTACTTTGTCTCTATACTGACGCTTAGCTTGTTTGATTGCCTTGCGGAGGAATAGCTACACTGTTTTGTATTCGGTCATGTTTCCGGTCACTTGCCCTGATTAAAGAAGTGGTTCGCGCCTTCAGTTTTTGCGCATGCTGCATCAATCCACGGTTTCTGGTTGGGAATGTTTTATTAGACTGGACATGATTTGGATAAGGCCAACCAGGTCTAAGTAGTTAAAACGCTGTCAGTTACACTTCAAACTTTAGGTCACACTATTACTGCCTGCAGATGATATTCCGCTGAAACTAGGCAGCACGCTGTGAATATAATTCAAGTGCTTTGCGATGGTGTAGGTACTTTATGCATGATTTCACTATGTCTACATAATTGATGTAGTACATAGGCTTAAAAATCCTTCTTCAACTTGTTCCTCCCCTTCATCTACACTCCTTGAAGTTGATTTAACAAGTGTCAAATAAGGGATCTTAGACTGACCAGGTGAAAGCTATGTCATGGAAAGAGGCAGGTGTTCCTAATGTTTTGTACACTCAGTGGAAAACACAATATTTAACAAGGGCATATTATTGATATGAAAATATGGATATCGCCTAGCCCAGTACCTTAGGATTCTTCAGGTTTACCTGCATTGAGGTCTGTTGGTTATATAGAGATCCATCCTTGGCATGTGTGTACACAGTGAAGTCTTAGGGAGCAGTAGACCTAGCATGACGTTACACCCTCTGTCAGGAATTACACATCAGATCATATATCAGAGCCGGGTAAAAAGTCAACGTCTGATTAAAAATGAATGGTAATTTTAAATGAAGTAAAATTGTGGGCATCTGTTACCTGTTATTTTTGTTTGTGGTAGTTAAAGGAGTTAATATTTACTATGAACCCGACTTCTCCACATTTTATTACGTTACAGCCTTATTTGAAATGGATTCAATATCCCCCCCCCCTCAATACAAACCCCATAATGACAAAGCAAAAAAGTTGACATTTTTTGCAAATGTTATAAAAAATATATACATTGCTACAAAAAATAAAGGGAACACTTAAACAACACAATGTAACTCCAAGTCAATCACACTTCTGTGAAATCAAACTGTCCACTTAGGAACCAACAGATTGACAATAAAATTCACATGCTGTTTGTGCAAATGGAATAGACAAAAGGTGGAAATTATAGGCAATTACGAACAGACACATAAAGGAGTGATTCTGCAGGTGGTGACCACAGACCACCTCTCATCCTTCACTATGCTTCTTGTGATGTTTTGTGGTCACTTTTGAATGCTGCGGTGCTCTCACTCTAGTGGTAGCATGAGACGGAGTCTACAACCCACACAAGTGGCTCAGGTAGTGCAGCTCATCCAGGATGGCACATCAATGCGAGCTGTGGCAAGAAGGTTTTCTGTGTCTGTCAAGCCGTAGTGTCCAGAGCATGGAGGCGCTACCAGGAGACAGGCCAGTACATCAGGAGACGTGGAGGAGGCTGTAGGAGGGCAACAACCCAGCAGCAGGACCGCTACCTCCGCCTTTGAGCAGGAGGAGCACTGCCAGAGCCCTGCAAAATTACCTCCAGCAGGCCACAGCAGGCCACTTTGGATGTGGGGCACATTATCAGAAATGACTACATTGACTACTACACTTTTATACACTCTCCTACTAGAATACCACAGTATATGCAGACTAATAATAGCGCACAGAAAACAATGAGGCATTGTTAAGGTTTTAAATAAGCTTTGAGTATTTAAAAAAAAAAACGTATTTGGACGATAGCGGGATGTTCATGAAGTCCTTTCTGGGCTGGAGGGGGATAAGTGGGAAGAGGGATCCAATGGCCGTAAAGGGGAACCCCTTCCCATGGAGCATTTCTTGGGGGAACACAAAAGTTAACTGAGCAAAGCTTGGTTTTATTTTTTTGCCTGATTCCGTTTGCCGTTTTGTTTTACCTGATTTCCGCTCTCACTCTCAAAATCATACTTAGAAAAACAACCAAAGTGGATGTGCTTAAATCACATCAGGAAACCACTTTTGAGGTCTGTGAAAAATTGAAGAAATTGCATTTTTGGGTGTAGTTACCCTTCAATACAAGTGCGCACCAGCAAGAGAATGTGTTTGGTTAGCAATGTTTCTGTAGAGCGCATGTGATTGCAGCATTTTCTAAACAAATGGCTACTGGATTTATGCAAATAATCATTACATAATTCTGCCAGGAAGGCATAGGATACTTTGTAGTTAACATTTAATTGAGTTTTTTGGGGAAAGCCTTTCCAGCTCTACCAGGGTTATCATTAGAATCTTCACTAACGGCTACACAAAGTGTAGACATACACGGACACGCAGACGGGCATTCCTGTGCCATTTCAGAAATTTGCAGGAAAAAACTAAATCACTCATGTATTTTGTTCATGTCTTGTGATTAACTTGGGCAAATGAATTACTTTCCTAATAAGTTCAATACATTTAGTTGACTTCTTGCCAAGTTCAATTCATWAAAAAAAAAATATTGTTGAATTCCGTTTGCATTCTCCGCAACACCGATTTTAGAGGGCACTATATAGAGTACCACACCTACTCATTCAAGGTTTTTTTCTTCTTTATTTTGACTATTTTCTACTTTGTAGAATAATAGTGAAGACATCAAAACTATGAAATAACACATGGAATCATATGAGAAAGTAGCAACCCTTTGCACACCCTTGGCATTCGCTCAACCAGTTTCATGAGGTAGTCACCTGGAATGCATTCAATTAACAGGTGTGCCTTGTTAAAAGTTCATTTGTGGAATTTCTTTCCTTCTTAATGCGTTTGAGCCAACCAGTTGTGTTGTGACAAGGTRRGGGAGGTATACAGAACATAGCCCTATTTGGTAAAAGACCAAGTCCATATTATGGCAAGAACAGGTCAAATAAGCAAAGAGAAACGACAGCATCATTACTTTAAGACATGAAGGTCAGTCAATTAGGAAAAAAATCAAGAACTTTTAAAGTTTCGTCAAGTGCAGTTACAAAAACCTTCAAGCGCTATTATGAAATTGGCTCTCATGAGGACCGCTGCAGAGGACAAGTTCCTTAGAGTTAACTGCACCTCAGATTGCAGCCCAAATGAATGCTTCAGAGTTCAAGTAACAGACATCTCAACATCAACTGTTCAGGGGAGAATTTGTCCCTTGGTCTGATGAGTCCAAATTTGCGATTTTTGTTTCCAACCACTGTGCCTTTGTGAGACAAAGTAGGTGAATGGATTACCTGGCAGGACCATCTCACAGTAGTGAGATAAGTTAGTTGTACCCTACTGATGATGTGTTGTTGAAATAGTAAGGTAAGCCTACCACATCACCATCATACATGAGTTCATGTGTGGTTCCCACCGTGAAGCATGGAGGTGGTGGTGTGATGGTGCTTTGCTGGTGACACCGTCAGTGATTTATTTAGAATTCAAGGCACACTTAACCAGCATGGCTACCACAGCATTCTGCAGCGATATGCCATCCAATCTGGTTTGCGCTTAGTGGGACTATAATTTGTTTTTCAACAGGACAATGACCCAAAACACACCTCTAGGCTGTGTAAGGGCTATTTGACCAAGGAGAGTGGAGTGTTGCATCAGATGACCTGTCCTCCACAATCACCAGACCTCAACCCAATTGAGATGGTTTGGGATGAGTTGGACCGCAGAGTGAAGGAAAAGCAGCCAACAAGTGCTCAGCATATGTGGGAACTCCTTCAAGACTGTTGGAAAAGCATTCCAGGTGAAGCTAGTTGAAAGAATGCCAAGAGTGCGCAAAGCTGTCAAGGCAAAGGGTGGCTACTGAAGAATCTCAAATATAAAATATATTTTGATTTGTTTTAACACYTTTTTTGGTTACTACATGATTCCATATGTGTCATGTCATAGTTTGGATGTCTTCACTATGATTCTACAACGTAGAAAACAGTAAAAATAAAGAAAAACCCTTGAATGAGTAAGTGTGTCCCAACTTTTGACTGGTACTGTATATCTGCCGTTGATATGGCAATGTAGGAGGATAGAGTACTTTGGAGGAGCCAGGAGCGTGTCTTTGGTAATCGGACGAAGGGCACTCTTTGAAAACAAGAGAAGAACAAGAACAAGCAAAACAAGCAAAATCCAGGTACAAGCAAAATGCAGGTACAGTAATGTATGTGAATAATGAAAATGCACGCTCAGTAGACCATTTAAAACCCCTTTATTCATAGGCTACTTTTGGAGACACTATAAAAAGACACACCTATGTGATGCTGCTAAACCAGCCTTGGTTAAGGGGAGGGTAGGCTGTGATTGGTTTTTAAATCAATATAAACGAAAATGGGGGGAAACCAATCGTTTTTTAATGTTTATCAATATTCAAAAGGCACTCGCACATCTGAGCAATCTTTTTTGCAGGTGCATGGTTGAACAAGNATGGGGGGAAACCAATCGTTTTTTAATGTTTATCAATATTCAAAAGGCACTCGCACATCTGAGCAATCTTTTTTGCAGGTGCATGGTTGAACAAGATGAAGGAAAAAGGAAATTGCTCTTGATAGTATCTCTGATCTTTAATAAGCTTACGTATCGGCCTCACGGCCTTCGTCAGAGCTTTCGGCAATACGTAAGCTTATTAAAGATCAGTGATACTATCAAGAGCAGTGTCATGTTTATCAATATGAAATTCATCGGCCCAAAAGGTACATCTCTCCTTCCATGGGAACTGTGCATCATGGTTGGATAGGCTGCACTTCCTCGCTCAAAATCCATGTCATTATCAACTGCGTTACCGTTAAGACCTGATTTTTGTGGCTCTTAAAACGTTCACATTCGCGTAGCATGAAATGGACACTTTTGCGCTCGTTTTTAAGGACACACGTCAAATATTGTCACCCCTCCCACCTCGCAATAGCAGCAAATGAGCATACGCTCTTGGGAAAGAATTTGGCAGGGTATTTTTTTTTTAGGAACAACAGAGCCTATAAGAACAGAACTCTATTATCATTTAACTGCATCTGTAACGTCTGACCATGTCCTTGGCTGACAACATTTGAGCTGACAAACTCAGCCTCCTAAGCGAGTAGTGTTTACAACTGGAAAATGTCAACTCTGCATTTCTCCGTCAAAGTGCACAATTTCAGAAAACCCTCAGGTTTGCCGTGGGGGCAGCTCTGCAAAAGACAAACTACAAGTGTACCTTTGGATTCCGATATCACTATGAGGAAAGCATCACTGTAGCTTTAAAAGACTGGTAGTAGGGCACTGTGCCTCTTAGCCACGCAGTGTGCAGGATAACATGGCATAATGGACCTAGCCACAGACCAGCCTAACGCGAATTAATTTGGGGGCTGCTCTGCAACTTTTATAGATGGAACAGAAATGCTGCGGTGTATATTTAATTGCTACATAAACAATTCCCTTCGAAAGGTCTAATGGGCTGCAGGCCGAGTTGCCCACGCGTAGGGCCTTGCACTCTGCCTCATCCCTGGTCAGGAACATCACTTGACAGGGGTGCTATTGGACAGTTGCTGAATCCCAAAATCCACCCCTAACCCCTGGTTACTCCTGCAGAAATAATCTGATAGGTATGGTCATTACTGCACCTTGACTTCTAAATAAGCTAGGTCGAGTTTGACATATTGCTAATACTAACTATGAGAGAAACAACAGAACAGTGGCCGAGTGCCTCTGACCAGAATATAGTCCGCCAAATTCTGTTCATTTTCCAACAAATCCTACATGCAGGGGATTGGGGGCTAGAGGTAGATTTGAATTCAGTGTGTGATACTGCTATACTAAAGCCCTGTCAATAATCATCAGCATGCCTGATGTTAAAGATATTTAAGGGACACCATGACATTTAATCACTTTAGATTAGATACACAATGTCGACAAGTAGGCTTGGGCTGTATACCGGGGTATTTGGAAATAGCCACAGGAAGGTATTTTTTTAATAAATTGCAATATTTGTAGATACTTTCAGTAAATACTTGCAGTCAATTTGTGCAATATGTTAGGAGATAAAGTTGAACGCGTTCATTTCACCTGTCACATAAGCTTCATAACGAAAAATGATTGGTAGTCCCAGTCACGTGGTGTTTGTTAACAAGCACACAACGATGAGACCGGAGCCTTGTGAGTCACTCACTGTTGTGCAGAACTCACCAGGTAATCGAGTTAGAGTATGGAATTCACAACTAAACGTTTGCCAGCCAGATATCCTATACCTATTAAGTTAAGTGTCAAAAATATGCTAAACGCTCTACAGTTGTGCATTTGGTTTGCTAATTTAGTAGCTAGTTAGCGATCTAGCTAAGTGGTTAGCTTCTTCCAAAATCAAGCTTATTTTGGTGACAGCAGAGAATCCCCTCCTGGCTCAAGAGCCTTGCTGTCTAATATTTGTTTTGTACATGATGCAAACTGTATGTAACATGTTTAGTTACGTGTATTACTTAATGATCTGGGATATCTGTCCTGCAAATACTTGGGTCAGAGGATGGATAAAATGTTTGTTAGTATTTAGTTAGCATTCTCTATTGGATGTGTACTTGTTAGCATTGCTAAACTTTGGATTACAGAGGATCAGTGGGGTTTGAAAATAGCGCCCCTTGTATTCAGTGCCGGTATTAACAAATATCCCAGTATGGCACAAGGTCGGTATGAAGGTATGACAATCTGGATACCGCCTAAGCCTATCTACAAGAGAAGACAWGGGAGAACATGGGTGGGCAATACGTACTCATTCTTCTCCAGGACAACAACATGCTCTTTTCCCATGGCACTGATGATATAGGACACCTGTAAAAGCAAAGACAACTGGAGTCATTTCAATGCTGGATTTGGATGGACAAACAAAGCGGAGTGACAGGGTAACTCAGTCATTGGGTGCATTCATTAGTGCACACCGTAGCAAAACATTTTGCAATAAGAAACACGCTGCAACAAAAACGAGCRTTTCTTATCGAAAACGTTCAGGCTAATACCTCCCTGTTTCAGGCCGTTTGCGTTCGTTTGGTTCCTAGTGAACGAACCCAGTACTTAGGTGTGTAACCAACAGACCCCAGAGGAATGAAAGCAAGCAAGTAGTACTTGGATGCCTGTCGATGTAGAAACATGGGCTATTTGACTCACCAATCAAGGCAAACCAAATAAAAGCAAGACCAAAGCTATTTGTAGATGTCTTCAAGATGCTGTCACTGAAGCTGAGAAAATAGAAGGCGGCCAGTCAGTGTCCTCAGTCTGGAGTCTGAATCTCTTAATAGGTTAAATGGTGTCTAGCCTAAAAGGACATTGACAGTGCCTCACAGGCAACTGACTGTGTTGTGAAAACCTGTGAAGAGACTAAATTTGACACAGTTATTCCAGTGAATCAGAATCGTCTCATGGTTACAGATTACTCACTTTCATCGAGGCGCAAACCCTCGAGATGCATTTGAAGGCCGAAAAAAAGTAAACACTGGTCATCTTGAATGTTCCACCAACAATTTAATAGTTTATTTTTTAAACAGTGTTTTGGTCAATAGACCTTCATCAAGGTTTACAGAGGCTGCGTCCCAAATGGCACCGCATCCCCATTCCCTACATAGTACACTACTTTAGACCAGGGCCCATAGGGCCCTACTATATAGGGGATAGGGTGTCATTTGGAAAGCAGCCTCAGAGGCATGACAGATGGTTGAACTGTGTAATTGTGCCACTAGTCTCTGACCTTTTAATCATGACATTAGGAGGCTGCAGAGAGGAAGACCAGTTGTGACTGGAGGCAGATTAGTTAGTTTAGTTTTGCTGATGCCAGTCGGTCAGTGCAAGCGTGTGCGCACGCGCGCTTGCTTGTGCGCTTGTCTGAGTGAGTGAGAGAATTAATGACAAAAACATATCTTTCCTTGTTGACAGAGGTAGATGATGAGGTTGGGGTAGGGCTGGGCGATAAGGCCAAAATATAATATGGTATTTTTCAAATTTGATGGTATTTTATGTTTTTGATTAATAAAAGTTCTACATTTGCTTTATGAGTAGTGCGTGACCCTAGGGTGGCAACACATATATTCTAAATGATTTCAATGGGTCTTTCTCCATTCAACTCCAAATGTTGCAATTGCGATTTAGATCAAAACACTTGAGTGAACTTTTGTAATCATGGAAATAGAATGTTTATTATAATTCTATAGTTAGGATATAAATAATAGTGGGCACTTTGATTAGTGTTGTCTGACATAACAACAAATGAAAATACCATGGAGGAGTTATTGTGACAGGGTAGGAACCAAAGTGATGTTCAGAGTGTTTCCTAGGGGACCCTATAAATATTTGGCTAAATTAAATCTTTATTTATATAGCCAACATATCATGCTTGCCTATTCCTCTTTGATTTAGAAGATACTGTTGCACAAACAACATGCTGATTTAAGCCTCCACCAGTACTGGTATCAGGCTGTATTAGCTAGCTTCGTTTGCTCAGACCCAGTACTTTTATTAGCTAGTTAGCTATCTAGCGATTAGCATTAGTGTCTAACACGATTTAGCTTAACTTGCTAAGAAAATACAAAGTTGTTTGCAGATGTAAGAAACACAAACTAATATTGTAATTATAGAACGCTTGTGGATTTATATTGTCATCAACATTGYTGCATTGACCATGCAGAATRAAAGAATGTGTCTCGTGGTCAAGCAACAACAAATGCGCTCCTTGAGTGACTTGGTCTCTGTGTGTGAGTGAGAGAGATGACTCAAGTAGTGGAGTAAACTATAACAATGGACGTTACACACAGCGTATCACATTTAACAAACCAAACATTCAAATACCGTTTTAGAAGGTGAAGTAAAACCCAAACCGGTCTGTGCATAAACACCGGTATATGGTAAAATACAGTATACTGCCCAGCCCTAGGTTGGGTGTAGGGGACCAATAAAGACAGGGCCAGGTCTGCAGCTGTCAACTTGATTCACTGGCCTTGTATTTACTTGGTAGGCCGTCATTGTAAAAAATAATTTGTTCTTAACTGACTCGCCTAGTTAAATAAAGGTTAAATAAAAATATTACTCTAGAAAACAGGAGAAAAGTCCTTGTTTGTTTGTGCCATATAGCAGGTGTGACATGGGGTGGAGGAGGCTAACCACAGGTGTTGGTGCTTTTTCAGACTCCTCCTACCCCCCCATAGTGTGGGCATCTGTTTCTCACAGATGGTTCCTGTGAAAWATCCGCAGCACGGCTGGAGGGAGAAGTTTTGGGATAGGCTAGAGGTGCTCTGGATTGGTGTTCTAGATGCTGTCAATTCCATTCCTTCAGCCATTTTGAGGCTGACTGACATTCCCCTAGCACTGTCTAGCACTCCCCCCCCCCCTAGTGCCTTCTAGTCCCAGGATAACTGAGGCCAACACCCATCCATCCACACACCACAGCCAAAAACTGATATTCACCCTCTCATCTTCTCCCACCCATGGTTTATGACGGCAATGCCTTGAGTTAGCAAATTCACCATATTTTAGGGAGTGGGAAGAGATAGACAAGATGACAGAGAGGGTAGAGAGAGAATGTGTCACAAGACAGTAGGCCAGATTCGAACCCTTGCCGACCCATGCCAACCGTTAGAGGCTAGACCATCCAAGCCATGCAAATTAATAAACTTCAGTCACTTATGTAAGGGTGCACATTTACTACATTTTAGTAATTTTTAAGWGTGACTTAACGGAGGAACTAGGATTGAGGAATTAGGGTTAAGTGCCTTGCTCAAGGGCAGATATTTTTCACCTTGTCGGCTCGGGGATTCAAAGTCCATTGCAGCACAAAGAAATGACAGAGCTCTTTTGTCTGAACACACCCTCAAAACTTTCACACTCCTTCATACGGAATTCTCACATTTCACCCACTCCTCCAAGTCTCTACGGAAGGGGGGCTGTCTGTTTGGAAGGCAACATGCTCCAACACGCTATCCAGGAAGGAAAAACAGCTAAGAATACACAACCATAGTAAAAACTCTGGATCGTCCACTGTCTTGAGAGTCTAGAACATAAAACSAGCGACTCCCTGAATTCTCGAAGATGTGACATCATCACAGACAATCTACAAACAAAATGTGGAGGATGGCTTTTCAGAGTACAAATACTGTAGAGTTCTTTCTTATTCAGAGTTTTCAGAGGTCAGAGTGAATAGGAAGTGGCAGTGGGCTACCTAGAAATATTACCACGCTGACATTTCCTGCCAGAGTTGTTAGAGAGCTGGAGAGGAGAGCGAGAGACAAAGAGAGTGAAGAGAGAGCGGGATCCCAACACAGGGAGGGAAGTCAGGAGGAAACTAACTCACTATCAGCTGATAGACGCTGACAGCAAGGACTTTAGAGGTGAACAGCAACAATGCTTTCTCTCTGTATGTATTGCCATGGTTTACCTGGTTAGAATCTGAGCTATCCATGTCTCTCCTCTGCTTCCCAAAGCGCTTGGGTATGGTGACTTCATATGAGGAGAACTGCGAGGTCTGATGCGATGCTGACCCTACAAGAGGAATAACACCATTATGACTGTTATATTGTGCATAGTATTGCAATAGATCAWCAACAGACAGTTACATTAGTCATTTCAGAGGATCATAACAGCAGTCAAGGAGCAGACATACCACAATGCCACTACATTGCCAATGTGAGAAATATTTTTCAGTCTACGCTACTGTATATGGTCATGTTTATAGCAAATAATTTATTTTCATTCAACTGCTACGTAACCTACTGAGGCTGTGTGAGTGAATGAGAGGGAGAGACCACTGTTTCGCTTGAGGTCAGGGCAAGGAGCAGGGAACAATACAGGCATCTTCCATCCTCCTCACAGTCAGGAAAACTGCTCTCTGAAGATATGAGATAGAAGTGCTGATGATGCTAACCCCACACAGTCTCTCCGGCTGCCCGACCCAGGCCAACGTCAAGCGTACGTTTGGGCCTGGTTGCCAACACTGCGCTGGCTCACAGCTGACAGCCGGGCCCCTCCTGTGTGAGTGTCCTTCCCAAACACAAAAGGASAACTGACTCTTTCACTTCTTCTCACCTGAGCTGCCTTGTGGGGTGGCCTATAAAGAATGAGTCGTAGAACAAGTAGTACTGTAAATATTTGCTCAAACTTAACATCTAGCAAATTAATTAAGTATTCTTTGAGCCGAAAAACAACAGATTATATAGTAGGCATATGTTCCATGTCTGGTTTTGGAAAAATATTGTTAGATCGTCATCTTAGTTCGGGATGAGAGCAATCCTACACGGAGATACACTTTGTGAGAGATGGACAACAAACAATTACAATCTCTTCAAACAGTGGCCAAATAATTTCTGTTGTAGAGATTAGCAAGAAAATAGGCATTCTTTCGTTTATTCTGTCACCTGGCTTGTGGGGGTCATTGGTGTTTCCTGAAAGGCTAAATTGAAGGAAAATGCCACACAATCCCATAGGGCTACATGATGTACAGTATAAGCAGCCGAGCACCTAGGACATTTTGCTCGGTTTACAAAAATACTGGTGGATAACAAACATGTGCATAGGGCCTACAAACATGAAATAGGGACTATTATTTGACATATCCTATTAGTTAATGTTAGGCCTAGATGTTGTTTCCAAACTCTCCAGGTTATATGACAACATAAAAGACAGTGGGTTGTGTGTGAACAGCAGACAGGAATATGATGAGCCTGGTCAACAATAACGTCACTGTCTCTTTGGTTCTTTTGTCTAGTAAGACCAATGGGTGAATGGAGCTGTAACTGTGTACGTGAAACTCCGCCTGTCACACTTTCCATTAGAGGTCGACCGATTAATCGGAATGGYCGATTAATTAGGGCCGATTTCAAGTTTTCGTAACAATCGGAAATCGGTATTTTTGGACACCGATTTGGCCGATTTTTTWAAACCTTTATTTAACTAGGCAAGTCAGTTAAGACGGCCTAGGAACGGTGGGTTAACTGCCTTGTTCAGGGGCAGAACGACAGATTATTACCTTGTCAGCTCGGGGATTCAATCTTGCAACCTTACAGTTAACCAGTCCAACGCTCTAACCACCTGCCTCTCATTGCACTCCACGAGGAGCCTGCCTGTTACGCGAATGCAGTAAGAAGCCAAGGTAAGTTGCTAGCTAGCATTAAACGTATCTTATAAAAAACAATCAATCATAATCACTAGTTAACTACACATGGTTGATGATATTACTAGTTTATCTAGCGTGTCCTGCGTTGCATATAATCGATGCGGTGCGCATTTGTGAAAAAGGACTGTCGTTGCTCCAACGTGTACCTAACCATAAACATCAATGCCTTTCTTAAAATCAATACACAAGTATATATTTTTAAACCTGCATATTTGGCTAAAAGAAAACCAGGTTAGCAGGCAATATTAACCAAGTGAAATTGTGTCACTTCTCTTGCGTTCATTGCACGCAGAGTCAGGGTATATGCAACAGTTTGGGCCGCCTGGCTCGTTGCAAACTAATTTGCCAGAATTTTAGGTAATTATGACATAACATTGAAGGTTGTGCAATGTAACAGGAATATTTAGACTTATGGATGCCACCCGTACGGAACGGTTCCGTATTTCACTGAAAGAATAAACGTTTTGTTTTCGAGATGATAGTTTCCGGATTCGACCATATTAATGACCTAAGGCTCATATTTCTGTGTGTTATTATGTTATAATTAAGTCTATGATTTGATAGAGCAGTTTGACTGAGCGATGGTAGGCAGCAGCAGGCTCGTAAGCATTCATTCAAACAGCACTTTCGTGCGTTTTGCCAGGAGCTCTTCGCAATGCTTCAAGCATTATGCTGTTTATGACTTCAAGCCTATCAACTCCCGAGATTAGGCTGGTGTAACCGATGTAAAATGCCTAGCTAGTTAGCGGGGTGCGCGCTAATAGCGTTTCAAACGTCACTCGCTCTGAGCCTGTGGTTGTTTCCCTTGCTCTGCATGGGTAACGCTGCTTCGAGGGTGGCTGTTGTCGATGTGTTCCTGGTTCGAGCCCAGGTAGGAGCGAGGAGAGGGACGGAAGCTATACTGTTACACTGGCAATACTAAAGTGGCTATAAGAACATCCAATAGTCAAAGGTATATGAAATACAAATCGTAGGGAGAAATAGTCCTATAATTCCTATAATAACTACAACCTAAAACTTCTTACCTGGGAATGTTGAAGACTCATGTTAAAAGGAACCACCAGCTTTCATATGTTCTCATGTTCTGAGCAAGGAACTTAAACGTTAGCTTTCTTACATGGCACATATTGAACTTTTAYTTTCGTCTCCAACACTTTGTTTTTGCATTATTTAAACCAAATTGAACATATTTCATTATTTATTTGATGCTAAATTGATTTTATTGATGTATTATATTTAGTTAAAATAAGTGTTCATTCAGTATTGTTGTAATTGTCATTATTACAAATACATTTTTTTATTTTTTTATCTGCCGATTTAATCGGTATGGGCTGTTTTTGGTGCTCCAATAAATCGGTATCAGTATCGGCKTTGAAAAATCATAATCGGTCGACCTCTACTTTCCATGGAGTGTCACCTCGTTGCTTCGTGTGGGTTGGAGCAATGGGCCAAGGTTCCGGTCTAGAATCACGGTTTTGACTGCTCCTACAGTCCTGCGTCGGTACTGCACTTTAATTGATGCCCAGTCTAGAAAAACAATTTCCATAGACGGCCACATAGAGAAGTCAGATAAGAAAATTCCTATTAAGATAGTTTMTGTATATTTTGTGCACAAAGGTGATGACTAGATTTTTCCCCCATCATTCACAGCCGAAGATATTAACATTTGATAATCAACCCCAGGCTGTCACAACCAGCCGTGATCGGGAGTCCCATASGCCCAGCGTCGTCCAGGTTAGGGGAGGGTTTGGCCGTCATTGTAAATAAGAACGTTTTTAACTGACTTGCCTAGTTAAATCAAATAAAAATCCAATGTCTGCCATATTTTTGGACGACAGAATGTTATCACAGTTCACGCTGTTCCCTGTGCGCATTGAGTGCTAGTGCATGTGAAGTTGTTTATATGCAACCCGGATATAGCCGGTCCATGAATCTGCATAGGCAATCGAGAGTAGACTACGTTGAAAACAGTCTCCAGCTCTTTATACCAGTGGGTTGGAGGGGATGGTGAGGTCTGTGTTGATGAGTAACCATGGCAACCTTGTCACATCCTGTTGGAGTGTACATCTGTGCTGGATTTTGGATTAATCTACATAATACTTAATTATTCAACATCCTTACAGGTTTTGAAACGATCAAGTTGCCCAGACTGGTCTACTATGGTTGCATCTTGGACACAAAAAAACAACAACCAAGGTCGATGTAACATACAGTAAAGTAAGGGCTTTGTCCCTGCTCAACAACACACACTTACATAACCACAACATGCCACTAGGCTTGGTTTATTTGTCACAGAAAGGGGACCTTCAACATTAAATGAATTTGCCTGGCTACGGCCAAACGCTACGCCACACCCATGAACGTTAGTTTCTTCTCCACAATGAGTCTTGATCTAGGTACCTCCGACCCTTCAAATGTGAACACTTTGGGGCAATCTGGTTGGTTCAGAAACCAATGGGTTAGGCTAGAACACGTGGGTAAAGCGATGGTTAGAAAATTCGTCATTGGCTTTGATACTCTGATTGGTTAGACAATCCAATCGCTGATTACTTTTTTTATACAACACCCCTCGTCACCACATACAACTTCAATGCTGGCAGTCTAACACGGAACCCAAACCGGCTACGCGCATGCGCCATCGTGCAGAAATGTATTTTGTCCCCCCACACCAAACGCGATTACGACACGCAGGTTAAAATATCAAAACAAACTCTGAACCAATTATATTAATTTGGGGACAGGTCRAAAAGCATTAAACATTTATGGCAATTTAGCTAGTTAGCTTGCACATGCTAGCTAATTTGTCCAATTTAGCTAGCTTGCTGTTGCTAGCTAATTTGTCCTGGGATATAACATTGAGTTGTTACTTTACCTGAAATGCACAAGGTCCTCTACKCCGCCAATTAATCCACACATAAAACGGTCAACCGAATCGTTTCTAGTCATCTCTCTTCCTTCCAGGCCTTTTCTTCTCTTGACTTTATATTGCGATTGGCAACTTTCATAAATTAGGTGCATTACCGCCACTGACCTCGTTCGTCTTTCAGTCACCCACGTGGCTATAACCAATGAGGAGATGGCACGTGGGTACCTGCTTCTATAAACCAATGAGGAGATGGGAGAGGCAGGACTTGCAGCGGGATCTGCGTCAGAAATAGAACTGAGTTCTATTTTAGCCCTTGGCAACGCAGACGCTGGTTGGCGCGCGCGAGCAGTGTGGGTGCAATAATTGAATAATATAGATTTCTAAATGTATTTTACAACGCTCAGCAATGCAAGCAGTGTAGTCAGCCTGTAAGACTAAAGTATGTAGCGAACGACAGAGCAGCGGAAGAATAAAGTGTGAGTCGTCAGGCTATAAATGAATGCCCTGCATGTAGGAAATTAACAACTGTATGGTAGGCCGATTAGCTCTCTATATCATCACAAACACTGTCCCTACACATCTCCAGTCCCTGCTCACGCCGGTGCCCATGCCATCTGTCCATCCAATGATAGAATCTGATTTGATACTTTTAGGAAACACTGTCGGAGGAAAAACTGGATCTAATAGCTGAAAACTCCCATGACCCTCCACCACTTCCTGTTGAGGATGTGTCCCAAATGGCACCCCACTCCCTTTAAAGTACAATACTTTTGACCAGAGCCCTCTGGACCCTGGTCAAAAGTAGCACACTACATAGGGAATAGACGGCCATTTGGGACACGTGTTAATGGGCATAGTCGTGTCTGGCTTTGAAGCAAATTAAGCATTAAGACCGCAACAAGTGAAATTGGCACATTTAGGCTAATATTGAAAAGGACAATATTGAGACGGAATATAATATTGAGACGGATGTAGGCTAGACAGAAGATCCGATCCGCTTGCTTACAGCTGCACTAGGTTCAGACAGGCCTCCTGTTTAGATTAAGACACCGCGGAGCCGGCACTAGACATGGCTCAGAAAATGTACCCGAATTGTACCATTATCCCCCGGAGAAGATTGAACRACGTCAGTTTTCTGGAAAAACGAGCACTTTGTCATCATGCTAAGTAGCAGAAGCCACAGCAGCAATTTTTGGAATGGCACTAGAATGTCACGTTTAACAACAAAAGGATAGTCAGCCAATCAAGGAAATGTTATTTTGACATTTCCACAGATGTAGTCCGCACGGAGCCTGATTGGCTGACTATACTTTGTTGATCAATCCAACGTTTTAGTGCAGGGGTCTTAAACATTTTCTTGCCCAGGGACCCCCTCTCCCTGGCAAACCGGCGGCCCCCATCATACGTTAGCCCAAAAAAATCCACGTATTTTCTTAATAATCAACATATTAAAATGAATAGATTTGGTAGACAGTGTTGGGGAAGCTACTGTAAAAATAGTTTAACAAGCTACCAATTACTTCACACTGGAAGAAGTTAAGCTACCCTTAAGAAAATATACTTTACTAAGGTTTTTTTGAAAAAGTAGTTCACTACATCTAAACTGTTTTGTGATAAATTCTTATATCTGAACCTGAAATGTCAAAGACTATAAATTGCAATAACAGATCACACTGGAGTATGATGTTAAAATAATGTGTAATTAAGCCTATTAAAACAGTAAAACGGTTTCAAGTGACAATTAGGCAGGTCTGAAGCAGTTTAAACAAAGGTTAGCCATGTGTTTGCAAAAATGTATGTCCAAGTCAAGAAAGCATACCAGCAGCACTTGCCACACTGGTAGGCTATTTGCAGGTGCTTTTTCAAAGCCTATGTCAGATACTCGAGTGAGTAATTGGCTCCAATGAGGGTAATTTGCTCAATTTTAAGAGTTGAGAAATAAAGTTGACATCATTAGAAATAAGATATTATCCTATTTTCTACTGTATGTATGCAATTCAAAATGTGTTTTTTCTGTTATTGCTGGCGATATTCATAAAAAACATTAAAATAAATTTATTTTTTGCAGACCCGCTGCAGTAGGACCCCCAGTTGAATATCCCTGAGCGATATGATTGGGTTTATGAGGTTTCAAAGCTTTTGACAGCCTTGGGCTACTATAATTGTACCAATGACACATGACAATACTCATAAGGCCTTGGTGGTTAATTAAGGTGTTACTAATATAAACAGCAGTGTAGTTTAAAATAACTTGATTCCACTAATTGGGGACTTTTCTTTTAAAGGTGAAACACCAATTCCACTRTTGTTGCTCACGCTAATGTTGTAACCAACACACTGGTCAAATAATGACGTCTAGGAAGTGGAAAGCTCATGGTAGCGTAGATAGCACTTCTATTACGAGACTGGGCCAACTACTTCCATTAATAGACTGGGCCGTGTATCTGTCTGGATAGAGAAAACATTCAAAGCACGTGTAGGGATGTAGTTCAATAGTGTACAACTGCAGCCCGCAATTTGGGGTGCTCCTGCATGTGGGCATTTATGAATCTGCACGAACACCCCCTCGAGCATCCCATTGGTTCCTTCATAAACTCCTCCCCTTGTGCACAACATCTTCATGCTTGTGTGACACCTTTTGAATGTGGATCAAAAGGGAAATTTAAAAAATCCACCACCGCCTGACGTGTAACGGAGTCCTCTTTGCTAGCTAGTGGGTGCGATACCGATAGACAGCGTCCTTCGCTCCCGCCTGCCCAACCCTCAACATCGTTCACAGGACTACTGGAAAACAGTGCCCGAAAGGCGGACACGAAGGACACCGTCTTCCGGTCGCACCCCTGCCTCTCGCTAGTACAGCAGGCAGGGGGCTGGAGCGACACTGTGTGCTAACTAGCTAGCCAGCTTGCTAGTTAGCGACACCATGTGCTAGCTTGCTAAGTAACTAGCACACGGTGTCGCCCCCGCTTACCGCTAGCTACGCAGGTACACAGGAGGCACGGGCAACATGTGTGCTAGCTAGCTAGCAGTACTAGCACACGTCACCCTCGCCTCCCACCTGCTGTGTACCAGTGTCCTCCTTAGGAGTAGCTGGCTAAGCTAGCACAAGGTCCTTCGATCCCATCTGTGGGAAACTGCGGGAAAACAGAGCCAGACAGGCAGGGGCACTACCAGTGTGTAGTAGATATAGCTAGCTACCGTTTTTGCCACCCTCCCCCTCTTCTGAGGTGTATCAGCGGTTGGCATCCAACATTATGGTGCATTAGCGATTAGCGCCATCTACTGTAGTGGAGCGCCCCTGTAAAAGTTACCAATATTAGTATAAAGAGGGGTTCCTACAGATGCAGGAACGCCCCTAATAGCGGGCTGCAGTTGCACCCTTCTCATATAGTTAGCCAAATTCTAGAATCCCTCTTGCGACATAGTAGCGGTCGTTACCACATTACCACAACAAAGTAATAAACCACGACTATTTACAAACAAATTACCACAACAAAGTAATAAACCACGACTATTTACCCTCTTAAAATTGGATTTTAACCTTAAATTATGACCCAAAAGCAACATTTTATACATAAATTTTTACGATATAGACCATTTGGACTTTGTGACTGTACTATCGACTGGAAACCTAGAATATCCGAGAAGGAAAGCCGCTCGGGCTATGTTGTAGCCGTTGCTCGCTATAATGTAAATTTTACTCACCCTCGCTGCAGTCGCCAAGCCCATTGAGTAAAGCGATGACACAAATTGCTTTAAAGCACGGATGGGACAATAATGGCATACCCATGTTTATCTAATTGTCAACAAAATATCTAAGTAGGGATCTTCTTATCCAGGCGTTGCCTTCCAAGCAATTACGAAGTGCCTTCTCCACATTCTGTAAAAAGCCTTTAGACAATTACCTTGCCATATCGTAACAACTATTGCTAGCTCACCAACAAGCAACTGCTTTACCGCTGCTGGCTTTGGCTCTTTTCAGACGATAGATCTAGCAGGATCGCATGATCAGTGACTATAATTGTTAACAATAACGCAGATTTCACAATCTTTTTTAATCGAGTTTCGTTTTAGATCAAACGAGTCCTAATGTCATATCCAGTAAACCCGAATGGATAAAACAGCGCATGCGTGTTGATGCGTCAGACTTTGTAGTGCGGTCGTCACTAGCTGCCAGTAAGTCATATATCCCTCCCATTTGTTCAATTTCTCTTCTTAAAATGTGATTTTAGACCTAACCCATAACGCTGATCTCAAATGAAGACCAAAAAGCGCATTTTTGTTTTTTCTTGAATTTTTACAATATACAATTTTGACTTTGTGGCTGTGTTATCTAGTGGAAACCCCTAGGCGCGTACCAACCAAAATAACATAGCTCGTCTGTATCAGTTGCATGCACTAAATTATGCAGTCCTACGTGCATAATATAACGTTACGAAAATTACAAACTTAGAGAACTACTATTACAGGTTTAGGTAACAGTGATCCTGGAGTGTCGCTGGCACTTTATAGTTTTGATATAACCAACCTGAAAAACCAGGTGTGCTGAATTTAGGCAATTACAGAACTGATCAATTAGCCCAGTTTGTCTGGTGCGTTGCTTAGTTGGAAGAAAACTGCAATACCTGCGACACTCCAGGAACAGGAATGCCTACCACAGCAATATCTACGTATTTAGTAGGACCAGTTCTTTCTTGCTTGTCCCTTGAACTCAGCCAATGGCTGAGCAGATGTCAGAGACATTTTGTGATTCTCCTGCCGGTTTCCACTAAATAACACAGCCACCAAGTCAAAATTGGCTACAGAAATTTACTGTTTGGTAAGGTTAAGTTTAAAATCAGATTTTAAGGAGATCATTTGTAGAAATGGGCGGAGTTTAGCCATAATTATGACTTGTGGCAATGTTAACGAGTGACGTCCTTCTCTGCCTCCTTTTTTTGTCTTTATTTATTAACAAACATCAACAAAACAAAAGAGGAATAGTCACATGCAAAAACGCATACATAACATTTTTACATTGCCAGGAATCCTACACAAACAAATCATATTAATTAATAATACTACAGGTTGATTGCCTTGTTTTTCATTTTAGTTAAAGTAGTCCCATATTGTTTCAATTCATTTACAAAGTGACCATTTGCATTTGTGAATATGAAATGTACCCATTATTATTAGCAGTTGAAATAAATATCATCCTTATCAATATCAGAATTTCTGAAATAAATCATATCAAAACAATTCAATTGTACATGTTTTCTTTATAACAAAGTTGTGTATATCAATCCAAAAATTCTACTATAAATATAGAAATCACACAGTATCAAAATTCAGCTTGAATCTTTCATAACAGGTTTCACAGGATACATTTTACGTAACATTTTAAATGAAACTTCCTTTACCTTGTTACTGATGCAATATTTTTTTTGAATCTTCCATGCTTTAGTCAAGTGTTTTTTTTATTTCATCTTTATTTAACCAGGTAGGCCAGTTGAGAACAAGTTCTCATTTACAACTGCGACCTGGCCAAAATAAAGCAAAGCAGTGCGACAAAAACAACAACACAGAGTTACACATGGGATAAACAAGCATACAGTCAATAACACAATAGAAAAATTTGTATGCAGTGTGTGCAAATTAAGTAAGGAGATAAGGCAATAAATAGGCCAATAGTGGCGAAGTAATTACAATTTAGCAATTTACATTGGAGTGATAGATGTGCAGATGAGGATGTGCAGGTAGAAATACTGGGTTGCAAAAGAGCAGAAAAACAAAAACAAATAATGGGGATGAGGAAGATAGTTGGTTGGATGGGCTATTTACAGATGGGCTGTGTACAACTGCAGCGATCGGTAAGCTGCTCTGACAGCTGACGCTTAAAGTAARTGAGGGAGATCTAATTCTCCAACTTCAATGATTTTTGCAATTCGTTCCAGTCATTGGCAGCAGAGAACTGGAAGGAAATGCGGCCAAAAGAGGTGTTGGCTTTGGGGATGACCAGCGAAATATACCTACTGGAGCGTGTGCTACGGGTGGGTGTTGCTATGGTGACCAGTGAGCTGAGATAAGGTAGAGCTTTACCTTGCAAGGACTTATGACCTGGAGCCAGTGGGTTTGGCGACGAATATGTAGCGAGGACCAGCCAACGAGAGCRTACAGGTCGCAGTGGTGGGTAGTATATGGGGCTTTGGTGACAAAATGGATGGCACTGTGATAGACTGCATCCAATTTGCTGAGTAGAGTGTTGGAGGCTATTTTGTAAATGACATCGCCGAAGTCAAGGATCAGTAGAATAGTCAGTTTTACAAGGGTATGTTTGGCAGCATGAGTGTTTCGAAATATGAAGCCTATTCTAGATTTAACTTTCGATTGGAGATGCTTAATGTGAGTCTGGAAGGAGAGTTTCCAGTCTAGCCAGACACCTAGGTATTTAGAGTTGTCCACATATTCTAAGTCAGAACCGTCCAGAGTAGTGATGCTAGTCGGGTGGGCGGGTGCGGGCAGCGATCGGTTGAAAAGCATGAATTTAGTTTTACTGGCATTTAAGAGCAGTTGGAGGCCACGGAAGGAGAGTTAGTTGTATGGCGTTGAAGCTCGTTTGGAGATTTGTTAACACAGTGTCCAGAGAAGGGCCAGATGTATACAGAATGGTGTCGTCTGCGTAGAGGTGGAACAAATAATCACCCGCAGCAAGAGCGACATCATTGATATATACGGAGAAAAGAGTCGGCCCGAGAATTGAACCCTGTGGCACCACCATAGAGACTGCCAGAGGTTCGGACAACAGGCCCTCCGATTTGACACACTGAACTCTGTCTGAGAAGTAGTTGGTGAACCAGGCGAGGCAGTCATTAGAGAAACCAAGGCTATTGAGTTTACCGATAAGAATACGGTGATTGACAGTCGAAAGCCTTGGCCAGCTCGATGAAGACAGCTGCACAGTACTGTCTTTTATCAATGGAGGTTATGATATCATTTAGGACATTGAGTGTGGCTCAGGTGCACCCGTGACCTGCTCATAAACCAGATTGCATAGCGGAGAAGGTACGGTGGGATTCGAAATGGTCGGTGATCTGTTTGTTCACTTGGCTTTCGAAGACTTTAGAAAGGCAGGGCAGGATGGATATTGGTCTGTAACAGCTTGGGCCTAGAGTGTCACCCCCTTTGAAGAGGGGGATGACCGCAGCCGCTTTCCAATCTTCAGGAATCTCAGACGATACGAAAGAGGTTGAACAGACTAGTAATAGAGGTTGTGTGAAGTTTGATTTTGTTCTCTTTTTAACAAAAATATATGCCTTATAGAAATAGGACATGTAAATCACAAAACATAGCGTGACGGCAGAAAAGCTGTTGTTAATCTAGGGTGTCGACTGTGCTAACCAGAAGGTTGAGACAAGATGGNTGGCATTTAAGAGCAGTTGGAGGCCACGGAAGGAGAGTTAGTTGTATGGCGTTGAAGCTCGTTTGGAGATTTGTTAACACAGTGTCCAGAGAAGGGCCAGATGTATACAGAATGGTGTCGTCTGCGTAGAGGTGGAACAAATAATCACCCGCAGCAAGAGCGACATCATTGATATATACGGAGAAAAGAGTCGGCCCGAGAATTGAACCCTGTGGCACCACCATAGAGACTGCCAGAGGTTCGGACAACAGGCCCTCCGATTTGACACACTGAACTCTGTCTGAGAAGTAGTTGGTGAACCAGGCGAGGCAGTCATTAGAGAAACCAAGGCTATTGAGTTTACCGATAAGAATACGGTGATTGACAGTCGAAAGCCTTGGCCAGCTCGATGAAGACAGCTGCACAGTACTGTCTTTTATCAATGGAGGTTATGATATCATTTAGGACATTGAGTGTGGCTCAGGTGCACCCGTGACCTGCTCATAAACCAGATTGCATAGCGGAGAAGGTACGGTGGGATTCGAAATGGTCGGTGATCTGTTTGTTCACTTGGCTTTCGAAGACTTTAGAAAGGCAGGGCAGGATGGATATTGGTCTGTAACAGCTTGGGCCTAGAGTGTCACCCCCTTTGAAGAGGGGGATGACCGCAGCCGCTTTCCAATCTTCAGGAATCTCAGACGATACGAAAGAGGTTGAACAGACTAGTAATAGAGGTTGTGTGAAGTTTGATTTTGTTCTCTTTTTAACAAAAATATATGCCTTATAGAAATAGGACATGTAAATCACAAAACATAGCGTGACGGCAGAAAAGCTGTTGTTAATCTAGGGTGTCGACTGTGCTAACCAGAAGGTTGAGACAAGATGGRAAAATGCTGAATAACAAGAAAACAGGAACTGAGCAGTGTAGCCACCGACAACTTAGCTCAAACTTCACAACAAACACTTCCGGATATCTGGATCCTGTGTGCTGTGAGGCTGGGACCAGCCTGGGCACCACCGATAGGCTAGCAAGTTTAAACCACGCTAAGCCTCTACTGTGACAGGCCAACTCTAAAGTTGGAACTACATCTGTCACAGTATAAAAGAAGATGTCTGTACTATTTCAGTCAGTTCTCTGCTTTACCCTGCGTGGTGATACAGTGAACCAGTATATACGAAAATTGCATTTACCATTTATCGCTTATGTTAAATAAAAATACTTAAAGTATATTCGGTGACTCTGGATCACATTTTATCCTGATACCAGATTCGATTGACGCAACCTTTTACAGTTGCAACAATAGCGGCAGATAATTTTAGGAAGAGAGGGTCCAGATTGTCTAGCCCAGCTGATTTGTAGGAATCCAAATTTTGCAGTTCTTTCTGAACATCAGCTATCTGGATTTGGGTGAAGGAGAAGCGGGGGGGGGTTGGGGCTTCGGMCAGTTGCTGCGGGGGTGCAGAGATGTTGGCTGGGGTTGGGGTAGCCAGGTGGAAAGCATGGCCAGCCGTAGAGAAATGCTTATTGAAATTGTCAATTATCGTGGATTTATCTGTGGTGACAGTGTTTCCTAGTCTCAGTGCAGTGGGCAGCTGGGAGGAGGTACTCTTATTCTCCATGAACTTTACAGTGTCCCAAAACTTTGGGGAATTAGTGCTGCAGGATGCAAATTTCTGTTTGAAAAAGCTAATTTATAGTGAGATATAAACCAACCTAGATAATCCTTCAGCTGTGGACAATAAAACACAACCACATAACCTAGCAAGAGGACGAAAAGTAGGGTTGGGCGATATGGCCTAAAAATCATATCTACATTTTGTATAATTTATGGACGATTCACAACTTAGATAAACCTTTAGCTTTGAACAATAAACCTGGAATTATAATGAAATATCTCTCAGTAACCAGAGGTTACATTTCTTTGTTTTCTCAATTGAGTACCACAGTATGAGTTATAATACCCATAAAACCAAACGTTTTTTTTCACCATACATTTTTCCATCTGAGATTTTAGAACTACTTCATACCAATGTTGCCAACTTAGCGACTTCGTCGCTATATTTAGCGAGTATTCAGACCCCTCTAGCGACACATTTTTTTTTTAAATCAACTAGCGACAAATCTAGCCATTTTTTCTGGTGTTATTGGAGATTGACGGCCCAGTCCTCTCGCAGCAGTCCCTCCCAGCTGCAGTCAGAGCAGGAGATGTTCACCCCTCCACTTCCAGACTGCAAATGAATCGCACATGCGGGAAGCCACTGCTGGCTGATCCCCCCCTGGCTTACATTCAGGGCGGGATGTAAATGTAAAATGTTTTTTTGTCTAAAATAAATCCCTGCATTTGACTCACACAGCCTCAGTCACTTACTCACCTTGTCCACTGTGTGTGTGGCTCTCTGTGACATAAGCTAAACATCTAGTTGGCTAGCTCATCATGTCTCAGTCTAAACTGTACACTCAAAAATACAGAAAGGAGTGGGAATCAAACCCTGAATTCAAAGGCTGGTTGAAGCCGTTTATTGGAGATGATACACGGGCATATATGTATTGTAAGGCTGATTTCTACGCCAAACTTAGTGATGTAAAAAAACACATGACAACTCAAAAACATACTCAAAAGGCAAAGCCTTATAACATTTCCACCCAAAACAAGCTGCAAAAAAGGCTGAGCGCACCATGGCATTAGCTATTGCTGAACACTGTTCCATGCTGACACGTTATCACATTGGAGAAGCATGTAGAGCTAGCTACTTTCTTAGACTCCACTGCTGCTACYCACTTCAAAATGCACAGAAATGATTAATGGTGTTCTAGCACCATTCTTTCTGAAAAAGTTGGTCGCAGATGTGGGTGACCAGCGTTTCAGCCTCCTCCTCAATGAGTCCACGGATGTAAGTGTTTCTAAGTACCTGGGGGTTGTGATAAGGTACTTTAGTGACCAAGCAGACAATTGTATCAACATTTCTGGGGCTTGTTGAGTTGGAGGGAGGAGATGCCAAATCTATAGCCTGTGCTGTGGTGGCTTTCCTCGAGAAGTGTTGTCTTAAAAAGAGAAACCCCTGSGGATAGAGACTGACAATGCCTCTGTTATGACAGGGATTAACAATGGGGTCCATAAAGTGCTGAAGGAAGGAGTATGGCCTCAAATATCTGGTTCTTATTCGCTGTGTGTGTCACTCTCTGCAGCTTGCTCATTTGTAGTTCTAAACATATTTAGGGTGTTTTTTACTAATTTTTTGTCTCTCCCRCGACGTTATTCCTCTCTCCTACAGCGTCCATCACAATTACATGCACATGGCCAATTATGTAAATTTGGTGATGATGCCATTTAGCGACTTCTAGCAACTTTTAGGACAGCCAATAGCTACTTTCCTTACTGAGGAGTTGGCAACACCGCTTCATACAAGGTCTGTGTTTTGTGTAGGCTTCCGTGACGTTTTGATAACCGCGCAAATCTCTCTCGGACAAGGTAACTTTTATCAATAAATTTGCATGTAATTACCCTCCAAAAATAAAATGCTAATTAGCTGCTAATGTGGCTATCATACAGAACTACACATCCTGTTGCAAGTTGACTTAAAATCACTCAAGCCCCATGGTGGGAAAAACCTCCACATTTCTCCATRCAAACTCTCATCGACAAGTAGCAGTAACCTAGCGAGTACATATTTTGGCCTTTTTAGTTTATCGTGTTTATTTTTCAAAGGACCTGCCTAGCTACCTTAGCATTTTTTAATTACTATTTTTTTTAAATGACCCTGGCCTTTGTAGCTAACTAGCTAACCGTAGGTTTTTCCATTGACAAGAAGCAACAGTGAGGTAACGTTAACTAGCTGGCTAGTTAGCTTACAAAGGACTTGTGGGCTCAATGTTTTCCCATAGAAAACAAATGGTTTTGTTCCACGAGTGTATCTGTTGTACATGACTAATCAAATGTCCTGTGAAGTCAGTTATACATATCAGCAGGGATGGAAATTAAACTAGCCCAAGGCTAGTACTTTTCAGACTSGGCTAGTAGATGTAACCGATGTGAAATGGCTAGCTAGTTAGCGGTGGTGCGCGCTAATAGCGTTTCAATCGGTGACGTCACTTGCTCTGAGACCTTGAAGTAGTTGTTCCCCTTGCTCTGCAAGGGCAGCGGCTTTTGTGRCGCGATGGGTAACGATGCTTCGTGGGAGGCAGTTGTTGATGTGTGCAGAGGGTCCCTGGTTCGAGCCCAGGTAGGGGCGAGAAGAGGGACGGAGCTATACTGTTACATAGACAATGAGCTAAAGTAGCCTGACACTGCAGTGAAATGGCTAGTAAAACATGGACCAAACTAGCATGACACAGCAGAAACATTTTTCCTTTATAAACATCGCATACCACAGATTTAGGACCCGAATGTTGCCTGGGCTAGTAGAAATTGTGGTCTGCTGGCCATTGCCCAAAATCCTTATGTTCCACATCCCTGCATGTCAGTTCCTTAGACGATCCACCTTATCACTGTTGGTCCTCCTCATGGTTCCTAATGGCTGAGGGTTTTAACTTTCCTCTTGAGAATTAGAATCAGAAGTACAGTAGTATAGCTCATCAGAATACTTCACCTCTTTGGACAAATAGTACCATAGACTGTCCTGACACCAAGTTAAGCATTCCAGATAATTCCTCCATCCCAGCAGAAATGTCCCATACTCATAGTAGGATTTTAGATGTGCAGATAGACCAAAGCCCAGTCTATTTTACTATTACTATAGTCAAGTCTGTGGGTTATGGTCTTTTAATTAGATGTTACCATTTTAGTAATCAACTTAGCTAGCTAGTAAAATTATATATATATTTTTTCGATTTCAAATGGGCGGACCGGAAACCCAGTGACAACACTTGGGTCTGCAGCTGCCATTTTCCGGTGGGAAAGACAAATGGCCCTGTATTTACCAGAAAAGGTAGCTCATCCACCATGGCAGAAGAGGAAGATCCAGACTGTTGATTGGGAAACAAGAACAAACAATGAGGCATGAGGATTGGGTGTTGAGAGACCACTTGTCACACTGTCCAAGGTGGGTTTGTTATGATAAACAATGTGTTTTCTGTCCAGATAAAGAATGTGATACAGCATTGAAAAGACTTACCACTGACCAAATGTTTGTTTTCCAGTCCCAACAGGAGCGCATCCTCAGACCAGCCGGTGCATGGACATCCTGTGCCAGTGTGATGCGAGCGTCCAGTTATCGAGACTACAGCACATCGAGCCTATGGATGGACAGGTCAGTAATTCATCAAATATGATACAATATTGTGTAAAACATTGAATTTGTAAATGCATCAACATTTTTACTTTGTGTCCCCCTTTCGCCATGTTTTAGACATGAGGTGTGACATGCGGAACATCAGGCTCACACCACAAGAAGCAGTGCATGATCAACTCCACCTTCAGCAAGGAGATCTGCTGGAAGTGGTGTACTCGCTCTCTCACTCTGGGGGTAAGACATCATTTAAACATCACAGTTAAAGTTAACTACATTACTTTAGTTGGCTGCTTTGAGCAAAACTTGTATGTAATATAACCTATTCTGGGAGCCTAGTGTGTGTGTATGAACTATGAAAACAGGTACTGACAGGAGGAGCAATATGAGTCTGGCAGAGGTCATCACGCTGGATGGGGATGGTGATGGAGGCTTTGGTGGTTCACACAATAAAGAAGCAGTGTCCCTTCCAGTGAAGTGGAGCTGACCTTGGACCTGGTGCCAGTAAGGATGGTCTCCTTGATATAGAAATCCTTCAACTTCAATGCCTCTTCAATGTTAAGGTCCACTGCACCATAGGGAGACTTGACATCCACCACTGCTGTGGTGCCCACTAGACCATCCGGTGAGGCAACCAGGATCCCAGACCCCATGACCCAAAGCCCTGACTCCTGCACATCCATCTCTGTAGCCATTTTGAATGTCTTAATGCCTTCCTTTTTGTTATCTGTGCCCCGCTTTACAGACAACACCCCATCCAACAACTGTGATCTGAGAAACCTGTTTAGCAGGTGAGTAACGCGCTTGGCCCTAACCACTGCTCCATATTTGCTGGCCATCAACCTCCCTCTCCTCATGGTGTGCCAGTTGGGGTTGGTGTGCTGACCAACTGATGCCTGCCATATAGCCTCCTGCTGCTCCACCGACAGTGCCATGCCAGCCAGGATGCTCAAAGTTCTCATGTTTTTTAACAATGTCCAGTACAGACAGGGATGACAGGGAGAGTAGTGGTTGTTCTGGATCCAGTTCAAGGACATATGCCATTCCAGTGAACCTGGCCAGGAGACTGTTCCGTAGCCACTGAAGATCCTCCCCTGTGGGCTCTCGGGACAAGTCTTTGTAGTCCTCGGCCGGGTACAGGTCCTCCACTGACTGCTCCTGGTTGGGAACGGTTGGCTTCCTCACCCCGCATTCCACGTCCAATATTGTGAACTGCTGAAATATGCTGCATGGCTACACTTATGAGCTCCAGGGAGACATTTGCATGTGATAGACCTGCCAAAAGGCAGGATGTTAAGTGCCTCATGCCTTTCAATGCATGAATTTGAACACCTTGAAATGCATTTAAAATCAAATCCATTTTAATTTTTCACATGCGCCGAATACAATCTTACCGTGAAATGCTAACTTACAAGCCCYTARCCAACAATGCAGTTAAGAAAAAGAGTTAAGAAAATATTGACTAAATAAACTAAAGTAAAAAAGTAACACAATAAAATAATAACAGTACAGAGTCAATGTGCGGGGATACAGGTTAGTTGAGGTAATATGTACTGTAAGTAGGGGTAGAGTGACTATGCATAGAAAATAAACAGCGAGTACGGTCAAATTTTCTGAATGGTTCAGATAAACAAATKATCTTTTAAATTTAAAAAAATCCAACTTTATTTTATTCACTAGTAAGAATAAGTAATATTGTTAAAAAAAAGACCCAGAATCTCAATTCATGAGAAAGAAATGGAACAAGTCAAATCCACTAGATTCCTCAGTGTTCTAATTGATGAAAAGTTAACCTGGAAAGGTCATATTCCATTTGTCTGCAGCAAAGTGATGAAATCTGTTTGTTATATTCAGAAATATTAGTGGGTTGGTTCATCTGGCTTGCTTCCTAACTCTATACTATAGCTTAATTTACCCACATCTCCGGGCCAGTAAATAAGCCTCCAACCTACGCAAATTACTCATCATACAAATTAAATGTGCAAGACTAGCCACCTCCTCTAATTACCTGGCTCCATCTGCACCTTTGTTTAAGAAACTCTATATCTGGTCTATTTACAACATTAATGTACGCCAATGATGCACTTTCATCTACAAATACTCATACCGCCCAGTGTGTTTTACCTAAACCCTGAAATGGATTCTTCCAGTTTAATTCTGAAATCCATCTATATAACACAAGACAATGTGATAACCACCCTTTCCACTGTCACACCTCACATAGTCAATTCTCTATCAGATATAGCGGTACCATACTCTGGAATTATTATCTTCACATTGACAAAACATCATCATCCCTCAATAACTTCAAGCGAAGACTGGGGGTCAGCCTGATGAACCAAACAACTCAGTAATCTCCTCCATATAGCCCAACTCTCACATCCACACACACATTTAAACAAAACATTTTCTGTTTATTTCTTGGGGGTGATTGCTTATCAGTTCATTTGTACATTTATGATTAGTGGGTTTTGTTATGTGTGTTAACAAACCTTATTTATTTTTGCACTTACATACACTACCGTTCAACATTTTTGGGTCACTTAGAAATGTCCTTGTTTTTGAAAGAAGAGCATATTTTTTGTCCATTAAAATAACATCAAATTGATCAGAAATCAATGACTATTGTAGCTGGAAACGGCAGATTATTTTAATGGAATATCTACATAGGCGTACAGAGGCCATTAATCAGCAACCATCACTCCTGTGTTCCAATGGCACGTTGCGTTAGGTAATCCAAGTTTATCATTTTAAAAGGCTAATTGATCATTAGAAAACCCTTTTGCAATTATGTTAGCACAGCTGAAAACGGTTGTCCTGATTAAAGAAGCAATAAAACTGGCCTTCTTTAGACTGGTTGAGTCTCTGGAGCATCAGCATTTGTGGGTTCGATTACAGGCTCAAAATGTCCAGAAACAAAGAACTTTCTTCTGAAACTCGTCAGTCCTTTCTTGTTCTGAGAAATGAAGGCTATTCCATGATCTTCGAGTCGGAGCTCTAGAAAGAGGCCAGAGTTCCCGACTTGGAATTCGATCGCTCAAAACGTATTTTTGCAGTCGGAGCTCCCAGTTGTCTTGAACTCACAGAAGTCAGATTTCCCAGTTCTGAGTTTCCAGTTGTTCTAAAAGYGGCAGAAGTTTGTATTCAACCTTTTCTGGCCCATGGTGTTGCATGTGAATGTTTATCCTTTTAAAGCTTGGAAAGGAGACCCTTAAACCCAGACTTGGACCACACACCCTTTCCACTGAATAGCAGGCTAGTGATAGCTTTGCAACACAGTTAGTTACTGATTCCTTCCAAACCACTCAAACCACTCCAACTTGTGTAATGTTTATGTCCAATGACTGATGAGCAACGATACGTTTATCTATAATTTCTCTTCATGTGACAAGGATTGAAAAGGATTTTCCAATAGATTGTCAAATTGATTCATGATGACGGCTTGTCTAGCTTGCTAGCTAAGATTTTGAAAGTATGATGTTGACATGTTCAGTCAAATCAAAGCAACGGTAGATACGTGATTTGACGTCATTTTATCTGTGGCCATTGACTTTGAGCCTTCTCGGATAGGCACTTCTAATGTAACTCTATGGCAGCACCCAAGGGGCTTGAATTTTCGAGCTCTCCCCATAGATTTTGCAGTGACGTAGTGTCCCTATGAGTGACAGAACACTGAGCCAATCACGGCGCAACTAGAGAAGATTACCAACCCCTACGCTCTGGTTTTGCCCCACCTGCCCTGAATGACGGGTCGCCACTGATGGTATGTACTTCGACTATATAGAATGGCACTGCAATGCATACATGTAATGTTGGAATGGAAATTATAGTGATGACACAACAATGAATGATATACATTTTTGTATTTGTACTAACGTAATGAGTAAGAAGTGTTTGTTAGCATGAAATGTTTGCATGATAGGCCTATTTATTTTATTTAACCTTTATTTAATCAGGAAGGGCTCATTGAGATTTAAAATCTATTTTTCAAGAGCGTCCTGGCCAAGATAGGCAGCACCAAGTCATTACAAAAATTACAGACGAACAACATGAAAAACTACAAGTAATCTAGTAAAAACCATAGAATTCAGAATAGTATAACAAAAATCAAAAACAGCAAATTAAAAACATTGACAGATCAGGGAATCAGTCTCAAGATCATTCATCAGTGATTTAAAATTACCAATCAGGACAAGTTCTTCCAGTTTAAAAGTATTTTGTAAGGCGTTCCAAGACGATGGCGCAGAGTACATAAAAGCCCTTTTACCAAATTCAGTTCGGACATTTGGAACAGTTAGCAGGATAAAGTCCAGCGAACGAAGAGAGTACCCACCACATTTCTGAACAATAAAAATGCCCAAATAAAAAAGGTAGTAAACCCAAAATGGCTTTATAAATAAAAGTATACCAGTGACTGAGCCTACGAGTGACTAGAGAATGCCAGCCATCCCTGGTATACAAAGTGCAGTGGTGCGTAAGGGTTTTGCAGTTTAAAATAAATCTCAAAGTGCCATGGTAAAGGGTGTCAATTGATCTCAAACACTGAGCGGAAGCATTCATATATAAAATATCCCCATAGTCTAGTAACGGCATAAATGTAGCTGATGCTAGCCTCCTTCTGGCTTCAAAAGAAAAACAGGCCTTATTCCTAAAATAAAATTCCAATTTCAGCTTCAATTTTTTTGTAAGTTGTTGAATATGCAATTTAAAAGAGAGGCCGTCATCAATTAAAATTCCAAGATATTTATGAGGTTACAACCTCAATCTCCTTGCCCTTACAGGTAGTAATAGGTGAAAGGTTCAGAGGTCTATTTCTTGCTTTAGAAAACACCATTAGTTTAGTCAGTATTGAGGATAAGCTTCAATTGACACAAGGTATGTTGAACAGTATAAAAAGCAGTTTGCAAGTTCTGGAAAGCTTTTGTAAGAGACGAGGCACAACAGTAAATAACAGTATCATCAGCATAAAAATGAAGTTGCGCATTTTGGACATTTTTGTCTAAATCATTTATATAAATAGTGAATAAGAGAGGACCAAGTACAGGCCAATAAGACATTGAGTAGCCTAAATAAAGTCATATAACTGCATCATAAATGACTGGGTGACAGGCAGCATAAGGGCTGAAAGAGGCACTCCAGAAAGTACTTTTACTGGATTAAACTGTTAAATTCTGTGTTAAACTTGGAACATTATTATACTCAGAAGGATAGTGTCTAACAGTGAACGAGACTGGTTTTTACTGGCTATCTGTAGGAGTCAGATGGCTTTGGAATGTGTAGGGGAGACGGGTGGAGATCTTAGAACCTAACAATGTCACTGAGGGAGAGAGGGTAATGTATARCGTTTACATTATGTCAGGATATGTTATGGTTAGCCCTCAAGGATCCTCTGGGAGGAGAAGAGACACAGTCTGGTATCAATAACCATGACAGCCTTGAGTTGGGGAGGAGTAAGCACTTTGGGGTCGAGGTCAGGTCAGATGAAGTGAGGAATAACAGACATCACTAAGGTTGTGTTTAGCAACAGAGATGCATTGGCTGTACAGTTGTGGAGGAGGAGACTCAGCCTATGAGAAAGGGTTAAATATCAGTGCTTGTGTTTAATTTTTTGTCTGAATGCAGCTGTATCGACCCTTTGGGAAGAATTAAACTTGGTTAAGCTTTCCTAGCGTCCGTGGAGTCATTTACTCTTAAAATTTGAACCTAACAAAACTAAGTGAACCCCACACATTGTTTTCTTATGTAAGAACTACTAGCATACTAATCAAACGTGCTTCAATATCTTTATATTGTTACCAATTTCACATTTATTCTGAATGAGGATGGGAATTAAGAATCTAAAGCAGTCAGCATTCTAACATCTTTCTGTAGGGATCAGGGCTCAAAATGAAAACCTGCCTTTCTGGAGAGTTTTAGCAAATTTGGAGAACTGTGTTCTTTGGTAAAAGAAGATTATCCATATATATTGGCAAATGATATTAAAAAGTGGTATCCGGCAACATTATTTGAGTGACAGAGAGAGTTACATGAGTAGCCACGTTGAGAAAGCATCCCTTACTACAGATCATAGTTAACTGTCTACTTTACTAGGGGCCATAGCGACTCATAGATAGTGTCTTCAAAGTGAAACACAATGTCTGACAAAAAGCGCTAGGTCTTTTAATGAGGTTTTAATTTTGTAATTTACCAATGCCAGCAAATTATACTGTTGGTAAACAATGTCTTAATGCCAGCATAACCTAGTGACATACACTATATCTACAAAACTATGTGGACACCCCTTCAAATTAGTGGATTCGGCTACTTCAGCAACACTCATTGCTGACAGGTGTATAAAATAGAGCACACAGCCATGCAATCTCCATAGACAAAACATTGGCAGTAGAATGGCCTTACTGAAGAGCTCAGTGACTTTCAACGTGGCACAGTCATAGGATGCCACGTTTCCAACAAGTCAGTTCGTCAACTTTCTGCCCTGCTAAAGCTGCCCCGGTCAACTGTAAGTGCTGTTATTGTGAAGTGGAAATGTCTAGGAGTAACAACGGCTCAGCTGCGAAGTGGTAGGCCACACAAGCGCACAGAACGCAGAGTGCTGTAGCACGTAAAAATCGTCTGTCCTCGGTTGAAACACACTACCGAATTCCAAACTGCCTCTGGAAGCAACATCAGCACAAGAACTGTTCATAGGGAACTTCATGAAATGGGTTTCCATGGCCGAGCAGCAAGCCTAAGATCACCATGTGCAAYGCCAAGTGTCGACTAGAGTGGTGTAAAGCTTGGCGTCATTGGACTCTGAAGCAGTGGAAACGCGTTCTCGGGAGAGATGAATCACAATTCACTATCTGGCAGTCCGATGGACTAATAAGGGTTTGGCAGATGCCTGGAGAACGCTACCTGCCCCAAAGCATAGTGCMAACTGTAAAGTTTGGTGGAGGAGGAATAATGGTCTGGGGCTGTTTTTCATGGTTCGGGCTAGGCCCCTTAGTTCCAGTGAAGGGAAATCTTAACACTACAGCATACAATGACACTCTAGACGATTCTGTGCTTCCAACTTTGTGGCAACAGTTTGGGGAAGGCCCTTTCCTGTTTCAGCATGTCAATGCCCCTGTGCACAAAGCGGTGTCCATACAGAAATTGTTTTTTCGAGATCGGTGTGGAAAAACTTGTCTGGCCTGCACAGAGCCCTGACCTCAACCCCATCGAACACCTTTGGAATGAATTGGAATGCCAACTGTGAGCCAGGCCTAATCGCCCAATATCAGTGCCCGACCCTACTAATGTTCTTGTGGCTGAATGGAAGCAAGTCCCCGCAGAAATGTTCCCACATCTAGTGGAAAGCCTTCCCAGAAGAGTAGAGGGCTTTCTCCTATAGAGCTCAATTTCTATGGAATGGTCTGCCTATCCATGTGGGAGACGCAGACTCGGTCTCAACCTTTAAGTCTTTATTGAAGACTCATCTCTTCAGTAGGTCCTATGATTGAGTGTATTCTGGCCCAGGGGTGGGAAGGTGAACGGAAAGGCAATGGAGCRACAAACCGCCCTTGCTGTCTCTGCCTAGCCGGATCCCCTCTCTCCACTGTGATTCTCTGCCTCTAACCCTATTACAGGCGCTGAGTCACTGGCTTACTGGTGCTCTTCCATGCCGTCCATAGGAGTGCGTCGTGAGTGGGTTGACGTGATCTTCCTGTCCGGGTTGGAGGCCCCCTCGGGTTCGTGCCGTGGGGGAGATCTTCGTGGACTATACTCAGCCTTGTCTCAGGGTTGTAAGTTGGTGGTTTGAAGATATCCCTCTAGTGGTGTGGGAAGAGGTAGTACCTGCAAGAGGGTGTTGTGGATGACAATGGAAAAGCTCAGAGACACAAGCCGTCCGCCACTGACATAGGTGTGCCACAAATGCGCTGGCTAGGCTACCTAGAACTTTTCATTCTACGTTATTGATGGAAATTATATTTTTAATTACAGGTGCATACCAGATGATGCACCCTGCATAAAGCAAGCTCAGCYCTATTTGTTCTATTGTCCAATTTCAGTTGTTGTGCAACCTCCTGCTATTTTAGTCTCAAATTCATACGAACAATTACAAGATTGCTGTAGTTCGACAGGTCTTTCATCTGCCCTCGGGTTTCAAGTTGGAAAACCTCATAGCCCACTGAGTGTTTTACAATGTTAAGGTTTGGAAAACTGTCCAATAGAGACCTTTCACTATTTACAGGAGTTCAGCTAACCATAATCAGAACCAGTATTATGCCACTATGAAGCTGAACAAGAATTGTTCCACTGCACCAGTTTACAGAGGGATGAGACATTAACTCGACATCTAGACTGAGTACACTTTCACAGTCATTCCATGTTTGCTTCATGCATTATCATCCTGTAAAATAAAGTTAATTTTGTACATGCTCTGTTTTCTTTACCTTTACATTAGTAAATGTTGCATTACATAGAATTTTTTTGTTGACTTGAAAGGTTATTCTTATCTCTTTTGGTTTTGTTGGTGATACTTGCTGTAGTCCGATCTTTTTGGGCCAGACTATGATCTATTATTAATGTTTAGGGTATTTCATGTACATGCATTGCCTAAATTAGTGGGGAGGAAACATGGGTGGTACAGTAGTAGCTAGCTAGAGTGCATGGATGATTCACATCATTGCTATACTATGTAAACAGAGGAACTCGCAAGAAAGAAAAATGGTTAACTTCAGTGGGGTAAGGAAATGTTCAGCCTATAAATAGCTAASTAGTTAATTTATAACTAAAACATACATTTGATTAGCTAGCCRATTTCGAGTTGATAACAATCAAGCTAAATGTATCAGCGGGATGGTTTTCTATTTGCCGAACAATGCTAAATAACGTTAGCTATGCTAACTAACATTAGTTCCTACTTGGTAGCCACAAGATTGTAACGTTTCACAGGTTACAGTTGTCTAATATGTTACTCGTTTTAGAGTAGAAGGGTTGTTATAACGTCTTGAAATGTGTGTGATGATTTATGCGCACTATGCATGATGTTAGCGGCAAACGATGTCGGAACTTCAAACGTCTTTGCTAGTTAGCTACTGTGTTAGTTATCCCGGAAAGGCTTGCTGGAACAGAAAGTGCTGGGGCGGTCCTTTGTAAAACAATAGGTCATGATTCGTTCAATTCGAAACCGGGATATCCAACCAGTGTAGGGTGCCGCCTTGAAGTCTGAGGCACAGACACAATATTATCGTTGTTTCTTGCAACACATCAAAGCCTCTCAACTAGTCAAGGACATAAAGAGGCCGATGTTAGTAAGATTAGCTGAGCTCACCTGTCAAGTAAACAAGCCAGCCGACTCCGACGGTCAAAGTTGATGTCACTTCAGTGAAGGTAATTGGTATAAATACCACCACATGTAATTTCTTATTATTACTTTGGTAATGTCGAGACTTTAATTTGTACACCCATTCAACGGCGACATCAAAACAATGCTGAATGGCTGTCCTAGCTACAGTAGCGCACCTACGATATGTTTTTAAATATACCAGATAGGTGCAATGTAGTGTTTTATAGGTGCATCCATAGTAATACGGCGCAACTGGAGAAATTAGGGTGACGTAACTTGCTCAAGCGAAGGTCACGTCGACAGTTTTGACCTTGTCACACATGTATTCGAACCAGTGAACTTTAATTAGGATACTGGCCCATCGCGTCAGGCTGGCTACTTGCCGCCGGAAAAGCGATACTTGCATGCGAAATTTAGCCACTGAATATTAATTAACATGTCATTGGCAATATCTGACATCTTTCCTTGTACAAAGGGTAACATCTACTTAACTTAGTCCACTCTGTTAGTAACCGATTATAGTTTTGGAAACGGAACTGTATTGAGATCAAATGTTTCGTCGATGAGAAATCGCAGAATTTCGGCCAAAATCCATCTTATCCTGTCCCACTGCCGGCCACTGGGCTTCCTCTTACCACCATATTTGGTAGTGAGTGGAAACGCCAACCGGATGCTTCACATTTATACATCCAGTGAAATGTCTCATTATAAACTGGGTGGTTCGAGCCCTGAATGCTGATTGGCTGATASCCGTGGTATACCACGGSTATGACAAAACATTTMTTTTTACTACTCTAATTACGTTGGTAACCAGTTTATAATAGCAATAAAGCACCTTGTGGTTTTGTGATATGACCAATATACCACAGCTAAGGGCTGTATCCGTCATGCATAAGAACAGCCCTTGGCTGTGTAATATTGGCCATATCAAACCCCCAAGGATGCCTTACTGCTTAATTGTTCAATCTGTGCCGACACTATAGGTAAGGGATAATCAACGAGAGGATATGCGGTCTATGGAAAATAATGAACTACATGGAAAGTTTGTTCTAAGACCCGCTGGCGKAGTGGAACTGACCTTCCATGGAGTTGCATTATTTTCCAGAGAACGCATAGAGCCCCGAGTTGATTATACCCTTTCATACTATGGCTATAATTGAACACATTTGCCAGTAGAAATGTGTTCAACATCCACTGAAGTAGATAGCAAGTTTACTAGATGGCTAAAGTAGTCCCCATGGTAACCAGACAGACTTGCTAGTTTAACTAACCAATCTATCAGTCCTAGCTTGCCACTGACAATCAAATTTGCCAATGCCAATAATGTTTTCAATTAGACTTCTTCAAACGCCGCTCAAACATAGAACATTAAGAATTAACTAGCCATTGAAGTATACAAATATAGCGTGTGTTATAGGATGTTATACCATGGCATTGTTGAATACTCATTTCTTATTGGCTTGAAGGGCATTCTAGAGCGTGCATTATTTTCCTATAACGCATGGTATATCGGCACAGCAGAATTCAATGGCTATAGTTCATTCTTACATTTAGTTTGAGCTGCTTTTTAAAGCAAAAGTTGAATTGAAAACATTGGTATTGTTTAATTAGATTTTCATAAAGATTTTAGATTTTCCTAGCAAGCTAGGACTGATGGTTTGGTTAGCCCAACTAGCAAGTGTTTGGTTACCATGGCAACTACYGTAGCCATCCATTTAATTTGCCAGCTACTTAAGTGGATGTTGAACAGATTTCTAGCAGCAAATCTGTTTATCACTTTTATACCATGGCTATAATTATCAACAAGGGGCTATGCATTCTATGGAAAATAATGAACGACGTGGAAGGTGTGTTCCACAACATGCTAGCTGATGTCAAATTAATTTCTCAACTCCTAATATTGAGCAAATTACTCATTGGAGCCAATTACTCACCGGAGCATCTGACATGGGCTTAGAAAAAGCACCCGCCGGAAGGCTATCAGTGCAGCAAGTGCTGCTGGTAAGCTTTCTTGACTTGGGCATGGTTTCTAGATAGGGCCACACCTCATTCATTAAACATTAGCTTACATTTTGTATCATCTGACTCTTTCTGCCAACCAACACACACCTGTCACCAACCTAAACAAAAATGTACCTTTTTTTCTTGAGCTTACTGAGTATACACCTGATCTTTTCATGACTGACCAGGTGAAAGCTATGATCCCTTTTTGATGTCACTCGTTAAATCCGCTTCAAATCAGTGTAGATGAACGGGAGGAGACAGGTTAAAAATATATATTGAGACAATTGAGAATGTGGGTCATTCAGGGGGTGAATGGGCAAGGACAAATATTTAAGTGCCTTTGAACGGGGTAGGGTAGTAGGTGCCAGGTACACCGGTTTGAGTGTGTCGAACTAACGCTGCTGGGTTAAGTTTCCCTTGTGTATCAAGAATGGTCCACCACCCAAAGGACATCCAGCCACCTTGACACAACAGTGGGAAGCATTGGGGTCAACATGGGCCAGCATCCCTGTGGAATGCTTTTGACACCTTGTAGAGTCCATGCACCAATGAATTGAGGCTGTTCTGAGAGCAAAAGGGGGTGGGGTGGTGCACAGCTCAATATTATGAAGGTGTTCCTTATGTTTGGTATACTCAGTGTATGTGCTAATGTTACAATAATTCAGTGAAAAGCATTAGCTGACACACCCCAAAAAAATTTGTAGAGGTATTGATTAACAGAAGATAAACTGTATGAAAATAAAGTCTCACCCTAAATGCTCCAAAAATGTTATGAATAAACCTCAGCAAACATTTTGAAACGGTGATTGAGATTTTTCCCGTGAAATTGTTGGGAGCATAGATGGGATGTGCAACTTTCTATGCATCTCTTTGCAGGGACCAGGCTTGTCCTGTGGGGTCACCTGCAGTTATGAATGTGAACAATGATGTGGAAAAGCTTTTAAATGGTGAAGGACTAGAAGTGAACGACGAGTTCGATTCGGCACCCGCAGAGGTCCAAGCAGTTGCCTTGAGGAAAACGATAACCTACATCGTCAGCGCTGTCATCTTCAATGAAAAGGTAGTGAGCAATGAACTCTGTAAGGATAAGGGATTAATTCACCAAGCTAAAGAGCTAAGTAAGTTAATTAGGTCACTTACTAACCTGACACATTACCATTCTATCATGCAGAAGTCCGCATGGCCTAAGGACATTAGACTTCTGTGGCCTTTGTCTAAAATAAATGTACAGTAGGAATTGATGGCACTTACATTTCCAGTTAAACTTAATTCCTGCTTTAAAAATGTTTCAAACATGATATAGCTCATTTCTACATAATTTACATAAGTTTTGATTTGTGTTCACACCCCTTTGCTATGACACTCCAAATTGAGCTCAGGTGCATCCATATTCCTTTGATCATCCTTGATGTCACACCAAACTTGGAGTCCACCTGTGCCAATTCAATTGTTTGGACATGATTTAGAAAGACACACCTGTCTATATAAGGTCCCACAGTGCAATTCAGAGCAGAAACTATACTATGAAGTCCAAGGAATTGTCCATAGATCTCAGAGATACAATTGTTATGAGGCATATCTGGGGAAGGGTATAAAAAAAATGTCTAGAGTGTTGAAAGTTTCCAAGAGCACAGTGGTCTCCATCATTGGGAA
Organism: Salvelinus sp. IW2-2015; assembly: GCF_002910315.2. Lineage (NCBI taxonomy): Eukaryota > Metazoa > Chordata > Actinopteri > Salmoniformes > Salmonidae > Salvelinus > Salvelinus sp. IW2-2015. Next base: position 44,148,967 of record NC_036855.1, on the reverse strand, counting down.
ATGGAAGAAATGTCAAAAGTCTCAGACTTTGCCTAGAACTGGCCATCCAACCAAACTAAGCAACTGGGCAAGAAGGACCTTGGTCAGAGAGGTGACCAAGAACCCAATGACCACTGACCGAACTACAGAGTTCTTTGGCTGAGATGGAAGAACCTGCCAGTAATAATGATTGTTAAAATCCCGAAATATGATTTGGCACCTAGCCATGCAATATCATAAGGTACTGCCTTCATTACCTTGTTTAGGAAGCTCATTKGATCCCAGGGCGGGGTAAAATGTACATATGTTTTCCACTTTTGCAGACAGCTACAGCTAGCTTTTAAGTTTTGGTAGTGGCGCACTGAATAATTAAAGCTAGTCGGCGAAGCTTTGATCAGCATGGATATCTGAAAATGGCTGGGCACTGCCAAGAGCAAAAACTGAGGACCATGTTGAGACCGATGCCGAGTAGCCTGCTAGCCTGACCAGAGGTTGAGGAGAGCAGCAAATGCAATACCCACCCATCCCCCTCGCCGCCTGCTGACCAAAAAGATCGAAATGAGCCATGGCCTAGCACCAGTAGCATGAGGGTAACATCACAACAAACACCTGCACCTCCGTTACCCCAGCCACTAGCACCTGACGACATCTGTGAGGAGCCAGCACAGGTTTGTCTCGACACTTACCTGTGCCGCATTTTCAGTGGGAGAAAGCGCCTGGTTGAAGACCAGAGTGGCTTGAATATTCCCGCAAGGCAGATTTATTTATTTATTTTATTTCACCTTTATTTAACCAGGTAGGCAAATTGAGAACACGTTCTCATTTACAATTGCGACCTGGCCAAGATAAAGCAAAGCAGTTCGACACATACAACAACACATAGTTACACATGGAGTAAAACAAACATACAGTCAATAATACAGTGAAAAATCAGTCTATATACAATATGAGCAAGTGAGATAAGGGAGGTGAAGGCAAACAAAATATATATATAAATAAATAAAAATATAAAAAGGCCATGGTGGCGAAGTAAATACAATATAGCAAGTTAAAAAAGTCGAGTAGAGATAGTAGAGAGAAATAATGGGGTGCAAAGGAGCAAAATAAATAAATACAGTAGGTAAAGAGGTAGTCGTTTGGGCTAAATTATAGATGGGCTATGTACAGGTGCAGTAATCTATGAGCTGCTCTGACAGCTGGTGCTTAAAGCTAGTGAGGGAATAAGTGTTTCCAGTTTCAGAGATTATTGTAGTTCGTTCCAGTCATTGGCAGCAGAGAACTAACTGGAGGAGAGGCGGCCAAAGGAGGATTTGGCTTTGGGGTGACCAGAAAGATATACCTGCTGGAGGCGGTGCTACAGGTGGGTGTTGCTATGGTGACCAGCGAGCTGAGATAAGGGGGGACTTTACTCAAGGGTCTTGTAGATGACCTGGAGCCAGTGGGTTTAGCGACGAGTATGAAGCGAGGGCTAGCCAACGAGAGCGTACAGGTCGCAGTGGTGGGTAGTATATGGGGCTTTGGTGACAAAACGGATGGCACTGTGATAGACTGCATCCAATTTAATGAGTAGGGTATTGGAGGCTATTTTGTAAATGACATCGCCGAAGTCAGTTTTACGAGGGTATGTTTGGCAGCATGAGTGAAGGATGCTTTGTTGCGAAATAGGAAGCCAATTCTAGATTTAACTTTGGATTGGAGATGCTTAATGTGAGTCTGGAAGGAGAGTTTACAGTCTAACCAGACACCTAGGTAGTTGTCCACATATTCTAAGTCAGAACTGTCCAGAGAGTGATGCTGGACGGGTGGGGCAGGTAGCGATCGGTTGAAGAGCATGCATTTAGTTTTACTTGTATTTAAGAGCAGTTGGAGGCCACGGAAGGAGAGTTGTATGGCATTGAAGCTCGTCTGGAGGGTTGTTAAGTGTCCAAAGAAGGGCCAGAAGCATACAGAATGGTGTCATCTGCGTAGAGGTGGATCAGAGCAGCAGCAAGAGCGACATYATTTATGTATATAGAGAAGAGAGTCGCCCCAAGAATTGAACCCTGTGGCACCCCCAGAGACTGCCAGAGTCCCGGACAACAGGCCCTCCAATTTGACACACTGATCTCTGTCTGAGAAGTRGTTGGTGAACCAGGCGAGGCAATCATTTGAGAAACCAAGGCTATCGAGTCTGCCGATGAGGATGTGGTGATTGAGAGTCGAAAGCCTTGGCCAGGTCAACGAATACGGCTGCACGCTCAAGGTCGTTTAGGACCTTGAGCGTGGCTGAGGTGCACCCATGACCAGCTCTGAAACCAGATTGCATAGCGAAAAAGGTGCGGTGGGATTCAAAATGGTCAGTAATCTGTTTGACTTGGCTTTCGAAGACATTAGAAAAGGCAGGGTAGGATAGATATAGGTCTGTAGCAGTTTGGGTCAAGAGTGTTCCCCCCCCCTTTGAGGAGGAGGAGGATGACCGCAGCTGATTTCCAATCTTTGGGAATCTCAGACGATACGAAAGAGGTGGAACAGGCTAGTAATAGGGGTTGCAACAATTTCAGCAGATAATTTTAGAAAGGGTCCAGATTGTCTAGCCCGGCTGATTTGTAGGGGTCCAGATTTTGCAGCTCCTTCAGAACATCAGCTGACTGGATTTGGGAGAAATGGGGAAGGCCTGGGCAAGTTGCTGTGGGGGATGCAGTGCTTAAGGATAGGAATGATGATGGTGTCTTAAGAATCGTTGACAGACATGTTCTCCACTTGGTTCTGGAGCTGGTCTCCACCTCCCTGTTTCTTCTTCTTCCCTCCATCCTGCTGCTTCTTCTGCTTCTTGGACGTCTCCACGTCAATAGGCGCAGGCTTCACAAACTTCAGCATCTYTGTCATACCTGGAGGCATGAAGTTCCGGAGTACCTCTGGAATGACGACACCCTCTTCGGTCTGGTACGTCTCCAGGATAGCACACATTACACGTGTGGTGGCACACATGGTTGCGTTGAGCATGTGCACATAGTAGGGGTAGCCAGGTGGAAAGCATGGCCAGCCGTAGAAAAATGCTTATTGAAATTCTCAATTATAGTGGATTTATCGGTGGTGAGTTTCCTATCCTCAGTGGTGGGCAGCTGGGAGGAGGTGTTCTTATTCTCCATGGACTTTACAGTGTACCAGAACTTTTTTGAGTTTGTGTTGCAGGAAGCAAATTTCTACTTGAAAAAGCTAGCCTTTTCTAACTGCCTGTGTATATTGGTTTCTAGCTTCCTTGAAAAGTTGCATATCACGGGGCTGTTCGATGCTAATGCACAACGCCACAGGATGTTTTTGTGTTAGTTAAGGGCAGTCAGGGCTGGAGAGAACCAAGGGCTATATCTGTTCCTGGTTCTAAATTTCTTGAATGGGGCATGCTTATTTAAGATGGTGAGGAAGGCATTTWAAAAACAAACAGGCATCCTCTACTGATGGGATGAGGTCAATATCCATCCAGGATACCCGGGCCAGGTCGATTAGAAAGGCCTGCTCGCTGAAGTGTTTCAGGRAGCRTTTGACAGTGATGAGTGGAGGTCGTTTGACCGCTGACCCATTACGGATGCAGGCAGTGAGGCAGTGATCGCTGAGATCTTGGTTGAAAACAGCAGAGGTGTATTTAGAGGGCAAGTTGGTTAGGATGATATCTATAAGGGTGCCCGTGTTTACGGCTTTTGGGTGATACCTGGTAGGTTCATTGATMATTTGTGTGAGATTGAGGGCATCAAGCTTAGATTGTAGGATGGCTGGGGTGTTAAGCATGTCCCAGTTTAGGTCACCTAGCAGCACGAGCTCTGAAGATAGATGGGGGGCAATCAGTTCACATATGGTGTCCAGAGCACAGCTAGGGGCAGAGGGTGGTCTATAGCAGGCGGAAACGGTGAGAGACTTGTTTTTAGAGAGGTGGATTTTTAAAAGTAGAAGTTCAAATTGTTTGTGTACAGACCTGGATAGTAGGACAGAACTCTGCAGGCTATCTCTGCAGTAGATTGCAACACCGCCCCCTTTGGCCGTTCTATCTTGTCTGAAAATGTTGTAGTTAGGGATGGAGGTTTCAGAGTTTTTGGTGGTCTTCCTAAGCCAGGATTCAGACACGGCTAGGACATCCGGGTTGGCTGAGTGTGCTAAAGCAGTGAATAAAACAAACTTAGGGAGGAGGCTTCTAATGTTAACATGCATGAAACCAAGGCTATTACGGTTACAGAAGTCATCAAAAAAGAGTGCCTGAGGAATATGAGTGGAGCTAGGCACTGCAGGGCCTGGATTCACCTCTACATCACCAGAGGAACAGAGGGGGAGTAGGATACGGGTACGGCTAAAAGCTATGAGAAATGGTCGTCTAGGACGTCCGGAACAGAGTAAAAGGAGCAGGTTTCTGGGGCGATAAAATAGCTTCAAGGTATAATGTACAGACAAAGGTATGGTAGGATGTGAATACAGTGAAGGTAAACCTAGGCATTGAATGATGAGAGAGATATTGTCTCTTGAAACATCATTGAAACCAGGTGATGTCATYGCATGTGTGGGTGGTGGAACTGGATAAGGTATAATGAGCAGGGCTAGAGGCTCTACAGTGAAATAAGCCAATAAACACTAACCAGAACAGCAATGGACAAGGCATATTGACATTAAGGAGAGGCATGCTTAGCCGAGTGATCATAAGGGTCCAGTGAGTAGTGAGGTTGGTTGGGGTCACGGCGATTCAGACAGCTAGCCGGGCCATGGGTAGCAAGCTGGCAGAGGATGGAGGTCTGTTTTTAGCCACCTCGTGCGTTTCCGTCGGTAGATTGGTGGGGTTCCGTGTGGTAGAGGGGACCAATCCAAATGGCAAAATAGTTATAGTGGCCCAAGAAAATTGTCCGATAGACCTATTCAGATAGCAGCCGATAAGACAGCTAACGATTAGCGGGCCGCAGATGGGCCTTCAGGTTGCGACGGAGGGGCCAGTTGGATAACTCCCTCGGGCAGATAACCTCGGTAGTCCAGTCGTGAAGGCCCGGTGGGGGCTCCGCATCTGCAGTAAAACGGGTCCGGATAGGTGATTGTAACCCAGGAGTGGCTGATGGAACTCTTCAGCTGGATCGCTCCAGAATAATTTGTTTGTTCCGGGACCGACGGTAGCCAGTAGTCACTCGGATAGCAGCCAGCTAGCTGCAAGATCCAGGTGTAAATGTCCAGAGCTTGYGGTAGAAATCCGGGGATATGGAGAGAAAATAGGTCCGGTATGCTCTGGTCTGAGTCGCGTTGTACAAAACTGGCAACGGCTTTTTGAGCTAAAGGATAGCTGATGACCGCCAACCGTGGTTAGCTGAATACTAACGTTAGCCAGTGAACTAGCTAGCTTCTGTTGTGGATTTCAGATTTSAGGTGAATAATACCTTATTTATTTTTTTATTGGTGAGGCGGGTTGCAGGAGAGTTGAAGTTGAGTTTCGAAAGAATATATGCGAAGAAAATTTGTATATATGTATGTATGTGTATATATATATATATATATATACACAGTAGGGAGAACAAGTATTTGATACACTGACGATTTTGCAGGTTCTCCTACTTACAAAGCTGTAATTTTTTTGGTAATTTTGTAATTTTTATCATAGGTACACTTCATCTGTGAGACGGAATCTAAAACAAAAATCCAGAAAATGGTCGCCGTGTCAGAATGATTCATTCAATGGTTTTCCCCTCATGTAAGCCTGGTTGTTTGGCAGATTTTTTTTTAATGTAACGTACTATTTACTTTAAGCCATTGCTTTTTACTTCAATGCATGTTAGATTTGTGATTCTTAATGTCATTGCTTGCTTTTGCGGGTCTAATTCCTATTGATCGATATACAGCTTTCCCTTAATTTATGGGTATAGGAAAGTAGCCTGTTGGTKGTGCTCTGAGGTGAGCCCTGGCATGGTGTTCCTGTTGTCCTGGCTGTCCACATAAGTGGTGCTGAAATTGGCAGTGAATCCTTTCATCGCACTAACTGACAGTAGCCTTCTGTCCATGGTCCTGAATCAATGGTTATGGTGTGTTTTAATTAGCTCATCACTTGGGCTACCAGTCTTCGTGGGGCTTCTCTTCAACATCCCATGCTTTCTTGTGTGCAAAATTGCAGTTGTGTATATGGCTGCATTTCAGATAGGCCTAGATTTTTGTATGTCGCAGTAGTATAGGACCAATAGCGTGGTTAGACATTTCAGCATGCCCGTTCTTTATGCTTTTGTGGCCTACCACGCCATGGCTGAGCAGTTGTTGCTCTTTGACGTTTCCACTTCACAATAACAGCACTTAGTTGACCGAGGAAGCCCKATCAGGGCAGAAATTTGACCAACTGACTTGTTGAAAAGGTGGCATCCTATGACTGGGCCATGTTGGAAGGCACTGAGCTCTTCAGTAAGGCCATTCTGCCAATGTTTGTCTATGGAGATTGCATGGCTGCACTCAATTTCATACACCCGTTAGGAACGGGTGTGGCCGAATCCATTAATTTGGAAGGGTGTGTGTACACATGGCTGTGTTTCAGATAAATGTTTGTACATTTGAACAGCAGTAGAACCAATCTACCTTGTTTTATTAGGGCTCCCCATGGATGTAACATGCCCCCTTAGGAATGTCATCCTGGAGTAAGGTCTGCAAGGGGTATGAATAGTTTCTGGTACTGTTTAAAAATATATATATTTAAGACATCTCATTACACTTTTCATCAAGGTGCATCCTATTGTACGTACGTGTGTGTGTCACCTGTATTTGCAGAATGAGGTGCTCATGGTGCAGGAGGCCAAGGAGAATTGCTACAAACAGTGGTACCTTCCAGCTGGCCGTATGGAAGAGGGAGAGAGCATTGTGGAGGCCATGAGAAGGGAAGTGAAGGAAGAGGCTGGATTTGACTGCAAACCCATCACCCTGGTTCTGGTCCAAGAACAGGGGCCACAGTGGATCCGATTTGTTTTCTTGGCGGAGATTACAGGTAAAAGTTTATCCACGTATTTCAGCTTTTCATACAAATGGCAGGCTTAGAGTTGTGCTCAGCTTTTATATTATTCAAGAATGAGTGGGTGGGTATATACAAGTATGTGGACACCTTTCARCCACACCCGTTGCAGGTGTATAAAATCAAGCACGCAGCCCTGCAATCTCCCTAGCCAAACATTGGCAGAATGGCCTTACTGAAGAGCKCAGTGACTTTCAATGTGGCACTGTCATTGGTTGCCACCATTCCAACAAGTCAATTTGTCAAGTTTTGTTTTGAACTTCTTGTATTCCTCAGGACTCGGCAGCATTGATTAGTTACTTTTTTCACTGCTGTTCCCGCATATTTTCCTCCCTTAGGAGGCTCCCTGAAGACGACGGCAGAGGCTGATGGAGAGTCTCTCCAGGCTCAGTGGTGGGACCAAGACTCCCCACTCACCTTGAGGGGTCGTGACATCCTCAGACTCATCGATACCGCCCTGAAATACAGAAAGAAGCCCTGGCATCCTGTGGCTCACCCTATAGACATGTGCTGCCATGTTGTTGTACAGCGACTTCTCCTCACCTTCAGCAGCTCTGATGGGGTGCTTTGGCTCCTTTTGGGCAACATTAAGGACCTGCACCTCCCTGTGGCCGTGTCTGTGAAAACCCACACAGTCACATGGGCGGCCAACAAATTGGTACAAGAGGCCATGCCCTCCTCCTACTACGACCTCAACGTCAACACAAGGGGAATCCTGGGACTACAGCACAATGGAAGGGTCCCTGGGAAGACAGATGGACTCTGCTTCAACACAGTGGTGTCTTTAGAACACACTGGGGAGGGGCCACACACCAGTCAACCACCACTGATCGAGAGCCCTCGCTTTCAGTGGTACAAAGTGGAGAATCCTCAGCTAAGAGACCAGATTCAACAGAGAATAACTACTGGGTCCTTCCTTCCAGTGCATAGTCTCTACTAAGGAGGGGGTGAAATGACATTCCAAAAACAATACACTTTTTACTTGAAGATGATTTTGGGAATGCATTAGGAATGTGTGGGGCAAGTACCTGTCTATGAGTGGCCAAAAGACATATGTACCTTTGAGAGCAGACATTACAATGTTTATCAATTTGTACATTTGTCAAACACTAATCCAGAGCGACTGACAGTCAGAAAATGTACTCTTTGTACTGGTCCCCCATGGGAATCGACCCACAACCCTGGCGTTGCAAGCGCCATGCTCTACCAACAGCCACACAGGACCACCATTCCAAAAACTGCTGGAAAAGATTGCAAAAAAACTTTTCAGAAATAATTTGGGAAAAATGGACTGCAATACCCTTTTGATCAAATGTTCAATCAAGTCTGCTATTATTCAAAAACTACATTTAGCTACCAAACATGATCTAGCTTCATGATATGATCCATTTTAGATAATCCGCATGAAATCTAATACCCATGGAAGAAAAATCGATTTACTGTTATGAAAGCATGACATAGGTTGATTCAGCAATATGATGTTATGGCACGCACAGGGTGACTTCTAACAGTACAAAGCAAAAATAATCTCTTCAGCTATCACATTGTAGGAGAGGGACGCAAACTTCAAWGCAGATACTCTCAGCATTATATTTGGTTGCACTACTGCTCATGTCGCTGAGTCTGTTTAAAATACAGAAAACCAACTCTTAGTAAGCTAAATACTTTGAGGCTCATCTCAATCAAATCTCAATTGTTAAGTTGCATGATCATACTTTAGAAAGGATTGTACAGAGACTGATGTTTAAAACAATGTATTAAGACCGATGTGTATAGTGACCCTGGTCCACATAAGACATCACCTCAACACAGAAATAAAATGTGAAAAGGCAAGCACATAGTGTTTTTTGTCATGAATCTTAATCTGGAAGCAACTCCATAGAGTGGTTGCTAGCTGGCACAGCCACAAAGTACAAATAATTTTAAACCTAACCTTTATATTAAAACATTTGCTTTTTGGTATTAATTTATTTAGACTTTGTACCTGGCCCATCTAGCGGAAACCGCTCAGTTCTGCCTCCAGGACTGACTCATCGCCATGCAAACAGAAAGTATCAATAGTTAAACTGGATAATGCAGTTTTAGGTTGTTCCAACCAGTCTCACAGCCCAGATGATCATATCAAGCTTCATTAAAAGTGCTGATCCAGGATCAGTTTAGCCTTTTAGACCATAATGAACAAGAACATGATCCTACATAAGCACTATGAATACCTCTCAGGAACGAGGGATAGCATAGCCTACAGCAATCTTATATACGCAACTGTTACAAAGACAAGATGGAACGCAACCTTTTACATTGATTTGATCAACTGCATAATTTACTTCCAGGTGTGATAATTTGCTTAAGATAGTTATTATTGTTTGCATAGTCATCATGTAACATAAGCTAAACTCAAAGCAAAACATTTCAGCATTTACAATAAACTTAAAAATGGAGATGAATCTTACACATTTTCTATTCTCGCAAGTACCAATGCCTCATCTTTGGAGAACAACTATTGTCCTTGTACCTCCTGTCATCTATGGCTTAGTTTACGCGTAAGCAGCTGTGACCGGTGTCATCCGTCTTCTGACTGAGTGTTCCGTTCAAGGATTCACAAGGTGTCAGTGTTGTTGGCGGGAAGTTTCACAAAGGCAATGGCCGCCAGCTCCTTACAAAACTCCTCCARGATGATCACTCCCTTAAGCAGGAGCATGTGATCCACTCTGGGGAGGCAAGATCCACACAAAATCATTGTCATTTCCTCAGTCTGCTTCTCCGGAGGGTGGTTTTTGTTATTAAGAAGAACACATGTATTGTATTACTACCAATTGGTGTAGTGGAGGGTCAACGCACATGAATGCCATTTACACCTTTTTTATATTGCACAAGTGTTTACGCACATATTGCATTGAAAATATAAGGAACTTCATTCAGAGCGCATGGTGATCAACTTTTAACCACTACATCACTGACCATTACGCACACATTTACCACATAATTAATTTAAACTTTTTATACACAGTGTATTCAGACCCCTTTTCCACATTGTTACATTAGCATTATTCTAAAAACATTATTATTATTATTTTTTTTTTTAAATAGGTCCTCAATCTACACACAATACCCCATAATGACGAAGCGAAAACAGGTTAAGACATTTTTGTAAATGTACTAAAAATMAAACGTATTTAGATAAGTATACAGACCCTTTGCTATGAGACTCAATTGAGCTCAGGTGCTCCGAGACAGGATTATGTCAAGGTACAGATCTGGGGAAGGGTACCAGAAACAAATGCCTGCAGCATTGAAGGTCCCCAAGAACACAGCGGCCTCCATTCTTAAATGGAAGAAGTTTGGAACCACCAAGACTCTTCCTAGAGCTGGCCCGCCCAGCCTAACTGAGCAATTGGGAGAAGGGCCTTGGTCAGGGAGGTGACCAAGAACTCTATGGTCACTCTGACAGAGTTCCTCTGTGGAGATGGGAGAACCTTCCAGAAGGACAACCATCTCTGCCGCACTCCACCAATCAGGCTTTTATGGTAGAGTGGCCAGACAGAAGCCACRCCTTAGTAAAAAGGTACATGGCAGCCCACTTAGAGTTCGCCAAAAGACACCTAAAGGACTCTGACGATGAGAAACAAGATTCTCCGGCCTGAATGCCAAGCGTCACGTTTGGAAGAAACCAGGCACTGCTCATCACCTGGCCAATACCATCCCTACGGTGAAGCATTGTGGTGGCAGCATCATGCTGTGTGGATGTATTTCAGCGGCAGGGACTGGGAGACTAGTCAGGATAGAGGGAAAGATGAACGGAGCAAAGTACAGAGATCCTTGATRAAAACCTGCTCCAGTGATCTGAGGACCTCAGACTGGGGCGAACGTTCACCTTCCAACAGGACAACGACCCTAAGYACACAGCAAAGACAATGCAGGAGTAGCTTCGAGACAAGTCTCTGAATGTCCTTGGGTGGCACAGCCAGAGTCCGGACTTGAACCCGATTGAACATCTCTGGACAGACCTGAAAATAACTGTGTAGCGATGCTCCCGATCCAACCTGACAGAGCTTGAGGATCTACCTTGAAAAAGGGGAGAAACTCCCCAAATACAGGTGTGCCAAGCTTGTAGCGTCATACCTAAGAAGACCCGAGGCTGTAATCGCTGCTTCAACAAAGTACTGAGTAAAGGGTCTGAATACTTACGTAAAATGTTATCAGTTTTTATAAATTAGCAAAAATTGTTTAAGAGGGAAAACAACTAATTTAAATTAATTTTAGAATAATGCTGTAATGTAACAAAATGTGGAAAAAGTTAAGGGGTCTGAATACTTTCCTAATGCACTTTGTTTCTCTATGGCACTTACCCAGACTCCCCATCCAGGCCCATCAGCTGCCTTCGGACATGCACAAGCTTCTCTGTGAAGTTTGGGATCACCTCGATCCTCTGCATCAGTTCGCCTATCACCTGTCAAACCAGGAGAAACATAATTAGGAATGTATTTGTGAAAACTATAGCTCGGTAAAACCTTCAAAAAAGACAAGGAAGAAGGTGAGTGTAGAGGTCACCCACCCTGATGAGCACAGAGAACAGGGAGCGGGCTCCAGGGGCCAGGATGATGTAGGGGTCCAGCAGGTACTCATGGAGGTGGGGATGAGGGAACACGGCCAGCCTGGACAACACCGATGTCACCTGGAGGTTCAGCTCATAGGGCTAAGAGAGAGACACACACGTCACAAGTGAAGTGATGTTTGTGACTAAACACAGCACTCATGGTGGTCACTAATGTATTATGATGACTATGCAATAATTGTACCATATACAAAACACAGTTGTACTGAAAGTGCTCCATCTTGAGAGCATGATTGCAGACATGCAAAACATTTTGGGATTGTATATACAGTGGACCAATGAACAAAATGCAAAAATAAATCCCTTGAAGGCTACCTGCTCAAGGATCCGGCCTATTCTGTCAAACAGGACTTTGAGGAAGTGGCCTTCGAAGAAATCAGAACTGGATACAGACAACTCGGTTGGTTTGAGGGACTCCGGCCAATCCCAATCGAGCAAGAATGCAGTGCACTCTTTAAACTAGATGTAAAATAAAAACAAATCTGATGTTTTTGGGTCAGATCTGAGACCTCAATGTATGCACTTATGCTACTCTTGGCAATGACTTTCACTGCTTGAAGTTCTCCGCTCACCTGCTCATGAGCGTCATGGACATAAGTTTCATATCGGGCACCTTGGACATGCTGAGAGGTTTTTGCTTCTTGAGGGACCAAACACAGAAAACTGCAAAACAAAACGACAGTGTAAAGTTTAAAAACTGTAAAGCGAGTTATAGATGCTAAAATACAAAAAGTAGTTCCTTCATGAGAGATGTCTGATCAGTTTTCTTTATAACTTGAATGAGGGGATGAATGTTGTGCCTAGACTCAATTTTATTACTGATGGTTAATTATTAACTGCATAGAGAGAACTGTATCAGTGTTCTATTTCATTCTGTGGTTAATGGCACCTGTTTACAATGTCCAATGCTTGAGTTTGTCCACTGCAGCGATGTTCTCTCATGAGCTGGGGTCGATGCAGAAGCTGCTCTGAGCTGTTGAATTCATCCTCGCCGTACATGTCTGTGAAGAAAGGGTCCTCCTCTAGTTCTCTGTTCAGGTACAAGGGGAACACAAAAAGATATGGATAGTGTAGAAGCCATTCCTGAATGGTATTGCTGACTGTATACTCATGAACTAGTCATWGTCATGATTAACTACGCAATTCACCCTGTGTCAGTGGCTCGCAACAACCTTGATTTTTATTAGCCCCTACAGAGAGGTAATCTCTCCATTGGAGCTCTACCTCTGGATGAGTTAACTCACTCGTTCTCCTCCACGGGATCGGTGTCAGTGAAATGCCTGCAATCATCCCCTCCCCCCAGAGTGCGTGTCACGTAGCAGCGGTTCTCCAGGTTCCTCAGGACCAGGTTGAAGAGAATGTCCCTGTGAGGCTTCTGTAGGAGCTCTTCAAACAGGAGCAGAGTAGTGATACTGATCTAGGAGGCAGAGAGAAAGCACAGCACGTCACCAGCAGTAACCAGAAATAACGCTGGTACTTCCTTAGTGTTGTATGCCAAAAGAAGAATAAGGGAATACAAATAGCTTAACTATATTCATAGTAGCAACATGAGAGATGTGAACTCCAGTTGTCTCGTCTTTAGTCATGTTCAGCCTTTACTGAGGGCTACAGTAGCAGCACCTTCGGCTTACCTCATCGGAGATGTGGTCACAGTGCTCTATAAGTTGATAACGCAGCACATGACTCTCTGTGTCCAAGCGCTGCTCGCTCTGTGTGTGTCTGCCTAGGAGGAATGAGACCAGCTCTTCCACCATGGCAGGGGATTGGATGTGACGCACCGAGCAGCACAGCAGCGCCGTGTTCACCAGCACGCCCATCTCAGACCTAAAACACAAACCACTGATTAATAATAGTCCATATGTCCCAGATACAGTGCATTCGGAAAGTATTCAGACCYATTGACTTTTTCCACATTTTGTTACAGCCTTATTCTAAAATGGATTAAATAATTTYCCCCATCAATCGTCATACAATAAAAAACAGAAATACCTTATTTACATAAGTATTYAGACCCTTTGCTATGAGACTCGAAATTGAGCTCAGGTGCATCCTGTTTCCATTGAACATCCCTGAGATTTTTCTACAACTTCATTGAGTCCACCTGTGGTAAATTCAATTGATTGGACATGATTTTGAAAAGGCACACACCTATATAAGGTCCCACAGTTGTCAGAGCAAAAACCAAGCCATGAGGTCGAAGGAATTGTCCGTAGAGCTCTGAGACAGGATTGTGTCAAGGCACAGATCTGTGGAAGGGTACAAAATAAATTMTGCCGCATTGACGGTCCCCAAAACCACAGTGGCCTCCATTCTTAAATGGAATAAKTTYGAAACCACCAAGACTTWTCCTAGAGCTGGCCGCCCGACTAAACTGAGCAATCGGGGGAGAAGGGCCTTGGTCAGGGAGTTGASCAAGAACCCGATGGTCACTCATGACAGTGCTCCAGATTTCCTCTGGAGATGTGAGAAACTTCTCTGACAACCATCTCTGCAGCACTCCACCAATCAGGCCTTTATGGTAGGGTGGACAGACGGAAGCCACACTTCAGTAAAAGGCACATGACAGCCCGCTCGGAGTTTGCCAAAAGGCACCTAAAGACTCTCAGACCATGAGAAACAAGATTCTCTGGTGTGATGAAACCAAGATTGAACAAAGTACTGAGTAAAGGGTCTCAATAGTTACAGTGGGGAGAACAAGTATTTGATACACTGCTGATTTTGCAGGTTTTCCTACTTACAAAGCATGTAGAGGTCTGTAATTTTTATCATAGGTACACTTCAACTGTGAGAGACGGAATCTAAAACAAAAATCCAGAAAATCACATTGTATGATTTTTTAAGTAATTAATTTGCATTTTATTGCATGACATAAGTATTTGATACATCAGAAAAGCAGAACTTAATATTTGGTACAGAAACCTTTGTTTGCAATTACAGAGATCATACGTTTCCTGTAGTTCTTGACCAGGTTGGCACACACTGCAGCATTGATTTTGGCCCACTCCTCCATACAGACTTCTCAGATCCTTCAGGTTTCGGGGCTGTCGCTGGCAATACGGACTTTCAGCTCCCTCCAAAGATTTTCTATTGGGTTCTAGGTCTGGAGACTGGCTAGGCCACTCCAGGACCTTGAGATGCTTCTTACGAAGCACTCCTTAGTTGCTCTGGCTTGTGTGTTTCAGTCGTTGACATGCTCGAAGACCCAGCCACGACCCATCTTTCAATGCTCTTACTGAGGGAAAGAGGTTGTTGGCCAAGATTCGGCGATACCATGGCCCCATCCATCCTCCCTCAATACGGTGCAGTAGTCCTGTCCCGTTGCAGAAAAGCATCCCAAAGAATGATGTTTCCACTCCATGCTTCACGGTTGGGATGGTGTTCTTGGGGTTGTACTATCCCTTCTTCTTCCTCCAAACACGGCGAGTGGAGTTTAGACCAAAAAGCTCTATTTTTTGTCTCATCAGACCACATGACCTTCTTCCATTCCTCCTCTGGATCATCCAGATGGTCATTGACAACACTTCAGACGGGCTGGACATGCGCTGGTTGAGCAGGGGAACCTTGCTGCGTGCTCTGCAGGGATTTTTAATCCATGACGGCGTAGTGTGTTACTAATGGTTTTTCTTTGAGACTGTGTCCCAGCTCTCTTCAGGTCATTGACCAGGTCCTGCCGTGTAGTTCTGGCTGATCCTCCAACCTTCCTCATGATCATTGATGCCCCACGAGGTGAGATCTTGCATGGAGCCCAGACGAGGGTTGATTGACATCATCTTGAACTTCTTCTATTTTCTTCTATTTTCTAATAATTGCACCAACAGTTTTGCCTTCTCACCAAAGCTGCTTGCCTATTGTCCTGTAGCCCATCCCAGCCTTGTGCAGGTCTACAATTTTTATCCCTGATGTCCTACACAGCTCTCTGGTCTTGGCCTTGTGGAGAGGTTGGAGTCTGTTTGATTGAGTGTGTGGACAGGTGTCTTTTATACAGGTAACGAGTTCAAACAGGTGCAGTTAATACAGGTAATGAGTGAGAACAGGAGGGCTTCTTTAAAGAAAAACTAACAGGTCTGTGAGAGCCGGAATTCTCTACTGGTTGGTAGGTGATCAAATACTTTGTCATGCAATAAAATGCAATGATTACTTAAAAACTCATACAATGTGATTTTCTGGATTTTTGTTTTAGATTCCGTCTCTCACAGTTGAAGTGTACCTATGATAAAAATTACAGACCTCTACATGCTTTGTAAGTAGGAAAACCTGCAATCGGCAGTGTTATCAAATCCTTGTTCTCCCCACTGTATGTCAATTTGATGTTTTTTTTATAATATTTGAGAAATAAAACAAACAAAAACTTGTGGATAACGTGAACGGGTCTGAATACTTTCCGAATGCACTGTATATGTACAAAACCTCATTGGAGAAATGTAGGTGGGGGTCACTTACATTTGGGAGCAGCTCATGCTGTAGAACCACCGGCAAGCCAGCAATGTGTGAATTTCTTTTGGCCAATTTCACAGCGAGGTTCTACAAAAACAGCAAATATACTGCACCTCGACATCCTCTCTTGGTGGAAACTCAATTAAATGGTCAAGTATTTCAGCTTTTTTTTTTTTTTTCCTTTGGTGCCTCCCTCATCAGATGGTCAAGGAAGTCCAGCCAAGCGAAAAACCTCTCCATGTGCTCACTACCAGGAAACGACTGGCTTTCCTGCATACCCGCTCTGAGAGAATGGAACACTGCACAAAACATCATCAGGCTCCATTACCAAATGAAAACAAGATTATAACTGTACAAGTAAAGTTGTGGGCTTGCTTTAGCTCTAAGTATTTTTGTGTAATGGAAGTTTAAAAGTTTTACTTCCTATTTAAAACAAAGCAGTTACATAGTCAAATTTGGTAAATAATTGGTCTGATTACTTTAATAACAATAATCAACCTTATTACTTTGGATTGTGGGGCAGTTAGATCATAAAAATGTCTAACCCACGTTGTTTGCATGTGAAACTGCAAGACAGGACAAAGTGATCTGTCAGAAGATGGGAATAAAGGCAGGATCAAGTGGACAACACTTAGCAAAGCAACTGAATCATCGCATTATGTTGGGTTTCAGATAAATAGATCCACGAGTTACTTTTGTAAAACGTTTAGTGTAAATTAAGTTTGATTGTAGTTGAATGATAATTTATGATTCAAGTTGTAGGCTATTATTTGGAGAGAGAATGATGTTGATTCTAATGATGACAGCTCTTTAAAAGTACTTGTGGTAGTTGAAGAACAGGTTTGTATGTTACAGTCGTGGCCATAAGTTTTGAGAACGACACAAATATACATTTTCACAAAGTCTGCTGCCTCAGTTTGTATGACGGCAATTTGCATATACTCCAGAATGTTATGAAGAGTGATTCAGATGAATTGCAATTAATTGCAAAGTCCCTCTTTGCCATGCAAATGAACTGAATCCCCAAAAAACATTTCCACTGCATTTCAGCCCTGCCACAAAGGACCAGCTGACATCATGTCAGTGATTCTCTCGTTAACACAGGCGTGAGTGTTGAGACGGACAAGGATGGAAATCACTCTGTCATGCTGATTGATTCAAATAACAGACTGGAAGCTTCAAAAGGAGGGTGGTGCTTGGAATCATTGTTCTTCCTCTGTCAACCATGATTACCTAAAAGGAAACACGTGCCGTCATTGCTTTGCACAAAAAGGGCTTCACAGGCAAGGATATTTGTTGCCCAGTAAAGATTGCACTAAAAACCATTTATCGGATCATCAAGACTCAAGGAGGCGGTTCAATTGTTGTGAAAAAGGCTTCAGGGCGTCCAAGAAAGCCCAGCAAGCGCCAGTACCGTCTCCTAAAGTTGATTCAGCTGCGGGATCGGGGCACCACCAGTACAGAGCTTGCTCAGGAATGGCAGCAGGCAGGTGTGAGTGCATCTGCAAGCACAGTGAGGCAAAGACTTTGAGGATGGCCTGGTGTTAAGAAGGGCAGCAAAGAAGCCACTTCTCTCCAGGAAAAACATCAGGGACAGATTGACATTCTGCAAAAGGTACAGGGATTGGACTGCTGAGRACTGGGGTAAAGTCATTTTCTCTGATGAATCCCCTTTCCGATTGTTTGGGGCATCCGGAAAAAAGCTTGTCCGGAGAAGACAAGGTGAGCACTACCGTCAGTCCTGTGTCATGCCAGTGGGCTCACTCACAATTTCACCTAAGAACACAGCCATGAATAAAGAATGGTACCAACACATCCTCCGAGAGCAACTTCTCCCAACCATCCAGGAACAGTTTGGTGACGAACAATGCCTTTTCCAGCATGATGGAGCACCTTGCCATAAGGCAAAAGTGATAACTAAGTGGCTCGGGGAACAAAACATYGATATTTTGGGTCCATGGCCAGGAATCTCCCCAGACCTTAATCCCATTGAGAACTTGTGGTCAATCCTCAAGAGGCGGGTGGACAAACAAAACCCCACAAATTCTGACAAACTCCAAGCATTGATTGTGCACAAATGGGCTGCCATCAGTCAGGATGTGGCCCAGAATTTAATTGACAGCATGCCATGGTGGATTGCAGAGGTCTTGAAAAAGAACACTGCAAATATTGACTCTTTGCATCAACTTCATGTAATTGTCAATAAAAGCCTTTGACACTTATGAAATGCTTGTAATTATACTTCAGTATTCCATAGTAACATCTGACAAAAATATCTAAAGACACTGAAGCAGTAAACTTTGTGGAAATTAATATGTGTCATTCTCAAAACTTTGGCCACGACTGTAGACCTACTGATAGCTAGCTGTAGTTCTATCTAATAAATAAACTCTTCTGGCTAACAGTGATCACTGAAAAGTACATTTCCTGAAGAAAATGTGGTGTGCTTGTTAGCTTGTTTTTAAGTATGTATGGTTTTAAAATAACTTGTAGTAGTAATGGTGGTGACTGGTTATAGTTGAAATAGGTGGTGAAAATATAGATKTATTGGTGGGATAGCTTGAACAGGTGAAAGGGTTACAATTATTGTTGCAGGGTATTATATGCTAATTCATGCAAACATGTGTTACAGATCTGTCATTCTCATTGAAAGCAAGTCTTAGAAGCGGTAGATTTGTTCTATATGCACCATTTCCATGATTCCTGTTCTTACGTTTCATTTTGGTTTTGTACAACTGCTTCAAACAGCTGAAAATACAATATTTTTGGTTATGGAAAATATATTTCATAACGGTTTAGATGGTACAATGATTCTCTACACTCGACTTCCTTGTTTTGTCAAACTGAAAACCAGGAAATGGGGGGAGCGATATCTGCATCTTTAAATCAAATGATCTATGGAACATTGCTACATAGCCTGCAAGGATAGACCTTGAAGCAGCCAAGGCAGGCACGACCAAATGGTATGAGACAAACTTGTTGCTGCCATAGCTTATCTAACTAGCGCGAGTCGGTTTGGCTACTCTCCCTCTCTCTCTCTCTCCGTGCCACACAGACTGTCACACCGGCCCCTGCTCCTCTTCCATCCCTCCCACACCTTTCTTCAGTTCGCGAACGATTCATTTTTCTGAGTGACTTGTTTATTTTAGCAGTTTGTTTGACCTGTTGGCTGTAATGAATTCTACAGCATGATTAATATGCGCACCTCTGGTGTCTCTGGAGACGTGTTCTGACCAACAACTGTCTGTCCTATATGAATGCAGGTAAAATAGATAATGCTGCAAAAGAATTACCACATTTAGAACTGATAATTGATCACATGGTGCAAGATTTAATGCAATTAATTGATTATTGAACATTATGATGGACACAGCTTTGTAGAACCAAAACAAACAGCCCATCTGCTCAACAAACTCAAGAATAAATCATTTGGGGTGCTGCAGTTCGAACGATAATGAACTTATCACCCTCACGGCAGTCAAGCAATGCATTCCGAGTCATTCACAATTTAGTCCGGTTGCAATCACAACTAGAACTTGTTTCAAATGTACCAAGAAATAATCTTATTTGTATGCAAAATGTACATTGTTTAAAGCACACTTACAAGTTTCAAATTACAGAGCCAATAAGCCCCTCGTGGTGAACTGAACAAGAGGCTTGTAGAATCATGACTATTTTGAGTTTTCAGTACATTGTTCACCAGTAAGGGCTCCTGCATGCTCTGGGCCACTAAACTCACTTCCAGTGGGTCTGGGGGAAACTGTGGATGTCTGCAGGTTCCAGCGTAGACGGGAGCTGGCTGAAGAGCTCACACAACCTCTCAGCTAGTAGCTGACACAGTGGGGTGCTTTCAGCTAGGCACACTGCAGTATCTTCCTTTGGTATGCTGACAAGGAGCAGCAAGCTCTCAAAGGCTTTCAGTGCAACTCTGCTTTTCTGAAMAAGGAGACAAAGAAAAACGTGGCAAATTATTGATAACTTGATGTTCATTTACAAGCCTCAAATTCATGAATTATGTATTGGTTTGTAAAATAGTCTTGCTGAACACACCTGGCTTCTGCTCAAGTGGACCAAGACATGGATGAGGCCTGCATTGGCTGGGAAAATAGTGGATGGAGAGTCAGTGGGTGAGTGCTGTTGAGGACTGGAGGTGGAGGCAGGGTTGGAAGCTGTGGGGTAATTGGAAGACACAGTTTCTCCACTTCTCCCTTTTTCTGTATCCTCAGAGGTAGAAATAGACCTCTTGGAGTGATTATCCTTTTTAATCTACATGACAAGTAAAACAGTGTAAAAAAACAAAAAAAACATCAATCATACGTTGACATTACTTCGGATGATGCAATGAAATCAACTACATCTAGGCAACTACTGTCAAACTAATGACGTGATAAAGTACTACTACCACTACTTTTAATTTTAGAACTTCTACCATTAGTACTACTATTCAGTATGCCCATTGCCTACACATGTTTAGTGCTTGAAAATGCAYGACCAAATCAAAAAGGTCGAATTTTAAAGTACCTCTAAAATGTAGTTGAGAACATACGGATCTTGTTTCACCCTGGAGCAAACAACAAACATAAACTGAGCCTCCTCTTTCTCAGTCTGCGATTCCAGAAGACCACACAGACGAACCAGCTTCTGTTGAGAGCAATGTCAGGAATTTTGGGAGGACAATTTTACAGTTAAGGAAACCACATTTAAAATATCACTTTATCTTGGTAAAGAGACAACGATAGATAATTGTATTTCACAGAATGCTGTGGTAGCCATGCTGGTTAAGTGTGCCCAGAATTCTAAATAAATCACAGCCAGTGTCACCACCAAAGCACCCCATCACACCACCTCCTCCATGCTTCACGGTGGGAACCACATATGCGGAGTTCATCCGTTCACCTACTCTGCGTCTCACAAAGACACGGCGGTTGGAAACAAAAATCTCAAATTTGGACTGATCAGACCAAAGGACAGATTTCCACCRGTCTAATGTCCATTGCTTGTGTTTCTTGGCCCAAGCAAGTCTCTTCTTCTTATTGGAGTCTTTAAATTAAGGCCTGATTCATGCAGTCTCCTTTGAGCAGTTAATGTTGAAATGTGTCTGTTATTTGAACTCTGAAGCATTTATTTGGGCTGCAATTTCTGAGGCTGGTAACTCTAATRAACTTATCCTCTGCGGCAGAGGTAACTCTGGGTCTTCCTTTCCTGTGGCGGTCCTCATGAGAGCCAGTTTCATCATAGCGCTTGATGTTTTTTGCGASTGCACTTGAAGAAACTTTCAAAGTTCTTGACATTTTCCGGATTGACTGACCTTTATGTCTTAAAGTAATGATGGACTGTTGTTTCTCTTTGCTTATTTGAGCTATTCTTGCCATAATATGGTCTTGGTATTTTACCAAATAGGGCTATCTTCTGTATACCACCCCTACCTTGTCACAACACAACTGATTGGCTCAAACGCTTTAAGGAAAGAAATTCCACAAATGAACTTTTAACAAGGCACACCTGTTAATTGAATGCATTCCAGGTGACTACCTCATGAAACTGGTTGAGCGAATGCCAAGAGAGTTCAAAGCTGGCTACTTTGAAGAATTTCAAATAAAATATATTTTGATTTGTTTAACATTTATTTTGGTTACTACATGATGTCTTCACTATTATTCTACAATGTAGAAAACATAAATAAAAACTTTTGACTGGTACTGTATATAACTAAGGTATTTTTTTTTTTATACATAACCAAAAATGGCTAAAAAACTGTTTTCACTTAGTCATTATGKGGTATTGTCTGTAGATTGATGAAGGGAAAAAAAAAATCTATTTTAGAATAAGGCTGTAATGTAACAAAATGTGGAAAAAGGAGTCTGAATAGTWCCCGAATGCACTGTATATCAAATTTCCAACAGCCATAGACAACAACATAGTGACGAACAATAACCAGATCGAATGACTCCTTACCTGGACTGGCCTATACACATTGAGGATGTGAAGCATTGGCTTTTGGATTTGTACCAGGATCTTGGAGAAGAACACCAGGACCTGCTGGTTCATTCCTGGGGGGTACTGGCAGGACGAAGAGATCAGTGTCGAAGAGAGGGTTATCAAAACTTACCACACATGACATAATTTCACCTGCTGTGTGTGTGGTACCTGTGCTTTGCCTAGGGTGCAGAGGGTCTCCAGCAGTTTGTGCTGTAGGAGGTACTCCATACAAGGGCCCATCTCCTCCTGCCCCTGTTGGCCCTCTTCGTAAACTAAGATATCCAGCATCTGCTTCAATCGCCATGGGATGTCTGTCTGCTTTACAGGCCTCGTTTGAACTGGAAAAACATCACAGTTGAATGCACTCAACATAGGCCATTATGAACACATGCCGAATATGACAGCAGTACTAAAAGGAAATAGACCTACTGCTGACAAGTTAGTTCGCAATGTAACTCAGGCCAAGCTCACTTGGTGGCACATCTGGGGTATTCAACATTTTCTTAATTTCAACATTTCAGTAGTGTCTCAATCTTACCTGTAGTTTCAATGTAATAATTGGTTATCCCTTTCCAGTGGTCCACGAAAGAGTCCAATAAATTTACTGATGGCTCCCTCTAGAAAATAGAAGGGAAACATGAGATGATTCAGCTCAAAGAATATGTGCCTAAACAATTATGTCCTATCCAGCACAAAACATATTCCATTGATCAGTTGCACTTCCTCCTGTCTTGTATGAACTTGTCACTCTCCCCATCCCACAAGAAAGTTGCCCACTGATGGAATGTGGTATCATATGTCTGTGGAATTCCACTTGAGCAAATATGGAGTCAGGTCAGTCTAGTCCATAGAGAATGTTAGAGGTCTCCAGTGGCCAAAAATCTATATTAGCATGGCCAAAGCCAATGAGGGTTCCACTATTTGAATGTAGTTAACTGGTTGGGACTTCCAACTTCATTGGCTGATCTCTCCTGGTGATCATGTTGGAGTCATGTCCAACCGGGTCATCAGGAGGGATCAGCCAATCGAGAAGAAGAAAATTGCATACTTGCTTTCACAGGCGCTATCATATCAGAGAAACAAAGATGAATCACCTATCTAGCTCTATGGGATAGCTGGAAATCTTTATCAACAAACATTTCAGACGCCATGGCATATGTAGTTTTAAGGTAGCAAGCTAACGTTAGATACTTGTCCGAATGATTAACACATCTACACAACTTCATAATAACATTGGCATTATTCAAAAAGCATATTACACCAAATAAATTAATCTAGATCGCTTGTCACCATCTTGTTAGCTAGTTTTGACTACTTGGCTAGCTAGYTAACGCGTTGGATTAGGCTGCAACTTGTTATTTGGCGCATCATTTAACTAAATGTAAGGCCTGTAAATAGTTCACTTTTAGCCGCTAACTAACTTTTTTAGCCGTTGGCTAACTTTATATGAGCCAAAGTCAAATAAGTAAAGTTAGCTAGCTGCTAGCCAATTGGCTTGCATCGTACAGTATCTACCCAGCTAGGTAAATCCAGGAAGTGGAGTACGAAAAGGGCTTGTCAACAACCATTACTTACGGTCTCCAACGCCTGTTGAAAGAGATGTGTCAGTTTACTGAACATATCCATTATTTTCGTCGAATTAATAAAAAGTTTGACAAAATATGGGAAACATTTTTCCGTTTGCTAGCTCCAAATACGATATTTCCACAGATAGAACAACTAGCCAGATGTTTCACCGGATGTATAAATGTGAGGCATCCGGTTGGCGTTTCCACTCACCACCAAATATGGTAATGAAAGGAAGCTCAGGGGCGGGCAGTGGGAGGAGATGGTTTCTGGCCGACATTCTGCTCMTTTTCTCTCCAATAATACATTTGATCTCAGTACAGTTCTCTTCCCAAAACTAAAATATGTTACGAACATTGTGGACACAGTTTTTTAGACTTTACCCTTTGCCAAAGTTTAAACATTTATGCATTGTTTAGAAGGAGTGCAAGGGAATTTCAGAGTGGGCGTTCCCTAACGGAAATATGCAAATACATACTATAAAACGCCAACAGGATCTCGCGAATGACTCTGCTCACCTCTATGCTTGTTCTGCCATCTATGATTAATTTGCTCCCATTGGAAACGAYAGGCTGTAGTCTATATTGGGTTAGTTATTTAAAATCTTTGATATATCTGACCTGACCGAGATTCCCTAATAACACTCCACTTCCATACAGCTATGACTTTTTCATATCAGGTTAGAAGAACTGTTAAATGTTTAGGGTCACTTGTATCGAAATGGCGTGTTTTTAGGGAGTCCTGACCCATGTTGTTGTTCTTGTCAGTCAGTGGCTCACCTTGACTAGGGGGGAATGTGTACTCCCAAAGGTATATTGCCAGCCTCAGAAGATGATTTCCAGACAAATCACACTTTCTTTTACCTGGCCTTAACACACTGTTAAGCAGAACCATAATATACAGTGTTTACAGATGGTTTATACACACTTTTATTTTTCTCATGACTAGTTTACTATATGAAGTCATCTGATAGTCAACTAACTGTTAACTGTTTTTCATGATTGCATTCAACACTGAGAAACAAGCAACTACACTTCCACAGTGTACATTTATCCAAAACATTTCCCCCAGAAACACTTTATTGAGCAAACACAGATGTTTTAATTACTGTTTGATTACCACAGTTGTCAGTTTACAGCAAATAGTAGGCCAACCTAACATTTAATACACAAAGTCTCTATTAATAAAAACATGGGAACATTACAATAGATGTCACTGTATCACAACATATTTCAGGAATGTAAAACATCTCAGTGATACTAAGTAAAAATGTAATGGTAAAAACACATTATAAAAAGATATCTGCAACTATGTTTAAATTATACCACAGAACTGTATACGGTGAACATGACTTCAATTCATATCCATATATAATGTATTTTTCATGACTTCAACATTGTGTATTTATTGTAACTCAATTAGTGATGAAAACAGTGCAAAGTTAAGTCTGATGAATTGCAATACATACATAGACAAATTAGACAATACATACTGTTCTTTAAGAAATGAAAGACAGAAAAACAATGAAAGTGTTACACCTCAAACTGAGAGACAATCCTGAATTCCTGAGTCAGGCTTTACAAGGTTTTCAATTGAATTAACCTCACAGGAATCTCTTATTAATGCCGCTGTTTTAATGGAGAAACAAGCCTGTTTATCTAAGGGCATGTCACAAATGGCACCCTATTCCCTATTTAGTGCACTACTTTTCACCAGACCCTTATGGGCTAAATAGAGAAAGGGGTGCCATTGGCAAAGAAAGTATAGTGTATTGTATTATCATCAAGATGGATGACATTTCTGATGACAAAAATGTTTGGTAGAAAATAGGAAATGTATACAAGATAATTGTTACCGAAACAGCCAGTATAGTATTAAGTAGAAGGCATTGTCTCCCACTCCTACAAAAAYAATGAGAAAAAAAGAACACATGGTACATTTAATTGAACAATTATACTTACTTATTCCTTAATTTAATTGTCTTGATATGATTATCTCAATGGGGCAGAGTGATGTTCAGAATAGATTCCTTTTATCAGATTATCAGACCATTTAGGCCAAAACTTACCTTCTTTCTCTGAAACACCTTGCCATGCTCAATAAATAGGGCAGAAGGGGCTCTTTTCAGTGAGTTTTTAGCGGAGGCAGTCCTTCGCAGTAGTGGGGTGAAAAACCCACCCTGTGGAGACAAGGCCAATAAAATGAGCACAGACCTTAGAAAAGACCCATGGTGGCAGGAGCATGGGGGCCACAGTAGCCAACTTCACCACAATATCAAAGTGACCCAGCCAAGTGGATATAAAACACATACTCCAATACAATGACGTACTGGTAAGAAGAGTAGTAGCAGGTGATTCCTTTTTCTTCTTCCTGGAGCTTACCAAGTTCTGATATGCAGATTGGTATTGTTGAGTTGGATTTGTTTACAATGTGTCAAGCAACTTTGGTCAGCCAACTTTGATCACCCTTTCAAGCTCTGTAGGAAAATTATTTATTTGAGGCTAATGATTGCAAAGGCCTCATCTTTGAACTGTCCCTCTGGTCATTGTATCTAAAGAGAGGGATAGTCTATTTATGTGCACTGTATGCTAATTTCTTCTCAACACACAGSCATCTGTACAAATGAGGGGGAAAGGCATTTTACACAGACATTATGTTAGACAAGAATGAAATAAAGGGAGAAAATGTGTCCAACCTACAACTGGAGAGAAGATGAAACATTTCCTTTAAGTTTTCCCCCTGATTTATTAACGAGTCACCTTAATAATTAGACAAATTCTGTTTGGATACCATGTCACATTATGAAGCCTTTTGTATTTTCAGTTTAACACACTAGTGTTGTGTTGAGCATTCTGAACAGCAAGTGGCAGCATTGTGCCACAAAGCTTCTCAGARAAGGAGTGCTGATCTCAGATCATTTTGTTCCATTTTAGACCATAATGAATAAGATAACATGGACAGGTGAAAATGTGGGACCAGATCCTAGATCAGCACTTCTACTCTGAGACACTTTATGAATATGGGCCCTGGACATTTTCAGGGATAAGACCTCTGGATGGCATAACAGGGTTGTGGGTGGCAGTGTAGAGTTGTGTTACCTGTGCCCGTTCTGTACAGAAGGCCAGAGACTGTCTGAAGGAGGTACATTTGGCGGTCTTCCCTGCAGTGATGAGGTTCATCTCTGACCCAGCTCTCAGCTGTACCCTTCTCTTCCCAGTCAAGTCCAGTTTCTGAACGCCCCGCTCCACCTCACACGATTTCCTACCTGTTACAGAGCAGTCACTGTCACAAATCTGCATTAAATACCTACGTTAAAGACTATATATATWTTTTTTTTACTAACAATGAATGAAGTTAGTTCGAGCACCAAATTTTAATATGGAACTCAACTTTGTCTCTAAGACTCGAATGATGGCAGTTTTGTTGAGAGGAAAACATGATATCATGTGTTTTTAAGAGGCCCTTACAAGGACCTTCTGCCATGAGGCTAGATCCTGCTGCCATGACCAAACCACCAGAAACGACGGCTTCGCATCAGCACTCTCCAAACTCCGAGCACATGGGAGCATTTCCCTCCACAACTCCAAGAAGGAATCCAAGCTCACTTCTTAATAGTGAGTAAGAGCTGGAGTAACTGTGGCCGTACATTCTCTCCTGGCCTGCACACTCATTTCAGCAGTGTTCACATGTCCCATATCTTCAGCAGCCTTGTCCTAGATCTGTTTGTGCTACCATGTCAACTCCTTGTGATGTTTGGCCTGAAAGCACAAACAGATCTGGTAACAGGCAATATCTTCAGGCCTCAGCACTTCAATAACCCATAGCCTGGGGGTGTTATATGAAGTAGTCCCAGACTTTTCTTCTTTAACTAAACTGCTCAAACTTAACAAAAACAGAGGGGGGGTAGGGGGGGTAGACCAGAGTAACCGTGTTCCCACCACTATAATTACAAAGCGCTATGTGTTTGTGTCTGTGTAGTGTTTTACATTGATGCAACAGCACGCAACTGCAACATAAAACTATGGGATGATGGAAAATTCTGTTCAGAGAATCTGTTATAACATATCATTATGTAGACACTTTTATAATGCAAGCCAGATGTAGTGGAATTGTTTCACTTAAAAGTCAAAAACTTTAATGCAGGAGAATGATAATAATATCCTAAGTTACATATTCTTCCCTAATCATATTTTTGCACAGATTTGCGGAATAAACTCCATACAAACATCTTTAATCCTCTATTTGGCTCCCGGTCTGAATAACAGATGGAGTGGCAAAGAGATTGGACAGAAATTGGTCTTAAAGTACATATTGATGTGAAATCTAGGCAAACCCTCATGTCTCTTTGCATTTGGAATGTGGAATACAATATGTGTTCGGTACTAGCTAGTAGCCGGCTACCACCAAGTACTCTACCTTGCACGTTAGAGACTGCTGCCCTATGTACATAGAGTCATTGAACACTGGTTCACTTGAATAATATTTGCATACTGTTTAACCCACTTTATATGTAAAA
Source organism: Salvelinus sp. IW2-2015 (assembly GCF_002910315.2). NCBI lineage: Eukaryota > Metazoa > Chordata > Actinopteri > Salmoniformes > Salmonidae > Salvelinus > Salvelinus sp. IW2-2015. Next base: position 44,120,899 of record NC_036855.1, on the reverse strand, counting down.
ACTGTATTCCAGTCAAACCTCATCCTATATAACTACTGCTATACACATTTTCTATTCAGATACCATTCACTCTAGTCCAGAAGCTAATTTCCTGCAATTCTATCCATTTTGACATGGGGTTTTGTACTGTGTATTGAAACAAATTCAATTTTATTGGTCACATACACATGGTTAGCAGATGTTAATGCGAGTGTAGCAAAATGCTTGTGCTTCTAGTTCCGACTATGCAGTAATATCTAACAAGTAATCWAAAAATTTCACAACAACTACCTTATACACACAGGTGTAAAGGAATGAATAAGAATATGTACATATAAATATATGGATGAGCGATGGCTGAAYGGCATAGGCAAGATGCAGTAGATGGTATAGAGTACAGTATATACATATGAGATGAGTAATGTAGGGTATGTAAACATTATATAAAGTGGCATTGTTTAAAGTGACTAGTGATACATTTATTACATCCAATTTTTKATTATTAAGTGGCTAGAGATTTGAGTCAGTATGTTGGCAGCAGCCACTCAATGTTAGTGATGGCCTTTTAACAGTCTGATGGCCTTGAGATAGAAGCTGTTTTTCAGTCTCTCGGTCCCTGCTTTGATGCACCTGTACTGACCTCACCTTTTGGATGATAGCGGGGTGAACAGGCAGTGGCTCGGGTGGTTGTTGTCCTTGATTATATTTTTGGCCTTCCTGAGACATCGGGTGGTGTAGGTGTCCTGGAGGGCAGGTAGTTTGCCCCCGGTGATGTGTTGTGCAGACCTCAGTACCYTCTGGAAAGCCTTACGGTTGTGGGCGGAGCAGTTGCCGTACCAGGCGGTGATACAGCCCGACAGGATGCTCTCGATTGTGCGTCTGTAAAAGTTTGTGAGTGTTTTTGGTGACAAGCCAAATTTCTTCAGCATCCTGATGTTGAAGAGGCGCTGTTGCGCATTCTTCACCACGCTGTCTGTGTGGGTGGACCATTTAAGTTTGTCCGTGATGTGTACGCCGAGGAACTTAAAACTTTCCACCTTCCCCACTACTGTCCCATCAATGTGGATAGGGGGGTGCTCCCTCTGCTGTTTCCTGAAGTCCACGATCATCTCCTTTGTTTTGTTGACGTTGAGTGTGAGGTTATTTTCCTGACACCACACTCCGAGGGCCCTCACCTCCTCCCTGTAGGCCGTCTCGTCGTTTTTGGTAATCAAGCCTACTAGTGTAGTGTCATCTGCAAACTTGATGATTGAGTTGGAGGCGTGCATGGCCACGCAGTCATGGGTGAACAGGGAGTACAGGAGAGGGCTGAGAACGCACCCTTGTGCGGCCCCAGTGTTGAGGATCAGAGGGGTGGAGATGTTGTTTCCTACCCTCAGCACCTGGGGGCATCCTGTCAGAAAGTCCAGGACCCAGTTGCACAGGGTGGGGTCGAGACCCAGGGTCTCGAGCTTAATGACGAGTTTGGAGGGTACTATGTTGTTAAATGCTGAGCTGTAGTCGAYGAACAGCATTCTTACATAGGTATTCCTCTTGTCCAGATGGGTTAGGGCAGTGTGATTGCGATTGCGATTGCATCGTCTGTGGACCTATTGGRGTGGTAAGCAAATTGGAGTGGGTCTAGGGTGTCAGGTAGGGTGGAGGTGATATGATCCTTGACTAGTCTCTCAAAGCACTTCATGATGACAGAAGTGAGTGCTACGGGGCGATAGTCGTTTAGCTCAGTTACCTTAGCTTTCTTGGGAACAGGAACAATGGTGGCCCTTTTGAAGCATGTGGGAACAGCAGACTGGGATAGGGATTGATTGAATATGTCCCTAACACACCAGCCAGCTGGTCTGCGCATGCTCTGAGGACGCAGCTAGGGATGCCGTCTGTGCCAGCAGCCTTGCGAGGGTTAACACGTATAAATGTTTTACTCAAATACTGTATTCTCGACATTGCTCATTCTAATATTTCTGCATTGCATTTTAGTTACTGTTTATACACACCAAATATGATTTATTACTGGACACAGCTCAATCTACTATATCTACTGCTGTACATTTCATTCTTAGCATATYTTGTCTAAATTCATCCGGTGTTTATACGTATAGATTGCATTTGGATTTCTGTTACAGAGCTATTTGGGTTGTTAATTGGATTCGTTCTATCTAGAAGAAAAAGAAACGCACACCTATTTAGGCGAGGTGCTGGCTAGCGGAGTAGAAAACTTAAAAATAAAGGAGAGCCGCACACTCTAGGAGCTCAGATGCAAAAATATATATATATATGCGTAAAAGAGGGGTTGGGGGGGGGGGGGGTGGGACACACACTGCAAATAGTCCAGGGCGGTAGCCATTTGATTACCTGCTCAGATCATACTGGCTTGGGTGGCTAAAACACTGTTCCCTGGAGAGGCGACTTTTGTCTAGACCTTGGCACTCACCCCGATACCCGCCTTGCCATGCAGAAACAAGCGATGAGAACCGCGCGTCTATGTACTGCGGGATGGTCTCTGGGGTCGTTGAAGACAATTGTTAGGGCAATTCCTCCTATCCCACACCGCCCTGGTGTTAGAGCCGTCCTGGATGCAGGAGGCTGCTTAGCCCCAGTGATGCACTGGGCCGCACGCACTACCCTCTGTCAGTGCCCCGCGGTCAGAGCCAAGCAATTGCCGTACCAGGCAGTGATGCAACCAGATCAGGATGCTCTTGATGTTGCGCATTTGGCCATTTGGACATACTCTGCCAATTTATCAGGCACTAGACCAGGGATAGGCAACTTTGATGGGGCTGGGGGCCACAAAAAAAACTGAACTCATCATGAAGGGCCGCAGTAGCTGGCCACTAAACTAATTTAGCAATCTAAAAAATGTTGTGCTGACATGGGCTAATTGACGACTTCAGGTACGATCAATAACAAGAGAAAACTGATGATACAAGAACCATATTTAGCAAATCGCATCCTTTGTGAAATTCTTAGGCACCCTCGCCTGAGGGCCTTCAAAAGGGGGGCGGGCCGCCAGGTTTCCCATCCCTGCACTAGACTTACAGTCAATCAAATAAGCATTTATGGGTCACGTGTAACAAGTATAGCGCTCCGTCCCCTCTCTTCGCCCCCGAACCAGGGACGCTCTGCAACACATCAACCACAGTCCACTCACGAGCATCGTTACCCATCGTCGCGCCACAAAAGCCGCGGCCTTGCAGAGCAAAGGGAAAAGACAGACTTCTAGCTCAGAGCGAGTGACGTCACCGATTGAAACAACTATAGCGCGCACCACCGCTGCTAGCTAGCCATTTCACATTCGGCCAACACTGACTCCCCTTTTAGGCCTTCTCTTTTCCGCAGCAACCAGTGATCCGGGTCAACACAGCATCAATGTAAAGTTTAACTTTAGTCCGTCCCCTCGCAAACCAGGACCTCTGCACACATCAACAACAGTCACCCCCGAAGCATCGTTACCCATCACTCCACAAAGGCTGCGGCCCTTGCAGAGCAAGGAAACAACTACCTAGGTCTCAGAGCGAGTGACGTCACCGATTGAACATTATTAGCGCACCACCGCTAACACATGCTAAGCCCATTTCAACAATCCGTTACACTCACCCCCCCCTTTCGACCTCCTCTTTTCCTGACAGCAACCACGTGATCGGGTCAACAGCATCAATGTAACAGTATAAACTTTAGTCCCCTCGCCCTACCCGGGCGCGATCCAGGGGACCCTCGCACACATCAAACAACAATCCACCCACAAGCATCATTACCCCATCGCTCACAAAAGCCGCGGCCCTTGAACCACTACTTCAAGGTCTCAGAGCAAGTGACGTCACCAATTGAAAGCTATTAGCGCGCACCACGCTAACTAGCTAGCCATTTCACATCCGTTACATGCACACAGTTCAGATGTTATAGGGATGCAGTGAAATTCTTAGCTCCTAACAATGTAGTAAAAAGTACACAAATAATAAAAATAAATAAAAAAAACACAACAAGAAATCAAAAAATGTCAGAAACGAATCCAAGTTGT
>NC_036855.1:44069588-44112693 GCF_002910315.2 Salvelinus sp. IW2-2015 | reverse complement strand
AGTATCCGGCGTCAACCAGCATCAATGTAACAGTATAACTTTAGTCCCCTCGCCCTACCCGGGCCGCGCGATCCAGGGGACCCTCTGCACACATAAACAACAGTCACCCACAAAGCATCATTACCCATCGCTCCACAAAAAGCCGCGGCCCTTGAACCACTACTTCAAGGTCTCAGAGCAAGTGACGTCACCAATTGAAAGGCTATATTAGCGCGCACCACGCTAACTAGCTAGCCATTTCACATCCGTTACATGCACACAGTTCACAGATTTATAGCGGATGCAGTGAAATCTTAGCTCCTAACAATGTAGTAAAAGTACACAAATAATAAAATATAAATAAAAAAACACAACAAGAAATCAAGAAATGTCAGAACGAACCAATTGTGGGGTGATGCAAAACAGCTCCAGGCGTTCCATGCTTTCTTAACTCCTGTTCTGAACATTTGAGATTTACTATGCAATCTGATACACGCAAATCAGTTTTCTTGATCTCTGATCTTCTGTGAAAATAATGTTCTATACACTGATCTTTACAGGAAACCTACTGATCGTAACAGTTGTTGAAGGCTGACAGTTGCACCCACTTCCCTTGAAAAATAGTTGCCCTGACCTAGCCAATTCTGTCGAATCAAAAGAATTTGCCAAAAAACAATCAGATTTCGACAGAAATATGGCGTGAGACGCAAAGAAAGTTCAAGGAGAGGGGTACAAAAATTATTCAGATAATATTGCCATTGAGAAAATTCAAAACAAAACGAGACATGACCTTTTTCAAGGGCAGTCTCGCAAAAATACGCATTCTTGCATTCTAACTACCCGCTATTCAAAGCGCTCTGAACAAATTAAGGGAATCGTTCACAAAACTTGGCACATTCTTAAAATTCGATGATAGTCTCCGGTAATGTGTTTTCGGACCTTCCTTGGTCGTATTTTCACGGGGCAGAATCTCAGAGACCAATTGGTAGCACTCGTGATTTACCACCCCAAGATATTCCTGAACAATGTCTATTTGCGCCCCTACTGGATGGAAATTATAAGTGTAATGGCTGTGCTCAATGCAATGGCACTTATAAATGCAGATCTTCAAACACCCACAAACAGGGAAATCGATCCCAATCAAAGTGTTATTACTGCTCCACTAAGGCAGTTATTTATCTTATAACTTGTCCTTGTGGTAAAAATTATGTGGGTAAAAACAAGCGTGAATTAAAAGTACGTATCTCAGAGCACGTAGCACCATTAGGTGCCAAAACTTGACCTACCCAGTGCGGCCCACTTTTTGGAGGCAGGCACCCGATTTCGTCTCTGCGTTATATTGGCATCGAACATGTCACCCTCCCTAGGAGAGGGGTGACCTTGATAATTTATTGTTAAAACGAGAGGCTGCTTGGATCTTTAACTTAAAGACCCTTGCTCCCTTCGGTCTCAACGTGGACTTTGATCTGAAGCCATTCTTGTGATTGTTGTGATTGTTGTGACTTTGCCATTGTGGTTGTTTGTAGGCTTGTGTGGTCTTAAGTGAGTCTATGATCGTATGCTATCCATTTGTATTATTGTATGCTGCTCTTCTTATGCCATTTTAATATTTGAGAAATTAACCAATGATATTAGGCCACTCTTGCCATGATTACAGACACCTGTGTGTCTTGACACTATATAAAACGAGTCATCCCGCAGTATCCGCGTCAGTCTTGTACGACTCACTGTATATATAGACTGATGTATCCTTATTTATTTCACTTATTTCACCTTTTATTTAACCAGGTAGGCATGAGAACACTCTCATTAATTGCGACTGGCCAAGATAAGCAAAGCAGTTCGACACATCAAAACACATGGTTACACAGGAGTAAAACAAACATACAGTCAATAATACAGTGAAAATAAGTCTATATACAATGTGAGCAATTGAGGTGAGATAAGGAAGGTGAAGCAAACAAAATATATATATAATAAATAAATAAAAAGATTGAAGTAAATAAAACAAGTAAAAAAATAAATAATAAATAATAATAAAATAAAATAAATACAATAAAAAGCTGCTGCTACTCTCTGTTTATCATATATGCATAGTCACTTTAACCATATCTACATGCACATACTACCTCAATCAGCCTGACTAACTGGTGTCTGTGTGTAGCCTCGCTACTTTTATAGCCTCGCTACTGTATATAGCCTGTCTTTTTACTGTTGTTTTATTTCTTTACTTACCTATTGTTCACCTAATACCTTTTTTGCACTATTGGTTAGAGCCTGTAAGTAAGCATTTCACTGTAAGGTCAACACCTGTTGTATTCGGCGCACGTGACAAATAAACTTTGATTTGGTATGTCTGTGGTGTCTCCTACAGAGGAACACCTGAAGGGGTGAACATTGAATCCGACTTACTGTGATTGTTAAAGATATCAGTGTTGCTGTAGTTGACTGAATCCTTCGATGACACTGAGTCTCCCCTGGCGATGTTATGGGAATTCTGGAACTGATGAGAGCAAAACAAAGGAAATCCGTTGAAATATCAACAGCTAACAGTAGGTCCATCAAAATCACACTGGCTTCTTTTGACTGTTGTCAACTGTACAGTTTACTACAAACAGAAATGTACGCCTATGACCATCACCTGACTGTGTCCTTATTCAAGTCTGAARGTACAAATTCTCTCTTGACCCTGGACACACAATGTATTAGGCTGGAATTAAAAACCAACAAAGAATAACGAACTGTGCACTACAATAGACTTCTAAAGGCAATTTCCCAGACATTTGTGGAGATCGCATTCATAAAATCAAGATTCAAGCATAAAGCACCTTTAAAAGTTAATTAACCTGCATTGGTTTGAATCCCAATCTCACAGAACCCAGGTGAAGAGAACAGTGGCAAAGGAGTTAAGTCAGAACATCATTTWWWWWWAAAATCCCTATACAACATATCACCCCCCCACCCCGAGAATGGGCCGTACCATGTGCTCCAGTATGGCCGTGTTGGAGTAGATGGGTTGTGAGCGGCCGCTTCCACTGTGCTGGTGAAAGGGGTCATCTATGTACATGTTTGAGGTTGGGAACCTTTGCTCCTTCAAACCACTGATGGTAGAGGGAAAAAAACTTGAACCAAGTAGCCCTATATAGGCATTTAAAAACATAGTTCTGGGTCCGTATGTATCAAGTGTCTCAGAATAGGAGTGTTGATTTAGGATCAGTTTAGCCTTTTAGATCACAATTAATAAGATTAAATGGACAGGGGAGTGCTGATCCTAGATCAGCGCTCCTACTCTGAGGAGCTTGATACATACTGTTTTGTAGATCCAAACCAAGGGATCTAGTGATCATCATAAACATKTATTACCTGAGGGCTCCAGCGGGCTTTGAGTCATATAGAGAGTCAGCCTGATCCTGGCTTACACTCCCGTCCTGTAGGAGCTGCAACCACTGCTCTTTCTCATCTGCACAGCTGGCCTGGACAGAGACATGGACGAACACAGAAAGAGAGGGATAGAGAGAAAGAAGACAGAGAAGGGGAGTTTCAACAACACACAATGCTCTGTTCCAGGAATTAATTGGTCAATTTTGATCCTGCACAGCTCCTTTTTGGAGTTTTGACTTGTTTTATATTGAATATAAACCTGTGGGAAATAACTGGATCACTTTTGGTAGTGATCACATAATAACAAGATTTCTTTTGAGTTTTTGAAGAGTGTGAAATGTCTTTCCACCATGATCTAAATTAACCACACTGACATAAATGAATCGGCAGGTAGCCTAGCGGGTAAGAGTGTTGGGCCAATACCTGAAAGGTTGCTGGTTCGAATCCCCGAGCTGACTAGGTGAAACATCTGTTGATTTGCCCTTGAGCAAGGCACAACCCTAAGTTCTCCTATTACAACATACCCAAACCGGCCGATGCGCAAATGATGTGTCCCCACCGCTAAACGTGATCACGACACAACCATATATTATTAATTTGGGACAGGTCGAAAAGCATTAAACATTTATGGCAATTTAGCTAGCTAGCGTGCAGTTGCTAGCAAATTATCCTCTTTAGCAGCTTGCTGTTGCTAGCTAATTTGTCCTGGGATTAAACATTAGGTTATTTTACCTGAAATGCACAAGCGCCTCTACAATGACAATTAATCCACACATAAAATGGTCAACCAAATCGTTTCTAGTCATCTCTCCTTCCAGCCTTTTTCTTCTTGGACTTTATGGTGATTGGCAACTAATTTCATATTACCACGACAACCGACCAAACCAGTTCATCTTTCAATCACCCATGTGGGTTAACCAATGAGAAGATGGCACGTGAGTATCTGCTCCTATAAACCAATGAGGAGATGAGAGAGGCAGGACTTGCACCGCGTTCAGCGTCACAAATAGAAATGACCTATTATATTTAGCGCTTGGCAATGCAGACGCTCATTGGCGCACGCGAGCAGTGTGAGTGCAGTAATTGAATAACATGTATGTTTAAATTGATTTTGCATGCGTGCGACACGAACGGTGTGGTCAGCATGTAAGTTGCCTGGCAAAATACATTTATAAATCCATGTATTCAATTATTGCACCACACTTCCCACCTGCGCGCCAAGGGCTAAAAATAGAACTCCTTTCTATTTCTGACGCAGATCACGCTGAAATTCCTGCCTTTCCCATCTCCTCATTGGTTTATAGAAGCAGGTACCCACGTGCCATCTCTCATTGTTTTAACCAACGTGGGTGATTGAAAGACGAACTGTTTTGCCGGTAGTCGTGGTAATACTATGAAAGTTTAGATGCTGATCACCATATAAGTTCAAAGATGAAAAAGCCTGGAAGGAGGAGAGATGACTAGAAACGATTCGGTTGCCATTTATGTGTGGATTAATTGTCGGATGAGAGGACCTTGCTGCATTTTCAGGTAAAATAACAACTCAATGTTTATATTCCAGGACAAATTAGCTAGCAACAGCAAGCTAGCTAAATAGGACAAATTAGCTAGCAAGTGCAAGCTAACTAGCTAAATTGSCATACATGTTTAATACTTTTCGACCTGTCCCCAAAATAATGTCATTAGTTCAGAGTTTGTTTTGATATTTTAACCTGCGTGTCGTGATCGCGTTTGGTGTAGGGGGACAAAATACATTTATGCACGATAGCGCACGATGGCGCACGCGCGCAGCCGGTTTGGGTTCCGTGTAAGAGCATCTGCTAAATTACTATAAAATAAATATAATAAAGTAATAGTGATCCATGAACTATTCCTGACCCCCTTATTTCTTCATACAGTCTAGTCTGTCTATATCCTTACCAGGGAGAAAGGGTGATGTTACCCATAGTCACTGATTTTGGGTCAGTTTTGCATTTCTCCAACTAATAGTTAAGGTTAAGATAGGGGGAGGGGAAGCTGATCCTTGATCTGTCTGTACCTAGGGGGAACTTCACCCCCGGAGCCCTTACCTCCAGTACTGCCACCTGGTCTCCGTGTTGGACCACAGTGATGCGGTAGGCCTGAGGTGTGTCGGGGCCCGGTCGAACCTGGCAGCCTTTCAGCTGTACCGTGTACTGAGGGCACTCTTCACAGCCCTCGTCTCGGAACATTTTCAGCACCCCGCCCTGTACCTGGCACAACAGGCTCTGCCACTGGCAGTTCATCAGCACATTCAGGAACCCTGCAGCCCAAACAGGGATGGGGTCAAAGGTCACGAGAGTCTTGAGATCATGCCAGACCAGGCTATCATCTAACTATTATGGTCAGGACTGTCTAGCACTAACGCCTATGGTCAGGACTGTCTGGCACTAACGCCTATGTTCAGGACTGTCTGGCACTAATGCCTATGGTCAGGACTGTCTGGCACTAACGCCTATGGTCAGGAGTTAGCAAGACAGCACAAACAGGTCCAGCGCAGGCTACCAGAGAGAGCAGGCTACCAGACAGAGGGCGGAAAAAGAACACATTGACAACAGAAATAAACTGTTTGGTGGGCAATTTCAACCTGGTTTGAGGTCAAACTCTTACACAAAGATGACAATATCATACGGTTTGTACATTTCTTTGGCCATTATACGTTCTCTAGTCATGAAGTTCAAACCCAAATCAATGGACATTGAAAATAAATCACCATGAAGAGGTAGCTATGCATGTATGTGGTGTGACTTCCATCACCTTCTCTATCCCCAGTTATCTAATTATACAATCAAGGCAACAAACAAGCTGGGCAGGGCCTATGGCTGTGTCTGAAATGGCTCCACATTCCTTATGGAGTCCACTACTTGTCACACTGGTATAAAGGATTTGGAGACAGGTGCAGGAATACATAATAGGGGTTTTAATACACCCAAAACAAACACGTATACAAAACACTGGGATGTACCCAAACAAAAGAGCGAGGGTAAACCTCATAGAACGWCACGGGACCCGTAATACACAAATGATGCAGCACAAAAGCTGAAACAACTCACACRACCAACAGAAATGGGAACAATAATTGACAATACAAGGGTGAACAAAAGGCACACTTATACAATTACTAATCAGGGGAGAATGGGTACCAGGTGTGCGTAATCAAACAGTTCAGTGACACCTAGAGGGCAGTGACATAGACCTCCGGAACTAGTGCACAGAATGAGCAGCAGTACCGGGGGGATCCGTGACACTACTGTTGACCAGGGCCCATACGGCTCTGTTCAAAAGTAGTGCACTATGTAGGGAATAGGGTGTCACTTCAGACATAGCCTATTGTAATGAGTGCGCTGAGAGTGAGTGTTTTAAGGGAGTATGTGTTTTAATAAATAAACATAACGTAATACAAAACACAGACATGACACTGGAACAGAAACAATGACGCCTGGGGAAGAAACCAAAGGGAGTGACATATATCGGGCAGGTAATCAAGGAAGTGATGGAGTCCAGGTGTGTGATGACGCACAGGTGCGTGTAACGATGGTGACAGGTGTGCGACATAACGAGCAGCCTKGTGACCTAGAGGCCAGAGAGGGAGCACACTTGACACCTATATCTAAAACCAGAAAATTTGTACCCCCAAAAAACARAAAAAACATTTATAATAATATAATTAAATATAATTAGTATCTCTCTTTCCTCCCCTTATGTTGGCCTGGCACAGTTCATGGAGTTTGCTAACCTGTTGAGTACACCTCCAGACTCTAATGGTGCAAAAGGTGACAATCCAATTCCCCAGGAATCCCCCATTCACAATGAGCCAGTATTACACCAACAACGTGCCTGTTATGACTTAAAGCTAGACCAAACAAGGTTAACAATACCACACTATCTTCACAGCAGTGACGTGCGGTAAGGTCTGAGGCCGGGTAGGCACTTTCGGTGTTTATCGGTATGACACGATCACAAAGATAAGCTATAAAAATAGAGTCGCACGCTCTATATATAAACTCCCAGTAATTTATTGGGTAAATCACCAACGTTTCGGGAAATCACTGTGCACAGTGATGCAGAAACGCTGCACAATGATGCCGAAACATTGGTGATTTACCCAATAAAATACTGGGAGTTTATATATAGAGTATGCAACTCTTTATTTTTATAGTTTATTCGCCGTTAGTCAGCACCTCTACATCAAATTATTTTCTCTGGGTGTGCRCCAGCTCATGTTTTTTATATGATCATAAAGATTACAAACAATCACAACCAACCATCAAACAGGAGCAAACAGGCAGCGCAACCATTAGACACACATTCACAGGCCCTAATAGCTTGTGCCCCACGCAACTGCCATGCACGAACAGGCGACTTTCAACACCACAGACAGCGACCCAAATGCCAGTGAGTAGGCCTACTTTTAGACAGTGCTACATACACAAAATTCCTTGTAGTCAGCGCTACCATAGGCGGCTGAGCAAACGGAGCCGCTGCATCACCACTTTCAAAATAAGGGTGCAAATTTTTGCACCCCCACTTAAAAAAATTAAAAAGTATCATGATCCATTGGGTAATTTGACATTTTCAATGAATAGTAATGTTTTGAGCTTGTCTGTATTAAAATAGATATGTCAATTTTATAAACTTAGCAAAAAAAGAAACGTCCCTTTTTCAGGACCCTGTCTTTCAAAGATGATCTGTGAAGTTATTTGGATTTTTATGAATTTTCATTGTAATGGGTTTTAACACTGTTTCCCATGCTTGTTCAATGAACCATAAACAATTAATGAACATACACCTGTGGAACGGTCGTTAAGACACTAACAGCTTACAGAYGGTAGGCAATTAAGGTCACAGTTATGAAAACTTAGGACACTAAAGAGGCCTTTCTACGGACTGTGGAAAACACCAAAAGAAAGATGCCTGCTCATCTGCGTGAACGTGCCTTAGGCATGCTGCAAGGAGGCATGCAGATGCAAACGTGCTGCAAACGTGACTGCAGATGTGGCCAGGGCAATAAATTGCAATGTCCGTAATGTGAGACGCCTAAGACAGCACTACAGGGAGACATCGGTACATCCGAACATCACACCTGCGGGACAGGCACAGGATGGCAACAACAACTGCACGAGTTACACCAGGAACGCACAATTCCTCCATCAGTGCTCAGACTGTCCGCAATAGGCTGAGAGAGGCTGGACTGAGGGCTTGTAGGCCTGTTGTAAGGCAGGTCCTCACCAGACATCACGTCAACAACGTCGYCTATGGGCACAAACCCACCGTTGCTGGACCAGACAGGACTGGCAAAAAGTGCTCTTCACTGATGAGTCGCGGTTTTGTCTCACCAGAGGTGATGGTCGGATTTGTGTTTATCGTCAAAGGAATGAGCGTCACACCGAGGCCTGTACTCTGGAACGGGATCGATTTGGAGGTGGAGGTTCCATCATGGTCTGGGGCGGTGTGTCACAGCATCATCGGACTGAGCTTGTTGTCATTGCAGGCAATCTCAACACTGTGCGTTACAGGGAAGACATTCTCCTCCCTCATGTGGTTCATCCTGACATGACCCTCCAGCATGATAATGCCACCAGCCATACTGCTCGTTCTGTGCGTGATTTGCTGCAAGACAGGAATGTCAGTGTTCTGCCATGGCCAGCGAAGAGCCCAGATCTCAATCCCATTGAGCACGTCTGTGACCTGTTGGAACGGAGGGTGAGGGCTAGGGCCATTCCCCYCWGAAATGTCCGGGAACTTGCAGGTGCCTTGGTGGAATAGTGGGGTAACATCTCACAGCAAGAACTGGCAAATCTGGTGCAGTCCATGAGGAGGGGAATGTTACATAYAATTTGAGCTGCGTGCACCATGATATTACATTTTTAATTTCACTTTACCTTTCAAAACCACGAAATTACATGATTCAAGCTGTTTTAACTCCATTTTGCATTTTTGCCATATATTTTCCCATTTTCCTAACATCAATCGGCTGAGCCCCATATGCAAACACAACCGTGGCCACTTTTTTAGTTAAATAAGAACAAATTCTTATTTACAATGACCACCGAGGAACAGTTCAGGGGCAGAACAGATTTTTACCTTGTCAGCTCTGGGATTTGATCTAGCAACCTTTTGAATACTGGCCCAATGCTCTAACCACTAGGCTACCTGCCGCCCCACTTCTTTCACACCCTGATCTGTTTCACCTGTCTTTGTGATTGTCTCCACCCCCCTCCAGGTGTCGCACATCTTCCCCATTATACCTGTGTTTTTTGTTTGTCTGTTGCCAGTTTGTTTAGTTTGTCAAATCTACCAGCATTYGTTTCCCTGCTCCTGCCTGTTTTTCTGCTCCTGTTTTCTAGTACTTCATAGTTTTGACAATTCTGCCTGCCCTGACCCTGAGACTGCCTGCCGTTCTGGACACTTTATACCTTCTCTGGATTATTGACTCCTGCCTGCCTTGAGCTGTCGTTTGCCTGCTCCTGTTAGGAATAAACGTTTGYGTCTTCAACTCTGTCTGCATCTGGGTCATACCTCAAACGTGATAACTTCGTAGTTACAATGTAGCCAAACTGTGTCTGTATGCCTATACTCAAAATTAAAAAGCACAGGATATTTGTACCTTGATAAAACAGCTCTGCTTGGTAAGTAATATTGTCCAAATAAGCTATTTCTACCCTCGTTGCATCACATATGTATGCTGCTGAGACAAGTTGTAAAAATGTTCAAATATGTCAGAGGTAGGGGTGGGCATGAATCTCGACGGACGTCAAAACTTGATCTTTAACCAGAGATCATAATTTTTTTKGGTGAATTGTGCTTAGAAAACAATTGACATTTTGTCTTGAATACAACATACATTTTCTTTGACTCTAGTGTTCCATAGGCCTGCATTTGCCAGACATAAGAATGAAACCAAGCCAAGCATCACGCAGTTMTTTTCCCTAAATTCCCTTTCCCCTCTGTCTCACTCAATTGGGTTCTGACTGCTCCCTCTACAAAAGCGTCCTGAGTGTCCACACAAGCTCCCATTAGGCCTACAGAAATACATGTCTATAAAAACATATCTAACTGATATCTAACTGACACAAGCTACATTCCTTGCCAAACGATGACAGTTTTATCACATTCAAAATGTGTTCCAACAACGAGCTGCAGTTTTGGAATAATTGTGTCTCGTCTATTTTCCGCTTAGGCTACTTTGCTACTCAGAATCATTAAGCCTAGGCCTACTCACCAAACAGATGTGGTGGCTGTAATACATCCCCATGCAGTGTTCAATGTGGAATTGCCCATTTAGAAAAGAACAGGAAGAATAAACTGTACCTAACATGTGTATATTAAAAAGAAGACAGATTTTTGATTGTCACCCTGACATTTTATTAAACTCGTCAAATTGAGTCCCGTTTCAAATGATCACTCTTTGAGAATAACTGTTCCAGGCATGAGATGCGCATCACTTCGCACTGCCAACTTTTACAATTTGGAAAAATATTMTGTTCTATTTTATTTTGTTACATTACATCGTTTTTTTTACTATAAAATAGTTGTGTCTTGACTGTGATAAGGTCTCGGGAAATAAGAGTCTTGTCTGCTAAAGCAAGCGCCACTACTGAGGTTGCTGCCTTTTTGAAGATTGTGTTCCACGATATAATATAACCAGTTTATATTACGGTTTCAAGAAATCAATCTTAAATGGTACTTGTTTTTCTATTGACCGAATATACACTGCACAAAAATATAAACTCAACATGTAAAGTGTTGGTTCCATGTTTCATGAGCTGAAATAAAAKATCCCAGAAATGTTCCATATGCACAAAAATATTATTTCTCTCAAATGTTGTGCACAAATGTGTTTAYATCCCTGTTAGTGAACATTTCTCCTTTGCCAAAATATTCCATCCACCTGACAGGTTTGTCATATCAAGAAGCTGAAAATGGGGACAGTCCCCATTTTTGGTGGCCTGTCCCCAGCTGGAGCTGTCCCCGGAAATGTCCCCGTTTTTAACTGTGCGTTAAAAACAGACCGCAAAGTGAAATAATATTTTACGTGGCAAGAAAGACCGGGCAGCAGAGCCTACCGGTTGACGTCTCAATCCCGTTGTGCTTGTTTTGCTCCTATAGCAGCTTCATTCACTCTTCTTCTTCTACTAACTACTTGCTTGCGCTAGTTTTAGAGAAAGCTGCTGTGGAAAACTCGGCCAGAAGCTAGCAAGTGTCAAGTGAAACCACAACATCACCACAAATGTATTTTCAAGCCAGGTAACGTTAAGTTACAATCGTTTGAGACACTAGCTACAGTAGTGATGTTATAATGTCACAATTTATTATATAGATAGATGATCTGCTCTATAAAGTTTTAAATAGGCTATGCTAGCTAACGTTAGCTATGTAGACTAGGTTAGCTAGCCTCTTAAGTGTAGGGGGCAGTATTTTTGTTTTTGGCTAAAAAACGTACCCATTTGAAACKGCCTATTTCTCAGCCCCCGAAACTAGAATATGCATATAATTGTCAGATTAGGATAGAAAACACTCTAAAGTTTCCAAAACTGTCAAAATTTTGTCTGTGAGTTTAACAGAACTGATATTGCAGGCTAAAACCTGAGGAAAATCCAATCAGGAAGTGCCTCTGTTTTTAAAACCTCTCTGTTCTTATGCATCCCTATCACCCGTTTAAAGGGATATCAACCATTTTCTATGGCTTCCATAAGGTGTCAACAGCCTTTAGACATAGTTTCAGGCTTTTATTTTGAAAAATGAGCGAGAACGATCACATTGCGTAAGTGGATAGGTGGGGGCTCTCAGAGTGAGTTGTGCGCAACAGAGAAAGGCGGCCATTGTTACTCCCGGTCCTATTGAAAAAACCAACACTCCCGGTTGATATATTATCGAATAGATATTTGAAAAACAACCTGAGGATTGATTATAAAAAATGTTTGACATGTTTCTGTGGACATTATGGATATTATCTGGAATTTTTGTCTSCGTGGTCGTGACCGCTTTTTCCWGTGGATTTCTAAGCATAACGCGCCAAACGAACKGAGGTATTTGGATATAAAAATATCTTTATGGAACAAAAGGAACATTTGTTGTCTAACTGGGAGTCTCGTGAGTGAAAACATCCGAAGATCATCAAAGGTAAAAGATTAATTTGATTGCTTTTCTGATTTTCGTGACCAAGTTACCTGATGCTAAGTGTACTTAATGTTTTGTCGAGCGATCAATAAACTTACACAAACGCTTGTATTGCTTTCGCTGTAAAGCATAATTTCAAAATCTGAGACGACAGGTGGATTAACAAAAGGCTAAGCTGTGTTTTGCAATATTGCACTTGTGATTTCATGAATATTAATATTTTCTAGTAATATTATTTGACTGTGGCGCTATGCTATTCAGCTTTGCTGATGACAATTATCCCGGATCCGGGATGGGTGGTTCAGAGAAGCTAGCTAGGTTAGCTAGCTAGGTTAGCTTGCTACTTTTATGGTAGCTAGGTTATAAAACTTTCACATGTAAACATGCAGTGGACGGGCTTKTTTGAAAATATGATTATATTAAATGAATGCACAATTAATTATGGCAATATTTATTTGTAGATTACAATTTTAATAGTGTGAACATTTATTTTGAAATTTTCATGGATAACATCGGCATAATGTTTTCTGTTAGAGAGTGGAAAGGAAGGAGAGGATGAAGACTGGATAGGAAGAAGTGTGAAGGAGATATTTTTATTTATATTAATTTKAATTAAACCTTTATTTAACTAGAGGAGGAAATGTAAAGATATGATTACAGAGCCTGCCAATGTATTATTCCAAACAATGTTTTTGAGAGAAAATACAAAAATGAGGCAACCAATGGGAATCTGTTAACCAAAGTATTTGATCTAATAGTGTACTATKTATTATTAAAGATTGGAGAGGAAGGAGAAGATAGTGAAAAGGAAAAATKAAGGGAGTAAAAAGAGTGAAGCGAGGAGAGTGTAGAAGAGTGAGGTGGAAAGGTAAAGAGAAAGAAAGGAAGAAAGAGAAGGAAGACGAGTGAAGAAAAGAGGAGGAGAAAGATTGGAGGAGAAGAAAAAGTTAAGAATGTAAGGAGAGTGACTCAAGGAGAGTGACTCAAGGAGAGTGACTCAAGGAGAGTGACTCAAGGAGAGTGACTCAAGGAGAGTGAAGAAGAGCAGACGGAGGAGGTACAATGGCTCTTTCCAAGAAACGGAAATTACATTTTAATGGCAATATGATGAGAGAATTTCCATTTATACACTCAGGTCAAGACGATAGAATGGTTCACTGCACCCTTTGTAATTCCTCTTTTTCAATTGGCAGCGGGGGAGGAACGACAGTGGTAGAACATCAACAGACGGAAAAGCATAAAGCCTCTCTGATTGCCCGTGTTGGTATGCCCTCTGTCACCACACTCTTCAAGGTAGAGCCTTCCCAAGAATAATATGATTTAGCTGTGCAGGAGGGTGTCTTTGCATACCACACACACTATGCGACACAATCATAGTTACAGATCTATGGACAGCACAGCACAACTGACACGGAAGCTTTAAAAGCCAAAGTCTACATGTGCTAGGACAAAATGTGACGCCATAGTGWGTAACGTGTTAGCACCATGGGMAACTACTTTGGTAACACAGGACCTAGACCAGGTTGAATTTGTGTCCCTGTCCATTAATGCATCCAATCATGGACATGTAAAGCTGCTGCCAATAGTAGTCAGATATTGTAAGATATATGATGGCAGCACATCGGTGGAAACAAAACTGCTTGATTTTGTTGAATTGAAAGGAGAAACAACAGAGGAAATTGCAGCTGAGGTCCTGGTGGTCATCCMAAAATTYTACCTGGATAACAAAATCGTGGCATTCTCTGCCGACAACACAAATACCAACTTTGGAAGACTGAATAGGCTGGGAAGGGTCAATGTCCATACCAAAGTTAAAAATGCTCTGCAGCGGGATGTGATTKGCTTAGGTTGTCCTGCCCACACCATTCATAACACRGCCAGAACAGCTTTGGATATGATTCCCCTTGATGTTGAGTACCTGCTCACAAAGATATTTGGATATTTTCATATTTTCACCGTCAAAGTAGAAAGACTGAAGAGCTTTTGTGAGTTTGTTGGCCAGGAGTACCATAACATTTTAGGACACAGCAATGTTCGCTGSCTGTCCATGCTCCCTGCTCTAGAAAGAGTGCTGAAAATGTACGTGCCATTGAAATCCTTTTTTCTTTCTGAAGACAAAAGCCCTGTTGTCCAGCGAACAATGTTCGAAGATCCACTGACTGAACTTTGGCTGGCCTTTGTCCATGGAAACCTGACCGTATTCAGTGACACGATCAAGATGCTTGAAGGCCAGGACCGCTGTGCTGTGGAGTCAGCTGCAATTCTGGGAAACGTTGAGGCAAAATTTACTGCAAGATGTGATGACAACTTCATTCCAGTTTTGGTCAGAGGACTTCTGAAAGAGCTAGAGGAAAATGGAGCAATGTCTAAAGAGAGCTTTCTCAAAACATCCCAATCATTCTTCACTACGGCTGTGAAATACTTGCAAGAATAGGGAAAGCACACAGATAATCTATAAGATTTACATTGTCTCCTTTAAAAAGGCAACCTCAGCGTGAAGAGATCCAGAAGGCAGCAGCCACACTGCAGAAAAAATGCTCTAATGTGACCATCAATGAGGATGCATTGTTTGATGAGGTTACTGGCCTTCAAGAGTTCCTAAAGGGGGGATCGTCGCTTGAAGAATGGAAAACATCGGAGACACCGCTTAGTCAGAGATGGAGCACAGTGGTTACCCACTTCAAAGAGAATGACATCCCAAACACTAACCTGCCTAGATTAGCGTCTGTTGTCATGTGCTTACCTGGAAGTAATGCACCAGTCAAGAGAGTGTTCTCCCAAATGAATGATATATGGACAACAGCAAGAAATAGGTTCACTGTTCCTACCATCAAGGCCATGCTTATTGTGAAGAAAAACGTCAACCTCCCCTGACAGGAGTTCACGGAGAAGCTGGCCAAAGACAGAGCAATCCTGAAGAAAATACATTCTCCTGAGAAATATACAGATTAGGTTGGTATAAGTTTATTATATAGTTACCAATCTCGTCATCATCTTATTTCTTTATTATTTTGGAAAGTATTTCACATATACTATTGTTTCTGTTTTTCCAATTTTGCTCATGTTCTCTTCTGCTCTTATTCTACCCAGACTACCAGGACCACTGAATGGCTGTTCAGATCGGACAGTTCTGTCTTGTCTGTAGTGTTTCTGTAATATAGTTGTTTTCTCTGTCTATCACAGGGTGCCTGTTAGACTAAATACATGAAACTGGAATTGTCCCCCTTTTTTATTTCATAGATAATAACATTGGATATTTTAATGATATATTGACCGCCGAACTGGAAATGTCACARGTTTTAATTCCAGAAATCTGGTCACCTTATTGTTGAATGCTATAGGTAAGTTGTTCAAGTCGCAGTAACCGGCTTTTGTCCACCGCTTTTACTGGTGGAGAACAGCAGGCAGGGGAAGCAGTAGAGTCGGCTGCTAGCAGCGAAGCCACAGTGCCAGTTAATCCGTTGATACCACTCAGATTAAAATGATCGTGTATCTTCTGTCCCTTTCTTTGATGTAGGTCAGGTGTTGATCTTCCATCTCTTATCACACCCTGTTTCGCTAGAAAATAGAACTTTGAAAACTGTTTCAGATGCAATATGTTATCCATGCTGATCAGCTTACAGTGCCATAGCTATCAGCAAAACTAACGTAACCGTCAAAAGGCAGCAGATGACTTGTGATGTCCATAGGCAGGAGCGAGCTCTGCCTATCCTCYTGCCTATCCCATTACTTTGTTCACACCAATATGCATGCATGCAATATTGATGCATGTATTATTTGAGTGCAATGAAAATTWATGAGACATATTGACACATGAAAAGGCAGCGAAGCTCTCTGCCTGCCTTTAAGCATCCGTTTGTTGTCAGTATAGGGTACGTAGACACACATGCGCAAGTCRTGTCAATGCCTTGCATTGAGTTTGTGTCACGCCCTGGCCTTAGTTATCTTTGTTTTCTTTATTATTTTAGTTAGGTCAGAGTGTGACATGGGGGATGTGTGTGTTTTTTGTCTAGTCTAGGGTGTGTGTATTGTCTAGGGGGTTTTGGTAGAGTTCATGGGGTTGTGTTCAGTGTAGGTGTTTATGTAAGTCTATGGTTGCCTGGATTGGTTCTCAATTAGAGACAGCTGTCTATCGTTGTCTCTGATTGAGAGTCATATTTAGGCAGCCATAGGCATTAGGTAGGTTGTGGGTAATTGTCTATGTTTGATGTTAGTAGCTTGTGTCTGCACTTTCGTTTGTTAGCTTCACGGTCGTTTGTATTGGTGTTCGTTTCATCTTCAAATAAATAGAAGATGTATTTATATCACGCTGCGCCTTGGTCCTCTTTTTCACCTAAAGACGATCGTGACAGTTTGAAGGGCTGGAGAAAATCACACGGCGAGACTGCCTTTCCCTGGCCTCCTTACACATTCTGTACCAGATTAGCGCAAATTTGGGAAGTACTGTACACAACATGCAACGGTTTCAACAATTTTAATGAGTTACAGTCAATTGAAATAAATAAATTAGGTCCTAATCTATGGATTTCACATGACTGAGCAGCGGCACAGCCATGGGTTGGCCTGGGAGGGCATAGGCCCACTCATTTGGTAGCCAGGCCCACCCACTGGGGAGCCAGGCCCAGCCRATCAGAATGAGTTTTTCCCCACAAAAAGGGCTTTATTACAGACAGAAATACTCCTCAGTTTCATCAGCYATCCGGGTGGCTGGTCTCAGACGATCCCGCAGGTAAAGAAGCCGGATGTGGAGGTCCTGGGCTGGCGTGCTTACACGTGGTCCGCGGTTGTGAGGCCGGTTGGACGTACTGCAAAATTYTCTAAAACAACGTTGGAGGCGGCTTAWGGTGGACAAGTTAACATTCAATTCTCTGGCAACAGTTCTGGTGGACATTCCTGCAGTCAGCATGCCGACTGCACGCTCCCTCAAACTTGAGACATCTGTGGCATTGTGTTGTGTGATAAAACTGCACATTTTAGAGTGGCCTTTTATTGTCCCCAACACAAGGTGCAACTGTGTAATGATCGTGCTGTTTAATAATTTTCTTSATATGCTACACATGTCAGGTGGATGTATTATCTTGGCAAAGGAGAAATATTTGTGCACAAAATTTGAGAGTGTTCTGTGTTCTTTTATTTCAGTTCATGAAACATGGGACTAACACTTTACATGATGCGCTTATAATTGTGTTCAGTATAGTTCAGAAATCGATATTATCATGCAGAAAAAACACAATTATTATTGATAAAATGTATATTTACTTACTTTTCATTACAGTTCTTTTTTCATTCATTTTCACATTTATTACTGACCGCACTTCACTACTTCACGGAGTCCTCAGTGACTCGTTCAGTCCCTACGAAGCAACTTAAGATGGAGCTATTGATAGTCTTTGAAACAGAGCAGCATTTGTTAATGTTGACAAACGGGGGAATAGGCTTACCTTTATCCTTCATTTCCACACTGCTGGGAGCAGAGGGCAGCGCCAACATTTTCTCTTCATCCGAGTCTGAAGTGTGAATGACTGTGCTTGACTGCGAGGGAAACAACACATGAAAGGTCAGCATTGAGAGAACCTGAGCCACCTTATTCAGTCAAATTGAGTTAATTGAATGTTAATGTTAACTAGGGGCAGGAGTAGCTTTAATTCTTATAGTGGCAGAAGACTTACCCTGCAAGAGTCCAGTCTGTCACACTTGAGTAACAAGGGCAACCTTTGGGACTCTGGCTCATAGTAGGAGGAGCCCTTCACCTCCTCAATGATCTAGGGGACCAGCCGGACAACCAGTAAGAATTGAAAACACATTACACACAAAATTCTTTGGTGCAGTTTCCCAAACACAGATTAAGTCTAGTGCTGGGCTAAAAAGATTAATCTTTATTTTTAGTCCAGGACTATGCTTAATCTGTGTCCGGGAAACCGCCCCATAACCTACAGCCATACCCCATAACAGGCATACCCTATATCTCCCAATCCTACTGTCCATTTCTCCTATCCTGATAATAACTTGTTAACAACTGCCATTTATCTCAGATAGGCTAGGCATGCCTGTTTGGACAATCATGGGCATTACACATCCAAAAAGGCATTTCCTCTTACCCCTCCCTTTGCTCTCTTTCAGTCAATTGCT
This sequence comes from Salvelinus sp. IW2-2015, assembly GCF_002910315.2. Lineage (NCBI taxonomy): Eukaryota > Metazoa > Chordata > Actinopteri > Salmoniformes > Salmonidae > Salvelinus > Salvelinus sp. IW2-2015. Next base: position 44,094,066 of record NC_036855.1, on the reverse strand, counting down.
GTGTCAAACCGTGGGACTATAGTTACCATGTCTGAGCCAGAACGGCCCATAGGGCAGGAGCCCTCTCCTGTTTCTATAGTGTGAGGCAGTTTGATGTACATGTACACCCCATGGACAGGACGCTAGTCTATCGCAGTCCTCTGTGGGACTATGCTGTAATGACAAACACCTCCAAACCTTCCTCCATTCCTCCGCCTGCTGACAGCTCTGGAAGCCCATCACCACTGTGTCGGAAGCAGTCACAACCTTGAGCTCGTGCTGCATCTTCTTGTTGTGCTTGGACTTGTAAACCACCTGGCAGCCCCGCAGGTTGAGCTCCAGCAGCGGGTAGAGGTCCTTGGCACATTTGTAGCACTGTGATTCAAAATAGGAMAAGGACATCTGAGCTTGTTGCAGGTGTGTGGGAGTAATTCGATGGTATCTTCAAAGAAAAGGAAAACCCACACAACGCTCTTGCCAGTATCACTTTGTCTAACATTTTACTAATTTAGCAGCCACTCTTATCCAGAGTGACTTACAGGCACAATTAGGGTTAAGTGCCTTGCTCAAGGGAACATCGACAGGTTTTTCACCTAGTCGGCTCTGGGATTCGCCCCAGCAACATTTTGGTTACTGACCCAACACCCTTAAGCACTAGGCTACCTGCCCCTCCACTTGTAGCACTAGAAGCAACTTGAAACAGGCAAATAGGATGAACAATTTATGGGCTATTCTGTAAATAAAAAGCATGAGCTGGCGCACACCCAGAGAAAATGATTTAGTGTAGAGCTGCTGACTAACGGTGAATAAACTGTAAGCTATAAATTATTGGGTAAAAGAAACACCAATGTTACAATATCAATGTGCCTTTTTCAGGGTAATGTCATGAATGCTTGAACTAAGTTATATTATGTTGCAATTAGTGCAACCAATGACAATAGTGAGGGATGTGCTGTAATTGCTAGGTTGATCAGAATGAATTGAGCGAAACTGTTAAAGGACAACAGCCCACAGCATATTGAATATATTATGCCATTGTTATCATTAGTATTAGTATTAGCATAACATCAGCATCAACATGCATTGTTTAATTTAATTTCACCTATATATTTAAATATTTCCAATTTCATTTAATGTTTGTGTAACAGTTAATCTTTTGGTTCAACCATAATGCATAATAAGCATCATCAACAGGGGGAACATACGCTGACAAGCTGTAGAAAGAATACATTAATTTACAAGACCTGTTCACAGAAAATATAATTGGTCATAAGAAGGGCTTGAGATCAAAGTCAATATTCAGACCACTAGGGGTCAATGCTTTTTTATTCTGTGAATACTACATAAAACAGCCATACAAACCCTTCCTTCCTTTATATAACAGACATTTCAAGGTTAATGCCTTTTTTTTACGGCTATAGTAAGCTACRTGGATGAAACATGTTCAAAACACGTTTGTCGACACCTAGCAGATGATCGTACGGTGTGTTTTGTCCTTAGGAATGTGCTTACCAACAGCAGATTGTTGCGGACGAGAAAGAGTTGTTTGGTCCATTGGCCCAGCCATTTCTTCCTCCACAGGTAGCCACAGATGCGTGACTCAGAAGTGGGCCGGAGACAGGTCTGGGAAGCACTCCACTGGATGTAGTGGGCCCGGTCCTTCACAAACTCCTCATCTTCCTCACCGTATGACTCGTAGTGACTGCTGTCTGAGTCACCTTTGTCTGGAGAAAACACAGATGCTCACGTGAGCACACATGTACACACAGAGGATGCATTTCAATATTTATTTTTTTGACACACCTGTTTGACACCACTTTTCAGAATGTGGTAAAAAGAGATACGGTGGGTTTTTACGTAGATTAAAATCCACAGTACACAACTGGAAGTTCGAAGGTTTGAGGATGAAAAATAGGACAAATACATGTATAACACATGAATGGAACTTTCTAATGTAATTCTTTGACTGTAGAAACGGCACAAGGTTACATTTATCCCATTGTGAAAGTAACCCAAGTTGCTGGCAATGGCTCTTGACAGAGAGAGCACGCGAGAGAGAGAGAGACTGCTGTATCTAATGWCTTGTTGAGCATACCTGTGGCGGGATTGTCTGGAACAAAAGGCTCAGCCTCCTCGTAGCAGTCCTCATCTAAACCTKCTGGAGGTTGGGGGGGTACCGCCGGCTCCTGGCTCTGAGGTAGGAACACAACAAGTGGTAATGACAGGGAGCCTTCATGACTCACAGGACTGTAGTAGGGCAGTGAGACATGACCTGATCCATGGCWACGTCCCAAATGGCACCCTATGTAGGGAATAGGGTGCCATTTGAGACACARCCGAGATATATCTGTGCTTCAAAGCCTTTGCACTAGGGCTGTTGATTGGTCTAMATTTTTAAACGTGTATTTTTCCATATATGTTTGAATAAAATCAACTATAGGTTGTAGGTTACTTTGCCTGATGCTTTAAGCATAGCACTTAAAAATCAAGACACACAAATGAATAAAGAGGGAGCCAGAGATTAATATATCCTAACCAGAAGAAAAATATCTGTTCCTGACCCTCCTCCCGCTGCCTGCTGCTGCTAGCCTTCACAGATTCTGCCATGAACCTCCTGAAGTTGCCGGTAATAGGCTACACCAGCAGTCGGCAACCTTTTCCATTTGGAGTGCCAAGTTATGGTACCATTTCTACTAATCTGCGTGCCAGTTATGATTTTCATATGCACATTTTCATGGAACAGTTTAATTTAATTTATAATAAAGTCTTCATATCTCAAAATCAATATCATGTGGTTAAATACATTTTTTATCTCAATGAAAATGATACAAATCTGAAAGTAACTTCTATTGCCATTGCCAATATGTAAAAATAGCCTACATAAAGCTAAAATTTAAAAACATTGCAGGTAGAAAATATCCCGATAAAAATAAATATCATATAAATTCCATTGGCTATGCATAGCCTGTCTGCAAGGAACTTGAAATATTTTATCAACTATTAACTTGGGTCTGGCCTGCTAGCAAACTTGCAACATTGTATAAACTATTCTGGGACTTTAGTTCTTGTGCCAGTGAGCTAYGGACAGACAGACACAGCTGTATGCTATTTACGCAAGGATAAAAAATAAATCAGGTAGGCCTTTTTTATGACATTTCCAATGGATCAGAGCATGACATTTTTTCGCCTTTCATGCTGAGTGGTTAATGAAAGGGAGAGAGATGGATTTTTTTCTCAAATAGTCTAAGTTGAGGAACTATTGTCATTCTCAATGAATCTAAAAACAGACTTTGTTAACTTGCTTTTTGAGGCGAAGAAAACATTACTTTGAGAAGCTAAGTTAAGACAATCAGAAATAGTATCAGATCCCCAAATRGGCTTATTTATAAGCCTACATTTGCGCACAGGCCAGGTAGCCTGGACCTAGTTCTATGCGTAGTCAGGAGCATGTCCTTACTCAAGATTGACAGCCAAACAAAAGACAATGAATAAATTGACAACTGGTAAATGGAATGAAATAAACCAAAACTTTTTCCTCACAARTGCATCATAGGTTGAGCGCTCTACAGACATGTCCAATCCTACAATGACAACGGTAAGACTGTGTCGTGACTTTACTTTCATTAGTCTGATGACTTTACACGCGCGTGGCAATGTTCTGGTCTAGTCTGGGAGTTTAGTTTATTTTGTTCACCTCCAAGTTCTCCAAGTTCTCCAAGTTCCAAGTTCTCTATTCTCTGTTTATTATCGATGCATAGTCACTTTAACTCGACTTTAACTCGACCTACATGTACAGAAAGGAGTCTATAGATATAGGAGATGTTGTCTTTAAATGATTGTGCTGTAGCAAGAAGGGTTTCCACTTCATTCAGCTGAGCTCTAAACCTCCTCTTGGAAGTAAATGARGAAATTAAATGTCTAATTTGAAGAGATATTTTTTTTTTTATGGATTTTGGCACATTGAATTCACTGCAGAGCTCTTGAAAGGATTTCAGTGTAGTGGTTTTCTGATGAAATACGTCTGAAAAGGTACTGATTCCTAGAGTATGCCAAAGATTAAAGTTGGCATCACTCAGGGCTTTTGGCAAGTCTGGGTTGCATACTATAGGCGAGTGAGAACATATTTGGGAGGAAATGTCCAGGTATTTCTTACAGTCCYTCCACGCTAGTAGGGTGCTGTAAATCACAAAGGTTTTGGCTATGTTGCCCACTTCACTAAAGTTATTAATKAATATAATTGAGCTTAGGGGCAATGAACCACGGGATTGGGCTTCTATCTGAATCCACGTTGAGTCTTGTCTGTTTGTGATCCATGTTAGCATGTTGCAGATTTGGGCAGACCAGTAGTACAATTGAAGGGAGGGAAGGGCAAGACTACCCTTAGAWTCAGGTTTCGAAAGAGTGGAGAACTTGATCCTAGGTTTTTTATTGCCCCATATAAATTTGGCTGATGCTTTGGTTAGTTGTTTTGAAAAAGGAAACCGGGAGATAGCATGGGAGCATCTGAAATAAATTGTTCAATCTAGGGAGGATGTTTATACGGATTACATTAATTCTTTCGACTAAGCTAATTGGGAAGGAGATCCAGGTTTGGAGATCGTTCTTGATTCGATCCAGGAGTGGAAGATAATTCTCCTTGAAAATGCTATTCAGATCTGGTGTTACGAAGATCCTAAGGTATTGAAACCCCTGTGTCTTCCATTGGAATGGACAGTGTGTCTTCATAGAGCTGGTGAGTGTAAGATTGAGAGGGCAAACAGTGGATTTGTTAAAATGTATCTTATATCCTGAAAACTTGGCATACTGAGCAATTGTGTCTAAAATGGGAGGGATTTCTCAGGGTTGCATATGTAGAGCAAGACATTATCCGCATAGAGCGAAATCTGCAGAAACACCCATAATACTTGGATTTGCTCCTTATCAACTCTGCCAGAGGCTCCACCCCCAACAAGTAGAGCAGGGGGGACAGCGAGCACCCTTGTCTTGTGCCCCGTCCCAAAGGGAATCTGTCAGAGTTCAGTCCGTTAGTAGTCACCATGGCATTTGGATGAGAGTATAGGGACTTAATCCATTTAATAAAGTTTGGGCCCATATTGAACTTTTCTAAGACTGAGAACAGAAAGCTCCACTCCATCCTGTCAAACGTCTTCTCAGCATCCAGTGAAGCCAGCAGGACAGGGGTCTTCTGTGCGTTTACTTGATCAATAATATCAAAAAGACGGCGAATGTTATCAGAAGAGTACCTGTCTCTAATAAATCCAGTTTGGTCCGCTTTTATTATTTTGGGAAGAAGAGTGTTTAGTCTTTTGGCGAGCAATTTGGTCATTATTTTGTAGTCGAAATCCAACAAGCTTATGGGCTGGAAGGACGAGCAGGATAGAGGTTCCTTGTCTTTTTTGAGCAACACTGTAATGCGAGCTGTGTGCATAAAGTCTGGGAGAGCTCCGTTTTTGCAAAAATCATCCAGCATTGGCATGAAAATAGGGCTAAGCTGGGGCCAAAAAGCTTTGTAGAACTCTCTGGGGAATCCATCTGGGCCTGGGGACTTACTAGGTGACATGGAGGTAATTGCCTCTMGGACCTCCTCAGGAGTGAAGGGGGAGTTGAGATCTTCTTGGTCGRTCTCTGATAGTTTAGGTAGCGAGATTCCCTCTAGGAAGGAATGGAGTTCTGCCTCCGTATGTTTTCTCTCGGAAGTATATAGTTTGCAGTAAAAATCATGAAAAGTTAAATGTATCTTTTTTGGGTCATATGTGACCTCGTCCTCTGCTGTTCGGATAGCCATGATTGTACGCTCTGACTGCTCTTTTTTTAATTGGTAAGCAAGCAATTTACACGGCATATTGCTAAACTCATGGTATTTCTGTTTGGTAAAGTTTTTTTTTTTTTATCTCCCGAGTGTAGTCCAAGTTCAGTTTGGCTTTGGCTGCTTTAAGTTGACTCCAGGAGGTGCTGTCTGGGGATTGTTTATGTACTTTTTTACAGCGTTCCAGCTCCCTCTCAAGATCTAGCCTGTGTGCTTCCATTGCTTTTTTCTTAGAGGAAGCATATGCAATTAGATGACCTCTTAGTATGGCTTTGGCAGCTTCCCACATTGTGGCCGGAGAAACAGGAGAGTCTTTGTTGTCTTGTGTGTAGTTGTCTATCCATGTAGTTACCAATGTATGGAACACTTCGTTTGATAACATGGAGGTGTTGAATTTCCAGCTCGCTTTGATGCACATTTGTGGCCTGCTGGGGTCTTTTGCAGGGCTCTGGCGTGCACCTCCTTGCACAAAGGCGGAGGTAGCGGTCTGCTGCTGGGTTTTGCCCTCCTACGGCCTCCTCCACGTCTCCTGATGTACTGGCCTGTCTCCTGGTAGCGCCTCCATGCTCTGGACACTACGCTGACAGACACAGCAAACCTTTTTGCCACAGCTCGCATTGATGTGCCATCCTGGATGAACTGCACTACTGAGCCACTTGTGTGGGTTGTAGACTCCGTCTCATGCTACCACTGGAGTGAGAGCACCGCCAGCATTCAAAAGTGACCAAAACATCAGCCAGGAAGCATAGGAACTGAGAAGTGGTCTGTGGTCACCACCTGCAGAACACTCCTTTTTTTGGGGTGTCTTGCTAATTGCCTATAATTTCCACCTTTTGTCTATTCCATTTGCACAACAGCATGTGAAATTTATTGTCAATCAGTGTTGCTTCCTAAGTGGACAGTTTGATTTCATAGAAGTGTGATTGACTTGGAGTTACATTGTGTTGTTTAATGTGTTCCCTTTATTTTTTTGAGCAGTGTATATTCGATCTTTCTTTAGTAAGAGAGTTCAACATCTTTGCAGATCTAGGATTGTGGAGGGGACTTGAGATTATTTGTCCAGGGTTGGGTTGAGTTTACAATTAAAATCTCCAGCCAGCACTCCAAAGGAAACACAATGCTCATTGAGCAGGGATATCATTTTTTAAATTTTACCCCTTTTCTCCCCAATTTTCGTGGTATCCAATCGCTAGTAATTACTATTCTGTTTCAGCCCTACAACTCCCGTACGGGCTCGGGAGAGACGAAGGTCGAAAGCCATGCGTCCTCCGAAGCACACCCAACCAAGCCGCACTGCTTCTTAACACAGCGCGCCTCCAACCCGAGAAGCCAGCCGCACCAATGTGTCGGAGGAAACACCGTGCACCTGGCCCCTCGGTTAGCGCGCACTCGCCTGGCCCTGAGACAAGGATATCCCTACCGGCCAAACCCTCCCTAACCCGGACGACGCTAGGCCAATTGTGCGTCGCCCCACGGACCTCCCGGWSGCGGCCGGCTGCGACAGAGCCTGGGCGCGAACCCAGAGTCTCTGGTGGTGCAGCTAGCGCTGCGATGCAGTGCCCTAGACCACTGCGCCACCCGGGAGGCCCCCAGGGATATCATTTTTGACATGAAATAAGTAGTATCTGTGTTAGGGGCGTATATGTTTAAGATAGTAATTGGTTGCCCATACAGTGACCCAGTTATCAAAATAAATCTCCCCTCCGGATCAGAAATGTTTTTGTCAGTTATGAATGGAACATTCTTATGGATAAGTATGGCTGTACCTCTACTGTTTGATTTGAAAGATGAGAAATACACCTGTCCCACCCAAGCTCTGCGGAGTTTGGCATGTTTGGCATCACAGAAGTGTGTTTCTTGTAATAGCACGATGTCTGCTTTTCCTTTTTTAGAGCACATAGTATCTTTTTCCGTTTTATTGCATGACCTAGACCATGGCAGTTCCATGTCAGTAGATTTAAGTTACTAGTCATCGTCATCGAACAGTAATCGAACTTTAGTGCAAGTCATCTCTGGGTAAAGGTGGATAATAGTTATAGCTGCGATCCCATAAAATAAAAATAAATGGTGTACATAAAATAACAATCTCTGAACACCCCAACCGAGTTCCCAAACAACTCGACATATCCCGTTGGATCTATTACCCCCACGCTCAGTCTCAATTCTGTGTTCCGAAAAAAAATAAAACGGGAACAGTTAGCAATGCACAACGTCTCCCCCTCCCCACCAAAGAAATGCCTCATCCTCTCCGCCCCGCATTGAGTAAATGACAACATAGCCCCCGCCCAGACCACATTAAAAAAGAGGAAGAAAATAAAATCAATAGCCCAGCCTACATATACCTCCCCCAAGGGACATAGGGCTAATCGTTTGGACCAATTAAAACAGAAATGTTGGGGCAAATCCTTAAGAGGGATCTATAGGATAAGTTGTTTGTTTTKATTAAAACGTAATATCAACAGGATAAGGCCATAGGCATAAAATTGACACATTGAGCTTCTCGTTAGGTCTGTAAATGTGTCGTAATCGACAGCCTATGAATGGTGGAGACCTATGTGAAAATGATAACTACAAATAATAATAATTTAAAAAAAAGGGATATAAAAGTAGGCTGAAACGTTAGTAGGCCTAGGTTAGGCTATAGAGCCTATCCCTCTCAGTTAAAAGAAAATAAATATAAATTCGAAGGCTATAATGACATTTAGTGGGGCGGGTGGGTCTTTGGATGGCGGCTATATGTTGTCTTACCTCCTTTAGTAATAACAGTAATCGCTTTTAGTCATTGGTCCATTTCTCAGTGACCAGGATTGTCCTTCAAAAAACGTTTTGCCTCTTCGGGAGTTTTGAAGTGTCGCAGGGCTCCTTGGTGAAGAATCCTGAGCTCGTTTGGGTATTTGAATCCCCTAAAGATGCTTCGGTCAATGGAGTATTTCTTCACCTCGTCAAACTATCTGCGCTTTTGGCGTATTCCAGCTGACAGGTCCTGGTGTAAAGTGAGTTTGGCATTTCCCACTGTAATGGTGTTGATTTTCGCAGCCTGTAGRACTCGTTACTTGTCGGTGAATCTCAGGAAATGTATGGTGATTGGGCGCGGTGGTTGTCTGGCTGCTGGTGGGGGCCTCAGTGCTCTATGGGCCTGTCGGTGGACAGGTAGAGCCACTMGGGAAGTTTGTCTTGCAGGTAGTGGGTCAGTGGCATGTTTCCCTCTTCTTTTTCACCCAGATTTAATAGACCACAATTATTCCTTTGCCCCCTGTTTTCCAGGTCCTCTGTTTTCTCTTCCATATGCTCTATTTTATTTTTAGCATATGCTATTGTTTCCATGCCGTCTGTCAGTGAGTTTTCCATGGATAGGATTCGCCCCTCTGCCTCATCCAGGTGCCCCGCGTTGATRGTTATCTTGTTGTTGATGTCAGGCAAAGCATTTTCCAGGGTTGTCACCTTGCCCCCTATCGCACTGAGCTGAGAGTTAATGCCATCTAATTTGATGTTGAGTTCTGTACGTTGGGATCTCAGCTCAGAAAGGATGTCTTCAACAGAGTGCGAGGTTGGCATTTGTTGGGCCTCGGCCTCGCGTCCTCTTGCTCCTGGCTAATGGCSCTAGCTTTTTCTGAAGCTAGCTGTTTCTTGGAGTCTTTTTCCACCGCTAATGCTTGAGTCCGGGTAAAAATGTCACCTGTAATGTCGCCTTTTGTAGCCGCCATAACTTTTTGACTAAAGCTAAAGGAGTTTTAACTTGAAGTGGAGGTAAGATTAAGAATGGGAAACTACTTGTGTGGAGCTCTTAGTTCATGCGGCCATCTCGTTCAAGGGTCACGTGATCCCCCTTTCTTTTTTTTTTAAAGTAATTTTTTAAATAACAGCACATTTGTTTTTATATATATTTTTTTTTACCCCTTTTTCTCCGCAATTTCGTGGTATCCAATTTGGTAGTTACAGTCTTGTCTCATCGCTGCAACTCCCGTACGGACTCGGGAGAGGCGAAGGTCGAGAGCCGTGCGTCCTCCGAAAAAACCCAACCAAGCCGCACTGCTTCTTGACACAATGCCCACTTAACACGGAAGCCAGCTGCACCAATGTGTCGGAGGAAACACCGTACACCTGGTGACTGTGTCAGCGTGCACTACGCCCGGCCCGCCACAGGAGTCGCTAATGCACRATGGGACAAGGGTATCCCTGCCGGCCAAACCCTCCCCTATCCCGGGCGATGCTGGGCCAATTGTGCGCTGCCCATTGGGTCTCCCGGTCGCGGCTGGCTGTGACAGAGCCTGGACTCGAACCCAGAATCTCTAGTGGCATAGCTAGCATTGCGATGCTGTGCCTTAGACCACTGCGCCACTCGGGACGCCCTCACCTTTTCATTATAACATTGGAGGAAATATGTTCCTATTTATATTCCTATTCTTTTTTTTTAGGGGGTAGATCGGCTTTAATATTGCAGGTAGATTGTAGCTTCCATCAATGTAATTGTCTGCATCACTTTCAATCCTCCATATATTTTTTTGCAAATAGGTTCCTATAGTGTTAGAGGAACTTGTTTGCTGGCCTCATAAATGCTAGCTAATATTTCGCTACAGAAGTGAAAGAGAGTCTTAAGTGGATTTGCGAGAGAATTATGGGCAGAGTTTGATGGTAAACACAGCTGCCTCCTATGGGTTCTTCAAAAGTGCTCCTTCTCTTGCGGTTCTGGCCCTACTTCCTGCCTGTGTGCGTGCATGTGTGCATGAGTGTGTCTGTGTTTGTTTATGTAGCCTGGTCATTTTAGTGTGTGTGTGTGTGTGTGTGTGTGTGTGTGTGTGTGTGTGTGTGTGTGTGTGTGTGTGTGTGTGTGTGTGTGTGTCCACAGAACGGAAGGCTACCGCTGAGCTCATGGTCTCCAGGGGGTTCTGACTCGGACCGTCGGACTTCCTCCTCTCCTCTTCTGTGTGGGTATTCTATCACTCCATCACGTAGACAAATGTAATTGCGACATGAACATCCACTTCCTCTACTCTGGCTCCATCTCCACCAATGGCATCATTGATGAAGAGGAGATGGCCTCTCGCATAAACAAAGCATTTCCTCTTTCTCTGATACTACCCCTGGTTCCCTCAACCGTTCATTCCCACTTTGATCCTCAGCACAAACCCTGATTATGAATCCCCATGCTGGGATTCTCTGTGACCCTGTCAATAGGCCGGAGGAGGCCATAGGAACAGAGTTCCATACAGCAGAGGAGAAGGGAGGCTCAGTTTACAGTGGCTGAGCTGATTATCTCTGGAGTAGACTACACCCTTTTTGTTGTCTATTTTGGATCGCTCCCCCTGCCAACTTGAAAAAGCCCCCGTTCGAGGCAGTAGCGTGCCCTCTGACCTTTTGTACTCCTCAACCCTCGACGAGATGTGCCTGGACCTCACCAAACCTCAGCAGGGCCAGGGACTCTCTCATTAGCAGCCCACATCACAGACTGCCACCCCCTTCCTCCCCCCTGTTCCCCTCATGCCCCTCAGCTACTAGTGCTGCATGGCCTAGCACTTTCCCTTGTCATTATGTTCACAGGCAAAGGCCCTGCAAAGAAATGCTGTCACTGGATCTTCACTTCCCTGCTGCAACTTTCTCTCCCAGTCATCTGAAGAGGAGCACAGGACCCAGAGTATCTTCATCCCACCTGAATTTACTCCCAACATTCAAAAATGTCTGCCGCGTCACATAATCAAAACGGTTAACTASTGCTGCAGATATTTTGTTTGTGACACAATAACAGTCTTCTCTGAATTTAGAAAGCAAACCTATTCTTACAATGTCGCACAGKCATGTGTTTCCCTTTTAGTTGAAATATTTTATAAAGCAGGCCAAATGAGTCCTGTGAATGTTCGTCTCACATTCTTGTSTGATAAAAGCACACTAAATTGTACCTGAGGCAGCTAATTACAACATCTCAGGACTTCAACAACAAGACACCACTTTTCACATATCTGTCCCACCACAGTTGAGCAGCCCTATCTTAAATGGCCAAATGTCCAATTTATTTCAAATGCAATGGAAAAAAATATCACGAAACCAAAGATACACATYGTCAACTATAATGTATCACATATACCCAAAATATCCTGGCAACTGTGTAGTTCTGGCCAAGCTCATTAGTACACGTTTTTGTATTGAATCCAGTCACTAAACAAATTGGTGAATAATTGTGTCTATGGAGTTCAATACAGGGAGTTAGTGGAGGAATGTGCACTAACGCCCTGGACCAGAGCTAGCAACAGCCATGGCAGGTGTTATGATAAGCACTTACCCCTTTCCGTAGCCATTCGGTAGAGGCAGAGGACAAGGTCTCCTCGGCTGAGTCCGGGTCTGGTCCTGACTGGAACAGACCAACTGGGGGTAAAGGTCACAGCCAGGTCACAGGTTAAATGTCAGATGTCACAGGAAATTGCACCTGTATTATTCCACCTCAATAAACCAGTGACAAAATCAAATGCACATACTGACGAGTGTACCTGTGCCTGACAGCTGGGTTTCCCTGAGATCATTGCTTGGGGACCCTGATGGACAGCTCATGATCATATACTCAGCATCCTCAACTGGAACACAGGAATTCAGACACACAAAATATCTCAATGGATGGGTCATCAGATCTAAGTCCTACTTCTGGTCATATGTTTCCAAAATATGTGAGTATCCAGAATTCCAGCTATTCAAGACTCTATTTGACAGTTTGTTAATAGTTTTTGGGCCATATACTGAACAACTGTATGGTCTATCGATTCCTCCTTATTAACCTTGTGTAGCACCATGTGATAAATCCTCCACATATCTTTATTCTTCAGGCAAACATGGGCCTGTCTCTTAAAATGATAAAACAGACATATGTTRCATCCCAAACAGCACCCTATTCGCTTTATAGTGCACTACTTTTGACCAGCACTACTATGTGCCCTATATAGTCCCTATGTGCCCGGGTCAAAAGTAGTGCACCATAAAGGCAATAGGGATTTGGGATGCATGCATGGTCTATGCAGTTTAGATGACTGCACTCAGGCAGATCCATCTCCTGGCCAGAGATGAGAGGCTATGTCCCAGACACACTTCCCATGATTCTGCATGGCAGCTGGAGAAGACTTGGAGAGTCAGAAATCCTGCTGGTCGCGCTACAAGAAGCGTGCTCTGTCATCCATGGCCCAGATTTTCCTTCCACACCGACACAGTGGCCAGCAGGTTAACAGAGACACAGCGGTACTTTACAAGGACAGGGGAATCTCCTATTAAATTAAGCAGATATCTGCACTATGTTGTCATTACAGCCACTTCCAGATACAACAGCGTGTTTATTGAATGGTCAGATGCATGATGACTGCATTCTAATTAGCATCAGTGTAGGTAAAGGTAGCAAGAGTGGCAACAACAGTAGAATAGTAGTTAGTATTGTTTTGTTATAAGGGTGGTTAACTAACATTTGCTGTTGGGCAACACAGAAAGATTGGCTACTCCTGGAATCAACCATAAAACACTGCCCAAGGTCGAGTTAGCTGGAGAGGCGTTGTTGATGGCMTATGCTCCACATGGGACAATGAACCTACATGTAAAGTGCCTAGTGAAAGTCTACACACCCKTTGCACAGTCTACACATTTTGCTGCCTTAAAATATTATCTAAAAAGGATTGTTTTTTTTCTACAGAGCTTCACAACTGTCTGTAAAAAAAAATATCTTTAGACATGTTGTACTTTTTTTAAGTGTAGTTTTGTGATTGACTTAAACAAGAAAATTGCATTTGAAAAAGGTCAAGTATTTGCTGTGAGCCAATGGGGTAACCTAGGTAACCACAGGTTGTTTTCCCCACAGGCTATTGAGCCCCACAGTGGACATGTCAAAATACCCATAAAACCTAGCGGTCAAACACRGAAATGGTTCCAATCGTTTTTTCACCATTCATTTTATCCATTGTGGATTTTAGAAACACTTCAAATATTGTTATGAATTTTATATTAGAATATGTAATGTACAAAAACTGACCCGCTGGGTCATATCTCAATAACCCAGCATCAATAACCCAGCACCCAGCATCAATAGCCCAGCAGTTTTCAAAGAAAGCAATCCAACTAAGTGACCCAATACCTGCAACCCAGCAGTTTGGTCAACCAAACAACCCAGCATTATTAGAGTGTAATATGGAGTGAATGCAATATTGTTAATCCTTTTTATTTTCAATGATTGTGGTGGCAGCATCATGTTATGGGTATGCTTGTCACTGGCAGGGACTGGGGAGTTTGTTWGGCTCAAAATAAATATGAAAGCCCAGGTAAAAAGTTACAGGAAAAACCACATCAGTCTTCTGAAAACCTAACCCTGGGATAGGGTTTTATTTTTCCACAGGACAATAACACATATGTTTATGCAAAAGAAACACCAGAAAGACTTTCCAAGAGGTGTTGAATGTTCCTGACAGTCTCAGTCCTGACTTAAAACTGCTTTAAAAAATCAAAGACAAGTTGTAATATTGCTGTTCATTAATGATTCCCAACCAAATTTAAGGAGCTTGAGCAATTTGATGAAAAAGTTTTGTTGCATTTAAGAGTTGTGCAAAATTGGTAGAATCTTATTCCAAATGATTCACAGCTGTAATGTACGAAACCCCTTAACCCTTGTGTTGTCTTAAGGGTAAAAAATTACCCGCCACTATGTTTAACAGCAGAGAAAAGTCCCTCAATTATATTTTTTCAACTTGAATTTGTATGACTTTACCTAGAGTGACCCCAACATTCGAAAAAGTGAAACATCTCCTTTGTTCATATTTCCATGAAAGCTGTACACCACCAAGGTACAAAGATTGACCCGGCAGTTATAAAATAATTTACATACCTCAAAAACCCCAAAGACAGGACACACACACACACACACACACACACACACACACACACACACACACACACACACACACACACACACACACACACACACACACACACACACACACACAAACAATGAGAAATTGAGATTATGTGTGCTACTGATAGAACTCAGCCAGCAGCTCCTGAAGAGGAAGATAACCATGGTTGGAAAGAACAAGCCTGAGGTCCCCCCTGCACTCCTCGCAACAAGGGGGAGAGAGGCCTTCTCATCAAAGTTTGCCTTCACCCCCACCACCTCTAGTTTCTTACCTCCCAAAGAAGAACAAGAATATGGTCCTCCTAAGCACACTGTACAAAACGGCTGAGATCAGTGATCGTGAGGACAGGAAGCCATCCATCATCCTGGACTACAACCACAACAAAGGAGGTGTGGACAACGTGAACAAGGTCATTGGAACTTACAGCTGCAGGAGGATGACTGCCCGCTGGCCCTTGGTCATCTTCCATAACATCATTGATGTGTCCTCATACAATGCCTTTGTGATATGGAACAAGATCAACCCTACCTGGATGCCTGATAAGTGGAACAAGAGGACGGTGTTCCTGGAGCAGCTGGGAAAGGCACTTGTAACAGCACACATTGAAAGAAGGGAGCGCCTCCCCTGCACAGCAGCCTCTGCAGCGCTTGTGAAAGCTGTTCTGGGGGCTGAATCTTGTCCTGATCCACCTGAAGCTGCAGCTGGGGCAGGCAAGAGGAGGAGATGCCAATTCTGCCCCCCAAAGAAGGACTGTAAAACAAATACTATGTGCTGCACATGTGAGAAATACATCTGCAAAGTCCACGCAGACACACTTGAATACTGTCCTACATGTGCTAATTAAAGTTGTTGATTTATGTTCTTCACATTTTTGTTTTGTGTCTATTATCTTCTTTTATTCTTATTTATTGTTGTTGTTTATACACCTTGTGGGTGGGGGCAATGGTTCAAAAAATGGGAGAAGACCAGTATTTTGTAGTTGACTTTCTCATTGTACATTATATAAGAACATATCACTATGTTGTCAAAAAAGTTCAAGACTGTTATTGTTTCCCTTCAATAAAATGCATTCAAAACATTTTTTTGCAGATTTCTGCAACTTTCTTAGGGTATACAAGTGCTATCTCTTGCTAAAAAAATATTTTTACACCTGTGCTGTACCTTTAGCAATAATAATAATAAACCTCTACTTTAGTAAAGAAAACAATTATGRCAGGTGTGTTGTAAAAAAAACAAGGGATGTCCACTGATTAAATGCAGTCGTTCTGCATTGTGAAGAGGGGAAACMCAGATATTCACAAAGTTTGTGAWGAATGACAGGTTGTTTCTTCATGCAAAATAGATTTGGGGTTTAAAATTCAATTAAGCTGCTTTATTTTAGAGGTTTAGTGAAGGCGGGTCATTTTTTACCCTTAGGACAAGGGGAGTATACAGAATGTTAAGATTACACAAGGGTTAAGGGACAACTAGAAAACAATTATTTTGTGTTCCCCCGCAAAATATTTTGTGTTCCCTCACAAAAAATGTATTGTGTTCCATTGCACAATGTTTTGCATTCCCTCGCAAAAAGTGAGCTAGCTAGTAACCTCATACCCAGGCTATTATTGTCTTGTAATTTCACATTTGGAAAGTGCATTGAAACAATTAGCTAGCTTGTATGATTATATAATTTCTAGCACAGCCAACTATCTAGCTAGAAAGCTATATGAATGATGCACTGAAATGAGCTACTCGAGGGGATCACTATGGTAGCTAGCTATGGCTACTCTCAAGAACAAGCAAGCCCCTTTCTGAGAAGCATGTCYGGCTGATCAAGCATTCCACTCAATGCATTCTCAATGAGCGCTGATTTCATCAAAAGTGCATTACAGTGGCTTGGAAATTCAATGACATTTCAAAAGGAGGCAAATAATGATTTGATTGATACGTTTGGTACAAAGAGTGACTTTAGATGCAGTATAACGTTAGCTAGCAAGCTAAGACTGAGGGGAGACCACCGTATTTTAGCTAGATAACGTAAGCATTGCTAGCTATTTTTTACAAACTTTGCTAGCTATTGACTGTAATGACAACATTACCATTTATCTCAAGTAAATGTGACGAGATCATAATGATGGCTAAGTTGTTTCCTACTAAACATTTTGTCATGGTTCCACCTGTCACCAGAGGGCGGCAGAGACCGTCCTAGAGACATYAATGACACTCAGGTGTGTCCTATTTACTCATTATGATTTCCCTGTTAAAAGAGGTGTGTTTTCTGTTGTCCTTTGCAGAAGCTTGAATTGTTCACTGTGCGCGGTTGTTTCYTGAGGGAGTTTGAGACTTAGTGTTTGTTGTTTTTTCAAGTGTACTGTGATCCAGTGGCTACCGTTTCTCAGTAAAGCATTACGTTTATCCTTAACTTCTCTAGGATAGGGGGCAGCATTCAGAATTTTGGATGAAAAGTGTGCCTAAATTAAACTGCCTGCTACTCATGCCCAGAAGCTAAGATATGCATATTATTAGTAGATTTGGATAGAAAACACTCTGAAGTTTCTAAAACTGTTTGAATCATGTCTGTGACTATAACAGAACTTATTTGGTAGGCGAAACCCCGAGGACAAACCATTCAGATTCTTTTTTTTTAGGTCACTCTCTCTTCAAGAGTTTTCATTGGGAATCCAGATTTCTAAGGGACCTTCTTGCAGTTCCTATCGCTTCCACTGGATGTCACCAGTCTTTAGAAATTGGTTGAGGTTTTTCCTTTGAGAAATGAAGAAGTAACACTGTTCAGAATGAGGCTCGAGGGAAGTGTACTCTTTGTTAGAGGCGCGTTACACAGAGGCTCGCTACACTTTGTTTTCCTCCGGTATTGAACACAGATCATCCCGTCTTCAATTTTATCGATTATTTACGTWAAAAAAATACCTAAAGTTGTATTACAAAAGTAGTTTGAAATGTTTGGACAAAGCTTACAGGTAACTTTTGAGATATTTTGTAGTCACATTGCTCAAGTTGGAACCGGTGTTTTTCTGGATCAAACACGCCAAATAAATTGACACTTTGGATATATATCGAAGGAATTAATCRAACAAAAGGACCATTTGTGATGTTTATGGGACATATTGGAGTGCCAACAGAAGAAGCTCGTCAAAGGTAAGGCATGAATTATATCTTTATTTCTGCGTTTTGTGTCGCGCCTGGAGGGTTGAAATATGATGGTCTGTGTTTGTTTGCTTGGGTGCTATCCTCAGATAATAGCATTGTTTGCTTTCGCCGTAAATCATTTTTGAAATCTGACACGTTGGCTGGATTCACAACAAGTGTAGCTTTAATTTGGTATATTGAATGTGTGATTTCATCAAAGTTWAATTTTTATAGTAATTTATTTGAATTTGGCGCTCTGCATTTTCACTGGATGTTGGCCAGTTGGGACGCTAGCGTCCCACATATCCCAGAGAGGTTAACCATTGATTCCATATCTGGTCTCTACTCTGCACCTGGGTCCAACCTCACCATGTCACAGCAAGCTTCTGCCTCAACATGGACCCAGCAGAGATCACCCACATCCAGAATGCTACAACCCACCCAGCAGTGCTCCTTGGTGCACTGCTGGGATAGCAGCAAGAACAACTCTCCCAAATATCAGAGACCCTCCGGGAACTTACAGATTCCCTCCAACCAAGGCCCAACCCCAACCCAAGGAGGAGCCAATGCCCAAGTCTCATCGCCCAGTGCTACAGGCGTCACCGTAGTTCCTCCAGGGAACCTGCACCGGGACCCAAGATCCCAGCCCCCGACGGCCACCMAGGAGGATGCAAGGGGTTCTGCCTACAGTCCTCCTCGTTCCACACCGATCGAGCCATGATCGCCTACATCATCTCTCTACTCTCGGGSAAGGCCCTGGCGTGTGCAACGGTGGTGTGGGAACAGCAGCCACCATCCTGCAGCTCCATATTAGCCTTCACTACCGAGTTGCRACAAGTTTTCAACCACCCAGTTGGTGGAAGAGAAACGGCAAACAGACTKTTCAACCTCCGCTAAGGGGTCAGACCAGTGGCTGTCTTCGATCATTGAGTTCTGCACCCTCGCCGACGAGAGTGGGTGGAATACTGAGGCACTGGTCACTGCTTTCCACCAGGGTCTGTCTAACTCCATCAAGGATGAACTGGCCGCTCGGGAACTGGGAGAGGACCTCGAGTCCCTGATAACGCTGGCCATCAGGATGGACAACCGCATCCGAGAACGTGTGAGACAGCGCCTTTTTGACACCACCACCGTATCCCGATTTCCGGAGCACCCCAAACTCAGCATTGAGGAGCCCAGGCAGCTGGGCTGCACACATCTGAGTCCACAGGAACGCGACAGGTGAATGTGCGACGGCTGCTGCCTCTACTGCGGAGGGCTCGGCCATCTCCGTTCTACATGCCCAGAGTTGACGGGAAATGCCGGGGCTCGCCAGGACAAGGGGAGACCCTGACGAGCTATGCAGTTACACCCCAGCTACCCGGTCAACGTCTGACACTACCCGCAACCCTCCATTGGGACAACCGTCAGCACCACATTCAATCCTTCATGGACTCTGGGGCCGCGGATAACTTCATTGACCAAGACATCGCCAAAGAATTACAAATCCCCTGCGTGAAATGTCCCATCCCTCTGCAGATTCAAACCCTCGATGGACGCCCCATCGGCTCCGGCCAGGTGGAATATCAGACCAAGGCCATTCTACTGCAGGTTGGAGTGAACCACTCAGAGACTTCGTTTTCTTTTGATCATTGCTCCTGAGAACACCCTTATCCTAGGGTACCCCTGGCTGGTGCTACATAATCCAGTGCCAGACTAAATGCCTAAGACCCCCACCAAGAGCCTCGCGGTGTTCCCCGGCATCCATTGAAGACCAAGATTTTTCCGCTATCCCTCCCGAGGACTTCGACCTCCGGGAGGCCTTCAGTAAGAGGCAATCCGCCACCCTCCCTCCTCATCGTCCATAAGACTGCGCCATAGAACTCCTACACGACAACTACATTCGGGGGTCGCTGGAGGCAGGTTTAATTCGCTCCTCTACATCCCCAGCTGGTGCAGGCTTCTTCTTCGTGGGAAAGAAGGATGGAGGTCTGCGTCCCTATACTGATTACAGAGGATTGAACAAGATTACGATTAAGAATCGTTACCCCCTACCCCTGATGTCCGCCGCCTTGGAGTTGGCCTGTGGGGCCCAATTCTTCACCAAACTGGACCTCCGCAATGCTTACAATCTGGTGAGATTCAGGGAGCGAGATGAATGCAATTCTGCCTTTAACACCCCGAGTGGCCACTATGAGTATTTAGTCATGCCCTTTGGATTATCGAACTCACCGGCAGTCTTCCAAGCATTGGTCACGCTTAGGGATATGTTGAATTGGTTCGTCTTTGTTTTACCTCAACGACATCCTGATCTTCTCCAAGATCCTTCTGGAGCACATCCTGCACGTCYGCCAAGTCCTGAGACGCTTCCTGCAGAGTCAACTATACATCAAGATAGAGAAGTGTGAGTTCCATGTATCCCAAGTTYCTATCCTGGGCCACATTATCTCTACCACCGGTATCCAAATGGACCCCGTAAAGGTGAGGGCGGTCACCGACTGGGCCCAGGTGTTAGTGTCGGGCAGAGGAGCGGAGCAAGGAGGATCGCGCTCTGATCCRGGTGCTGCAACATCATCAAATGAAYGCCCCGTTTCAGCCTCTTGTTCAACTTTGGTGCGGTGGCAGTGTGTCTCATGGCCCTAACTCGCAAGTCCAAGAATCGTTTTTGCTGGACCCCCGAGGCTGACAGGGCATTCAGGGAGCTCAAGGGACGTTCCACCTCTGGACCATCCGGATCCTACCCGTCCCTTCGTGGTAGAGGTGGATGCCTCAGACACCGGAGCAGGGGTGGTCCTTTCACAGTGGAATGAAGGGGACAAGAAACTGCACCCATGTGCTTTTCTCTCCAAGCGGTTCTCACCAGTGGAATGCAACTACGATGTAGGCTACYGGGAGCTCTTGGCAGTTAAGTGGGCCCTTAAGGGGTGGGAGACACTGGTTGGAGGRGGCACCTCATACTTTCGTGATCTGGACGTGATCTGGACATTCAAGATGGCGTAGCAGTGCAGACGTTGTTTGTCGTTCTCCCATGTAAATGTTGTMTTTTTTGTCTTTTTGTGTATATTTCAATTTATTTTCAATTTATTTTTAATTTGCTAAATTGTAATTACTATGGCCTATTTATTGCCTTACCTCCTCACGCCATATAGACTTTTATAGACTTTCTTTCCTATTGTGGTATTGACTGTACGTTTGTTCATTCCATGTGTAACTCTGTGTTGTTGTTTGTGTCGAACTGCTTTGCTTTATCTTGGCCAGGTTGCAGTTGTAAATGAAAACTTGTTCTCAACTGGTCTACCTGGTTAAAACCTGTTATGGCTGCAAGCCCGACACCGGTACACCTATGACAACATCCAGCTCAAGTGCAGGGCGGCAAATTCAAAATCTATTTTTTTTAAATATTTAACTTTCACACATTAACAAGTCCAATACAGCATTTGAAAGATAAACATCTTGTCAATCCAGCCAACATGTCCGATTTTTTAAATGTTTTACAGAGAAAACACCACATATATTTATGTTAGCTCACCACCAAATAAAAAAGAGGACAGACATTTTTCACAGCACAAGTAGGATGCAAGTAGCATGCACAAGCCAACCTAACTAACCTAGAACCAACCTAAGGACAAGGACTCTCCACCTGGAAAACGGTCGTTCTCGATGAATATGAACATCTGGCTTCGATTTTTTTTTGATCATGTCACAATAATCATGCTAAAGTATGTTTTTAAATATAGTTAATTATATTATTTAAATTTATTCGGGATTTTATACGTGATGCGTAGGAAGAATTTTTTTTCAAGATGGAGAGGTTAGCAACAGGAAGGCCAGTGTGTTTGCTAATTCAAGAGGGAAATAGTTTCGTTTTGGATCGAAACAAAGCTGGTTTGAACAAAAGACCCATTGTAAAACATTCTGAATGAAGATCAACAGAAGATAAGGACAATTTGGGATGCTATTGTCATATATATCGTGTCGAACTGTGCTATGCTACCGTTTGCCTTGAGTCAAATGCTGTTGCTATGTTTGCTATTGTAGTAAGCTAATTATGACGATATATTGTTGTTTTCGCGTGTAAACACTTAAAGAATCGGAAAATTTTGGTCTGTATTCACATAGTGTATTCAACTTTCATTAGCTATCCACCATACTATTTTTTTTGCTGAAATGTTTTATTGATGAGTAATAGTAGTAGTTGACGTTGGTGTCTGTATTTACTCTGGCTACTCCGCGCATTTTCTGACTGTAGCTAATAGTGGTAGCTATATGGTAGCAGTAATTGTAAAACTGATTTATAGCTGAAAATATGCACATTTTTCGAACAAAACATAGATTATTGTGTAAACTGTTAGGACTGTCATCTGAGGTAGTTTTTTTCTAGGTTTATTTAGGTTAGTTCTAGGTTAGTTTTAGGTATGGCATTTGCATGCCTAGCTGCAATGGCTACTTGCATGCTACCGGTGCTGTGAAAGATGTCTTGTCTCTCTTTTTGTATTTGGTGGTGAGCTAACATGAATAATATTGTTGGTGTTTTCACTTCGTGTGTGTGCTAGTTTTTTGTTGTTGTGGGACACAAGGATCATTCGACTGCTTCCTGCATTTAATTTCTTAATGGATATAATAACAATAAATATCATTGGAAAAAAAGTAACGAGAACGAAGTGAATGTGTTGAGCTGACGTGTATGTCGTTTCGCTGTAAAAACATTTAAAGAATCTGAAATATTGTCTGTATTCACAAGATCTTTGTCTTTCATTTGCTATCCACCATATATTGTCTGAATGTTTATGATGTGTAATTAGAGTAGTTGACGTTGGTGTCTGTATTTTCTCTGGCTACTCCCGTGCGATTCCTGACTGTAGCTATGATGGTAGCAGTAATGTAAAACTGATTTATAGCTAAAATATGCACATTTTTTGAACAAAACATAGATTTATTGTGTAACATGTTATAGGTGTTATGCTGGTGAATGAGGACCCAAAAGCGACGTAATAGAAACAGAGTCTTTATTCCAGTATCAAACAAAACAATGATTCTCCTGGATATATCAAAGGTAAATCCAAAACAGGAAACTGAAATCCTCTCGTCAGAAGAGAGGAACGACTGGAGACGCGACCACAGACTGCAGGTCGCTTCAGGAAGGCACAGGCCGTAGCTGACATAGACACCTGCTCACACGCAGCATCTGAAGAAGGCAAAAACACGACAGGGCGGAAAAGTAACAGGACAGCAAACATCAAACAAGAATCCGACAAGGACAGAAGCGGAAAACAGAGGGAGAAATAGGGACTCTAATCAGAGGGCAAAATAGGGGACAGGTGTGAAAGAGTAAATGAGGTCGTTAGGAGAATGAGAAACAGCTGGGAGCAGGAACGGACGAGTAGAGAGAGAGCGCGGGAGAGGGAGAGAGGGAGGAGGAGAGAGAGAGAGAGAAAGAGGGAAAGAACCTAATAAGACCAGCAGAGGGAAGCACAGGGACAAGACATGATGATCAAAGACAAAACATGACAATAGGACTGTCATCTGAGGTAGTTTTTTTAGGTTATTTAGGTTGTTCTAGGTTAGTTAGGTTGGCTTGTGCATGCTACTTGCATCCTACTTGTGCTGTGAAAAATGTCTGTCCTCTTTTTTATTTGGTGGTGAGCTAACATAAATATATGTGGTGTTTTCTCTGTAAAACATTTAAAAAATCGGACATGTTGGCTGGATTGACAAGATGTTTATCTTTCAAATGCTGTATTGGACTTGTTAATGTGTGAAAGTTAAATATTTAAAAAAAATAGATTTTGAATTTGCCGCCCTGCACTTGAGCTGGATGTTGTCATAGGTGTACCGGTGTCGGGCTTGCAGCATAACAGGTTTTAACAGGTAGACCAGTTGAGAACAAGTTTTCATTTACAACTGCAACCTGGCCAAGATAAAGCAAAGCAGTTCGACACAAACAACAACACAGAGTTACACATGGAATGAACAAACGTACAGTCAATACCACAATAGGAAGAAAGTCTATAAAAGTCTATATGGCGTGAGGAGGTAAGGCAATAAATAGGCATAGTAATTACAATTAGCAAATTAAAAATAAATTGAAAAATAATTTGAAATATACACAAAAAGACAAAAAAGACAACATTTACATGGGAGAACGACAAACAACGTCTGCACTGCTACGCCATCTTGAATGTCCAGATCACGTCCAGATCACGAAAGTATGAGGTGCCTCCTCCAACCAGTGTCTCCCACCCTTAAGGCCCACTTAACTGCCAAGAGCTCCCAGTAGCCTAAATCGTAGTTGCATTCCACTGGTGAGACCCCGCTTGGAGAGAAAAGCACATGGTTGCAGTTTCTTGTCCCCTTCATTCCACTGTGAAAGGACCACCCTGCTCCGGTGTCTGAGGCATCCACCTCTAACCGAGGGACGGGTAGGTCCGGATGGTCCAGAGGTGGAACGTCCTTGAGCTCCTGAATGCCCTGTCAGCCTCGGGGGTCCAGCAAAAACGATTCTTGGACTTGCGAGTTAGGGCCATGAGACACACTGCCACCGCACCAAAGTTGAACAAGAGGCTGAAACGGGGCATTCATTTGATGATGTTGCAGCACCCGGATCAGAGCGCGATCCTCCTTGCTCGCTCCTCTGCCCGACACTAAACACCTGGGCCAGTCGGTGACCGCCCTCACCTTTACGGGGGTCCTTTGGGATACGCGTGGTAGAGATAATGTGGCC